>NC_053168.1:97630317-97971984 GCF_016835505.1 Polypterus senegalus
TGCTTCACATTGCAAAAACATAATTGAATAAATGGATAATGCAAATAGACTTTAGCCAAGACACCTAAACCATCAAGAAACTTTTCCAAATGAAATTAAAAAGTTATTCATTGCTTTATAACAAAGCTGTTCTATCATGTTCTATGTTGTTCTATGCATTTCAGCATTTGTAAATGCTAAAAATGGCGATTTCCCAATTGGGAAACACTAAAATACTATATATTGTAACACAAGACAATCACCTCTTCTGCTTTCAAAGTTCAAAGGCAAAAATAAATCTTTTAAGGTCAATGTTTGTCATTATGGTATTTAATTATGGCCTCTTGAACCTGGGATTGATGCCAGGTTTGTGTGAGTGTCCTCTGAAGACTTTGTCTGATTGACGACACTAAACTATAGTAGTGAATTTAAATACAGTTGAATACATTTGTGTGCCACATTTCCAGTGGACTGGTAACTTCTTCTGCCAACTGCTGCCAGAATGAACACAGCAATGCCCTGGAAAAAGTAGTTTCCAAAAAATATAAAATATATGACACATCTTAAAGAAAAAGCAAAAACATATAAGTTAGGGTTGAAACTTCTACATTAAAATATAAACCTGATGAGCACTTGTGATCCTGCTGTTTTAATTTGATTGCATTTTGAATTCATGAAGGCCAAAATGCAATGTTTTTAAAAGATTCAAAATGGCTATTACAGTATTCATTTTCATAAAACCTTTAGACATTGTCACATAAATATATAAATATCACTTGCAATTAGGGATTTAGACTTATTAAATGTTTATATATGTGTCTATCCATTGGACTACAGTATATTCTGAACCAGAGGGCCAGTGCCTGTCCCAGTAACATTTCCAGCTATTGGAAGTGACTATGGGAAGGGGCTCAAAGATGCCAGATTGAGCCAGTTTGAGATATTGTATTACTTTACCTGGGGTTACCAAAATGGAGTTGTAGTCCAAAGGGATTCCAGAATCTGTTTCTGAGAGAGCATAAAACCACCTCACAGCTAGGGGTCTGGTGTGTTTGAAGACAGGAGGTGAGTTAGAGCAAGTTCTGAGTGGGTGGGAAGAAGAGAGGCTAGATCAGCAATAGAGAGACCTTGTTGTTCTGTTTTAGGTGGGTAACCGAAGGCCATCCCACCTGGTAAATATTGGGCCAAAAGAGCTAGTTGGTCTATTGTTATCATTTATATATTTATTTAATGTTTTTCGAACACTGTGTTTACCTATCCCTTGTGTTTATCTGGCCTTAATAAATAACCTATTTTAATATTTTTGTTTTTATCGCATTCTCCTACATTCAGAGATGTTACAAGAGTGCCCCTATACTTTATAAAATGTAACCAACCTTTTGTTACCAGGATTGTTGCATTGGCTAAAGTTTATTGTTTGTTAATTTTATCGTTTTGTTGTTTTTTAAATACAATTCTGTATATTATGTTATGAATTATTGTCCTGCGGTGGGTTGGCACCCTGCCCAGGATTGGTTCCTGCCTTGTGCCCTGTGTTGGCTGGGATTGGCTCCAGCAGACCCCCGTGACCCTATTCGGATTCAGCGGGTTAGACAATGGTTGGTTGGTTGGTTGTTATGAATTATTTTTTTGTTTTGTTTGTGTTATATTTTGCTTATTATGATTTTCAGTTATGTTGTTTAGTAATTGTTTGTCATTTTATATTACATTAAGTATCAAGATGTTAGCTTTTTATGTCATTTCCCTGTCTCCTCTATGTTGAACCACAGGAGATGTGGCCAACTTATTATGCAATTGGGGTTGCAGTCCAAGTTTTAATTTAAACCAGAGTCCCAGTCACTCTGAAGCTTCAGAATTTTGTTCTCTCTAATTTTCTGCTTCTGTGCATTTTTGTACTTTCTGTATGGATTTTCAGGCTTTGGATAACTACTTCATCTTCAGGTACTGTTTTTGTGGATTTTGGACTGGATTCATTTGATTTAGGTGTTTGTTCTTTGGCCAAAACTTATATATATATGCTCTTTTAACTAAGGAACTTTTTTTGTACTTTGGAGCCAGTGGTTTCATGGTTAATTCCACTCCTCTTTTAAGGTTACTTTTTGATTTTTAAAAGCTTTAGGTCCATTTCTGGACCTGTGCATGCAGAAAGCCTACTATCTGAGTTGGTGTTAGGTTGTCTTGCGGTGAAGCCTATTCAGTTGGCTCAGACTAGGAAAGAGGGCAGATCTTATTCTTTTGTGATGCTGATCCCATTTTGTGTTTACTTGAATTGGATTAAGTGGTTTGAGAATAATTCTACTTACAAAAATCTGGGACACAGGACAAAAAATGAGTCACCCCATGCTAAATCTTATCTAGTAGCACATATCTCTTCCATGAGAACAAAGAGCAGCTGCAATTCAGTCTGGCACGGATGACACCAGTTTGTGGATGTAAGCAGCATCAATTTTCATCCTCTCTTTCAGCCGTGCAGTGGGTGACACCTCAGCACCACACTAGTTTGAATGGAATAGAACAGTGTACGGTTTTTTACTGTGGCTGGAGTGCCAATCCTGCCACCAAGCTCCATATTTTCTCTGCAAGTTAGAGGACCCGCAGATCCAGAGGTGGTTAGTCATGTGGTGGGTGCAGCAATGTGAGTATCAGTTCATGCTCCCAACCTCTTCCTCCTGCTTCTCCTCTTCATTCAGCACCAAATCCCAAAGTTTGGGCAGACTGGTCAGATGGCACCACTGGCATTTTACTTACTTGCTCCAAATAGTTAGGGAGATGTTCTATTGGATTTTAAACTGGGGATTTTGTGGGCCAGTTAAAATGCAAGAATGCTTCAGAATGTTCTTCATGATAATTGCCATCTTGGAAGATGGGGGTAACCATTCTGTGTTCACTCTGGAGATGAAACACAAAAGGTAACACATGAACACTTAGTTGTCCAGAAGCCTAATATAGCCCTTCTGGTTCAAATATATTGTCATGTCAATCAAAAGACTCATTTCCTCATAACTGAAATACCCCCAGAACATCAAAGAGCCACTCTTCATTTGAACAGCACCTTGCACATGGAACTCATTGAAGGCTGCATAAGGTTTACGATGCACCCATCACTTCGTATCATTTGAGTACAAGCACAAATGCGGCTCATCAGACCAGATAACACATTTCCCGATGTCAACAGTCCAGTGTTTGTAGTTCCATGCCTACTGAAACCATGCAGCTTTGTGAATAGCTTTTAGCAAAGGCCTCTTTCATGGTACTCTGCTCCAGATATCCATGGCAAGCAATTCCCTTCTGAGGGCTAATTTGAAAATGGCTTGTTGTGAGCCCACACTGACTGTCTGCAACAACTCTTGACTTATGGCAAAGCGGTTTGCTGTCACAGTGGTGGTTCCAACCATTCATGCCTATTATGCAACCCATTTTGAACTAAACACACATGGCACACCATTACTCCATGTTACTCTGTGAACTCCTTAGCACAACTATTAGAAGTACAGTTCTCATACTGGGGTGTCCCCTGTTGATGTCTGAAGTATGTCTCATCTCTTACACAGGCTGTGATTAATTTTTTGTCTGGTGAGCTTAGGTTCATATAATGATCTTGTCACCAAGATCTGCATATGATCAGGCTAGGCTGTTTATTTATGTCAGCCACTAATGCTTATATTTTACTGTCTGAAAATTAATTTTATTTACAGTAGCTAAGATTTAATGTTTCTCTGCAACATTTTTAAAGCCTTAAAGTTTTCAGAAATGGAGCCTGTGTTTTGTTGCATCTTGCATGTACCAATTAGTTTGCCTTTCTTTTCTGCTGTAGGTGCCAAAAATCTGATCAGCAAACTACTGGTGGTCAACCCACAGGAGCGCCACACTGCCCAGCAAGTTCTGCAGCACCCATGGTTGCAGATGATAGGCAAAGTGAATGAGCGCAACCTACAGAGAGAAGTAACTACAAATATTGAGAGGCATTTTGGGACACGGCGGAGGCGCCTTGGAGGCCTAAGTGCTAATACTAATGAGCAGTTGGAAGAGATGGGCACGGGGGAGATCAAGAGTTGACTTCAACTTTATGATTTAAATTGTACTCTGCCTAGAGCAGATTTCAAAAATGTATTTGCCTTGACTTGACTGAGAGTCCAGAAGCCATTATGCAGTGATGTACATTAAAATACTTTGTCCCTGGCTTTTCTCTGAAAATTCTTGGTGAACACAAATACAGTGGTTGTGGGATGTGTGGCAACTGCTGCTCTCTTTCTGTGAATAAAGAGCCAATGCTTTCCTGCTGAGCCTTACAGATTCTAGTCTACATTACCTTCAGTTCACTTACACTTTAACTCTTCTCGCCTGAATGCACAGAATTCTGACAGAAGAAACAGATGTGAGTGAATGCTGTGAACTTTGGGCAAGAATTGAATGTGTAGTATGAAAAGCAACCTTCTATTGGAGTTCTTTATGAAATAAGGCCATATTTCTGTTTGTTTAAGTAGTGTTGTGCATATTAATGTTTTTAAATCATGCTGTATATTATCTTCCTGCCTTTAAACCCATTTAGACAGCAGTATAGGTGTAGGACACTGGCTTAAGATGGAACTGGCAATAGATTCTGGGAAATACTGAGAATGAGACTGAATGTACAAGTGCAGGATTTGTTATGTTAAGATGTTAAGGTAAAGATTGGTAATTGTGTTTACTTTTGTGCTGCATGCTTTGCCAATCCAATTAGGCTCAATATTTAGAGGAGCTTGTTTTATTCTTTATATCTCCCTTATATTCATTTTATTTACTGTACATCACATTGGTTCTAGGTTCAAACTCCAGTCTGGACCTGTGTGTAGTTTTCATATTCTCCTTGTGTATTTTAGACTTTTACTCTGGTTTTTCTCCAATATGCCAAAGAATTGCATGTTAAGTTATCTGGTGACTCTAAATTATATATGTGCAACCAAGAGTAAGTGTGCTCTCTTATGCTCTGGCACCTTATCCAGGGCAGGTTTCTGTCTTGTGTTCTGCCTCTAGCCACCATAAACCTTAACTAGATTAAGTAGGTCTGATAAGGGCTTGGGTTGGTGGGGGGAATTATATGCTGATTAAGGTTTTCATAGAATTTTAACCCACATCTTACTGGTTATCAGTGACCTATCATATTATAACATCCACTTTCAGAAAGGGACATGTCCATCCCAGGCAATCCTTGTAGATCCTTGCTCAAGATAGGGGCATCCTTGTGACGGTAGTAGAACTGTCACCGGATCTTTTGAGGAACCTGCACCAGCCGGTATTTAGCCAAATATAACACAGTATAGTGTTGACAGGTGCAGTGTTAAAAGATTCGGAACATTAAATGAATCCCCATAAGACACTTCACACATCATTCCGGTAAATATTAGATTTTTAGATTTTATGTAATGCCTTTACTTACTGGCTTGGCGGAGTCCTCTTTTAAGCCAAGTTAGTGGTCAGTTGATGGGCAGTTTTCATTCTGCACATGCGTGGCTACATATTCCCTGTTTGCTGCTAAAAGCCAGCAAGTAGCTGATTTTGCCACAGTCATTAGAAACGAAACAGGAAAGGGGGAAAGCAGTCGCAGTGTGAGGATGGTAGTAGTTTTACCTTATTTTTTTTTTTTGGTGTTTATGTTTTGTTGTTTTGTAAGAGTTTAGAAATAATCCTCGGGGATGTGTGAAATGGATGGAAGATAATTTATATGTAGGAACAAGGTGAGGATAAGGGGTTGGATCTGCCCTTTGTTTCAAAATGGTATGAGCCCATTGCCTTAAGGTAATTGATCTAAAATGTTTAAATGTTTAATCTAAAATAAAAGGCCTCCATGCTATTAGTTCAAGGAGGTCCGTGAGGAGGATAGGTGTCGCTATTGTGCGTATTGCAAAGATTCTCCCTCTAGCCACCCAAAACCACAACTCACGCCGTTGGCTGTCTTAAAGTTATTTTTTCAATCATTTTAAGCCAGGGGGTCTCCTAGATTTTGGGAAATCTTCAGCACTGGGGTGAGAGATTTTGGCTACTACAGAGCCCCTGGATTGCTTTGGACTGTGCACATTATATGAGCCCTTGCCTGTTTTGCTTGATTTTTGCATATTCTTTTTATGGATTCTTTACTTCTTCAAGACACCTTTTTTTCTTTTTTTTCTCTTTTGAAATTTTTTTCTTTATCTCACCAACAAATACTGAAATAGGATTTTCCCTGCAATAAATACAGGTGACTTTGATTTCAAAATACTTTTTGCTTTATTTGTGTTTTAATACAGTGTATCATGACAATCCTGTGGTGCTACACTATGCTGAAATGCAGTTTAAAGGCCTCCATGACTACATATCTAGTCTTACATTTTCTCATTTCTTTTTCTTCTTCATCTTCAATACCTTTGGACATGTAACACAGACAGGAGACACAGACTTGGTCCATCAGGCAAGTGGTTCAAATAGAGAGAAACCCTTTTTAACATCCTCAACAGTTTGCTGTCATGGTATTCCTCTAAAGATCCAAAGCAGAAGGCAACGTGCTTGGGTTTACTGACAGTGTCCTTGAAAACAAGTGTCTCTCAATGCTGAGAGCGCATACTCTAGGAAAAACTAAAGAGCCCTATGGTGAGACTGTCGAGCTGCCCTATCCTCTGAGGTCTGCATTCCTAGCTGTGTAGCTGTGATTGTTGGTAAACAGTATACCAGAGTTTAAATTCCACCAACCATACTGCTGCCTTTAAGAAAATATCACTAGTATATATACTCTATCTAAGTCTGCAACAAGAAAAGGCAGTAGAGTAGCTGTTAAATAGTAAACAGATTAACACAACATTCAATGAAGGACCTGGGTTTGAATTGCACTTCAACCATACTAACTTATTCAAGAAAAAATTGTTAAATAAAAAAAAAACTGAATGTTTTAGGTGGAGTGGTGGCTCTGAGGCTAGGGATCTGCATTGGCAATCGGAAGGTTGCTGGCTCGAATCCCGTAAATGCCAAAAAGGGACTCTGCTCTGTTGGGCCCTTGAGCAAGGCCCTTAACCTGCAATTACTGAGTGCTTTGAGTAGTAAGAAAAGTGCTATATAAATGCAAAGAATTATTATTATTATTATTATTATTATTTAAGACAATGTAGCTAAACTATTAATTGCAATAAACTTTTTTTATGTACAGTATATGTACAAATCACCAGGCCCAGATAATATTTATCGTTGTGTTCTTAAGGAAGCTAGTGAGTACATATATAAACCCTTGACACATATTTTTAGGAAGTCACTGAGCACTGGAGAGATTCCAAAGGACTGGAAAATGGCAAATATCATCCCATTATATAAAAAGGGTGACAGGGCAGATCCAAGCAACTATAGGCCAGTAAGCTTAACATGCATCACTGGAAAATTAATGGAAGGAATTATTAAGGATAAGATTGAGCAACACATGGCAAGGACAGAAGTTATTCTGAACAGTCAGCATGGGTTCAGAAGAGGGAGTTCGTGTTTTACTAACATGTTGGAATTCTATGAGGAGGCAACAAAAAGATACGATCAAAGTGGAGCTTATGATATTACTAGCAAAATACTCACGCTTCGCAGTGGAGAAGTAGTGTGTTAAAGAAGTTATGAAAAAGCAAAGGAAACATTTTAAAAATAACGTAACATGATTGTCAATGTAATTGTTTTGTGACTGTTATGAGTGTTGCTGTCATCAAGGATTTGATTATCATTATTTCTTACAATCAGGTTCATATTTGGAGGAGGTGTTGTGTTCAAGTTACATTCCGTGTTTGTCAACCGTTGTAAAGATAACGGGTTTCATTCTTCGAAGTGTTCACTACCCAAATTGGTATTCGTGAATCTAAGATGTTTAACAGGCATTCCTGGTATTAAGTTGTGGATTTGCCTGCAAATATTTAGTGGCAGCGTGTCTATGAACTTAATTTAAACTTAAGCTTTACACCTTGCTTTCCTATTGATATGTCTACAAAGGCTTGTTCAGCTTCAGAGGGTTGTTCCTTTCTTACTGCATCAATAAACAGCTTGTCTTCCTCTTTATCTAAGACATCAAACACTGCATGCACGGGTTTACCTTTCCCAGTCCTGCAAACTTTAGCAAAGTGGTTCAATTTACTACATTTTTTACACTGTCTTCCTTTAGCTGGACATAGACTTTTTCCACCGTGTGCTTTGTTTCCGCAGTAACTGCACTTATGAATATGCTTGTATGCGTCACTCGCTTCATATTCTTTTGCTGCCTTCTCAATTGTGTAATGCGTTTTTTGTTCAGCGCTCTTTGGAGCTCTTGCGTACTGCGTTCACATTAAGTTCACGTGAGCCGCTCAGAGTACATACATCAAAGGTTCTCAGCTGTGCTTGTCCTATCTCGTGCGATCTTGCGATGTCCATGGCTTTATTTAATGTTAGCTCAGACCCGGCACTTAAAAGTTTCTCTCGCACTTTCGTTGAGTTTGTGCTAAACACTATTCTATCCCTGACCATCTCATCTTCGTTTGCATAAGCACAGTCCTTCAGCAGCAATTTTAACTCCGTTACAAAGTGATCAAAAGTCTTGTTTATACCCTGCATCTTCTCATTAAACTTGTATCTCATGAATATCGTATTTGTCTTAAGCATGACAAACGCCTCAAAACGGTCATAATAAGTTTTCAGTAACCTGGCTTCCTCCTGGGTGAGAGTCCATGTGTTAAAAATTTCTCTTCCTTTTTCCCCAGTCCACAGGAGCAGGTAGCTGCATTTCTCACTCTTGTCTTTGCCTTTTAGCGGGCCAGAAATACATCAGCTCCACATGCTGTCGGAACTTTTTCCATTCTCCCGGCAGGTTAAGAGAATCCTAGTCAATTCGTGGCGAGGAAACTCCAACAAAATCTATGACTGTCCGTCATACCACTGAAATAAGTATGTACATTGGTTTTGGTTAGTGCAGGGAAGCCGCCTACCAAATTTCGTGAATATGGGGCCATAAATAAGAAAGTTCTACATGGCGGACATTGTCGACCGTTATGACCGTTACGCGTATAATTTCTAAATGAAACCTGCTTAACTTTTGTAGGTAAGCTGTAAGGAATGAGCCTGCCAAATTTCAGCCTTCTACCTACATGGGAAGTTGGAGAATTAGTGACGTTGGAAAGTTCAATATGGCGGCCGACAGTGGCGTCATACCACTAAAATAAGTACGTACATCGGTTTCAATTAGCGCAAGGAAGCTGGAGAATTAGTGATGAGTGAGTGAGTGAGTCAGTGAGGGCTTTGCCTTTTATTAGTATAGATTTATCTGGACTTTCAGAAAGCATTTGATAAGGTGCCACATGAGAGGTTGGCCATCAAGTTAAAAGAAGTGGGAGTTCAGGGTGATGTTTTTAGATGGGTGCAGAATTGGCTCAGACACAGGAAGCAGAGGGTGATGGTGTGAGGAACCTCATCAGAAATGGCTGATGTTATGAGTGGTGTTCCACAGGGGTCAGTGCTAGGGCCGCTGCTATTTTTAATATATATAAATGATTTAGATAGGAATATAAGTAACAAGCTGGTTAAGTTTGCAGATGATACCAAGATAGGTGGATTAGCAAATAATTTGGAATCCGTTATATCATTACAGAAGGACTTGGATAGCATAGAGGCTTGGGCAGATTTGTGGCAGATGAAATTTAATGTCAGTAAATGTAAAGTATTACACATAGAAAGTAAAAATATTAGGTTTGAATACACAATGGGCAGTCGGAAAATTGAGAGTACACCTTATGAGAAGGATTTAGGAGTCATAGTGGACTCTAAGCTATCAACTTCCCAACAGTGTTCAGAAGCCATTAAGAAGGCTAACAGAATGTTAGGCTATATAGCACGATCTGTGGAGTATAAGTCCAAGGAGGTTATACTCAACCTTTATAATGCTCTGGTGAGGCCTCATCTTGAGTACTGTGTGTAGTTTTGGTCTCCAGGCTACAAAAAGGACATAGCAGCACTAGAAAATGTCCAGAGAAGAGCAACTAGGCTGATTCCAGGACTACAGGGGTTGAATTATGAGGAAAGATTAAAAGAGCTGAGCCTTTACAGTTTAAGCAAAAGAAGATTAAAAGGTGACATGATTGAAGTGTTTAAAATTATGAAGGGAATTATTACAGTGGATCGAGACTTGTATTTTAAAATGAGTTCATCAAGAACACGGGGACACAGTTGGAAACTTGTTAAGGGTAAATTTCGCACAAACATTAGGAAGTTTTTCTTTACACAAAGAACGCTAGACACTTGGAATAAGCTACCAAGTAGTGTGGTAGACAGTAAGACATTAGGGACTTTCAAAACTCGACTTGATGTTTTCTTGGAGGAAACAAGTGGATAGGACTGGAGCTTTGTTGGGCTGAATGGCCTGTTCTCGTCTAGAGTATTCTAATGTTCTAATGTTCAGTAACGATAAGGGTTAAATATATATATATATATATATATATATATATATATATATATATATATATATATATATATATATATATATATACAGTGGAACCTCGGTTTCTGAGTAACTTGGTTTCTGAGTGTTTTGCAAGACGAGCAAAAATTTTTAATAAATTTTGACTTGATAAACGAGCGATGTCTTGCAATACGAGTAGTATGGATACACTTTGTCTGCTGAGCGTCATGCGATCACAACTGAGCTGATGGTGGTTCTCTCTCTCTCTCTCCTTATCTCGCTCGCTCGCTCATCGTGTCTTTTTCTCTCTCTCCTTATCTCGCTCGCTCGCCCAGTGCGTCTTTTTCTCTCTCTCTCCTTATCTTGCTCGCCCAGCGCTTCTCTCTATTTACAGCGCTTCTCTCTCTCTTCTTATCTCGCTCGCCCAGCGCCTCTCTCTGTTTACTACAGCATTGTGACTGTGTGTGTGTGTGTGCTGTGAAGTGCGAGTCCTCATCTTGCTCCCCAAAACACGAAGCTGAGTCTCAGTACTTTAACACCAGCTGAATAAACACTAGTTTATTCAGTTTGAAACAGCAACAGCGCTGTTATTTATTGCAGCGGGATCTTTATAATGTTCCTTGATCTTTTTGGATGCGCTTATACGGCGAACTGCTACAGCGCTGGGAGACTGCGATTGCTTTGGGACACTCTTCAGCGTGTCGTCCCGTTGGGTGGAATCCCACATGAGTTTAGAAACTCACCCCAGCCATGATTCTTTTTAAAGGTAAATTGCAGGTTAATTTGTATTATGTATTTTACTTTATATTTTGTATTAATCCTTTTATATGAATAATTTTGGGTTGCGGAACGAATCATCTGAATTTCCATAATTTCTTATGGGGAAATTCGCTTTGATATACGAGTGTTTTGGATTGCGAGCACGTTTCCGGAACGAATTATGCTCGCAAACCGAGGTTCCACTGTATGTATGTATATATATATATATATATATATATATATATATATATATATATATATATATATATATAATATATTCATTTCAGTTATAAGTGTCATACTGCCCACTTCTCCAATTCTGAACTGGCAGAATTGCTTCAGTGATTTGTTATTCTAAACATTAGAGTAATGTCATGTCATATTGTGCATTCCCTGAATGGATATGAATAAAGACATTTTCTTCTTATTATTTTTGGTTAAATAAAGAACTTTAATTGCATTTTTATGAAAGGAGCAAATAAGCATAAGGCACAATTAAGCATCACACTTAAACAAATGACCCATGCCAATGGACTAGGCAGAAATTATAAGAAATAATAATGCATTTTAATAATGAAGCTCCTTTCAGAGCAATTCATAAATATTCAGATGGGTCCAATAAGAGTAAAAGAATAATAATAATGAATACATAGTACTAAATAAGCCAGTGTTAGAATATATCTGTAAACATTTGGATAATATAAGGTTAATATATTCCAGTTGACTTGAAGCTCAATGAAAATGCAACCCAGTGCAAGATAAGGTGGGGTTGGAAAATGGATGGATAGATGAGTTTATGTACTTTGTATACAATACTGTAAGTGTGACTATGTTGTGTATTAGAAATGTTAGGGAGATATGTAATGGTCATGGGAGACTTATCTAACTGTAAAGTGATTTTGATAAATGTTTATGCACCTAATGTTGATGATAAGGAATTTATACAGAATTTATTTACATCCATTCCCAATCTGAACACTCATAAAGTTATAATGGCTGGGGACTTTTATTGTGTTTTAAATCCACTTTTAGATAGGACTTCCTCCACTTCTTTATAGATAATAACTTCTTGCCTAAGATTAAATCTTGTAAATACGATGCTATCGTTATTTCGGACCATGCACCTATGGTTCTTGGAGCTGAAATTACTAAGCCCCATACACTCACCCCGCAGATGGCGCCTCAATCCGCTTCTATTAGATGACGAGAATTGTACTGAATTTATATCCAAACAAATCAAATTCTTTCTAGAGACAAATACATCCCCTGAGATCTCTGCAGGAATACTCTGGGAAACTCTTAAGGCCTTCTTAAGAGGACAGATTATCTCATATCTTTCCCACAGAAATAAATCCGAAGCGAAGAAAGTAGCAGAGATAAAAAGCGAAATTACTAAAATAGATGAAGAACATGCCAGACTACCAAGCGAGACTCTACATAGGAGGAGGCAGGCTCTACATTCAGAATTAAACCTCTTGACAACTAAAGAAACTGAACAACTAATTTACAAATCCAGACATCATTATTATGAACATGGAGAGAAAGCTAATAAGCTTTTAGCGCAACAAATTCACAAGCAAGATGTGCATAACGCAATCTCGGTAATCACTAACACGAGCGGAGATAAAATCATCGAACACAAAAATATAATGCACACTTTTAGAGACTACTATAAATCCCTATATACTACTGAGTTTAAAGAAGACAATATACAATCTAACGCATTTCTGGATACATTACAGATACCACAAATTGACGCTTTTAGTGTGGAGGAACTTGATAAACCTCTGGCATTATCAGAATTACTAGATGCTATAAAGTCACTCCAAGGTGGAAAAGCAGCAGGCCCTGACGGCTACCCTGCAGAGTTTTACAAGAAATTCTCCGCTCAGCTAGCTCCCTCCTATTAGCAACATTTACAGAAGCCAGAGATAACCAATCTCTTCCACAAACCTTTCGCCAAGCACTAATCACTGTCTTTCCAAAACAAAATAAGGACTTATTACAATGTGCATCATACAGACCAATTTCACTTCTGAATAACGACGTTAAAATACTCTCTAAAATCATAGCTAGAAGGATGGAGAAAGTGCTCCCTCGTAATATCACAAGACCAAACTGGATTTATTAGGGGCCGACACTTATCTTCAAATCTTGACGCCTGTTTAATGTAATATACTCACCAACTAAATCAAACACCCCAGAAATATTATTATCATTGGATGCAGAAAAAGCATTCGACATGATTGAATGGAAATACCTTTTACTATTTTGAGAAGTTTGGGTTTGGCCGAACATTTGTGCATGGATTAAATTACTGTATACTAACCCAGAAGCTTCAGTTTGCATCAATAACATTTGCTCAGACTACTTTAAACTAGAGCGTGGCACAAGACAAGGATGCCCTTGTCACCGCTGCTGTTTGCATTGCCATTGAACCACTGGCAATACATTGTCGAAATACTGATCAGATAAAGGGGATTAGCAGAGAAGGACTGGAACAGAAAATCTCATTATATGCAGATGACATGGTACTGTATATATCGGACCCAGAAAATTCTGTGCCTGCAGTCTTAGCAGCACTCACAGAATTTCAAAAGCTCTCTGGTCTCAGAATTAATCTGAATAAAAGTGTACTCTTTCCAGTGAATTCTCAAGCATATAATATTAGATTAGACACCCTACCTTTTATCATTGCAGAACAGTTTAAATACCTCGGGGTAAACATCACAAGTAAACATAAAGCTCTTTATCAACAAAATTTATGCGTCTGCATGGAAAAAATTAAACAAGACTTGCATAGATGGTCAACCCTTCATCTAACACTAGCTGGAAGAATTAACACTATTAAGATGAATATTCTTCCTAAGCTCCTTTTTATTTCAAAACATACCAATATACATTAATAAATCATTCTTTAAGCAATTAGATTCAACAATAACCTCATTTATTTGGAATTCAAACATCCACGCATCAAAAGAGCGACCCTACAAAGACAAAAGGCAGAAGGTGGCATGGCTCTACCTAACTTCCAGTTTTATTACTGGGGGGCAAATATACAGGCGATAAGAACCTGGACACAAATAGAAGAACATACACAGGCATGGACCGCAATAGAAGTAAAATCCTGCAGTACTTCTTTGTATTCCTTGCTCTGTGCTCCAATAAACACACGTTATCGGCAATACACTAATAACCCAATTGTGCTCCACTCACTTAGAATCTGGAACCAATGTAGAAAGCATTTTAAGACGGAGAAGCTTCTTCTGTGGCACCCTGCAAGAGAACCACCTCTTTCAACCTCACAAACATATGCAGTTTTAATATCTGGAAAAATTTGGAATTAACTTGCTTAGAGATCTTTATATAGACAACGTCTTTGCATCCTATGAACAATTACATTCCAAATTTAACATTCCAGCTACAATTTCTTTCACTATCTTCAAATCAGGAACTTTGTTAAACAGAACCTTCCAGATTTTCCTCATCTTGCACCCTCATCCACGCTGGAAAAATATTGCTCAATTTCAAGGATTAGACTCCATCTCTACAATATATAAAATCATTTTACAATCCCTTCCTTTCAAAGATCCAAGAGGACACTGGGAAAAAGATCTCTCAATTAATATATCAGAAAAGGAGTGGAAAGTAGCAATGCAGAGAATTCACTCGAGCTCCATATGCGCAAAGCATACAATTATACAACTCAAAATTATATATCGAGCACATCTGTCTCGACTAAAACTCTCCAAAATGTTTCCAGGGCATGATCCAACCTGTGAATGTTGCAACCAAGCCCCAGCCTCACTAGGTCACATGTTCTGGGCCTGCACCAAATTAACATTATTCTGGACAAAAATTTTTAATTACCTCTCAGACAGCCTTGGACTCACAATCCCTCCTAACCCATTAACAGCTGTGTTTGGGGTTCTTCCAGAGGGTTTAAAGTGGAGAAAGACAAACAAATTGTGATTGCATTCACTACACTGTTGGCACGCAGACTTATTCTGATAAACTGGAAGAACCCAAACTCTCCTCTTTTAAGTCACTGGGAAACTGATGTGTTATATTATTTGAAATTGGAAAAAATCAAATACTCAGTTAGAGGATCCGTACAGACTTTTTCAAAACATGGCAGGATCTAATCAGTAATATTTTAAAATAAGTTTATAAAGCACAGAGAATGTATTAATTTAGGTATTTTACAAGCCTTAAATTTTACACGTTTGGCTTGCTCTCTCTCTCAGGGTGGGGATCGATCTGTTCTTAACATAATTCTTTTTTTTTGTAAAAACTTGATTACTATGTATGGATTGTAATAAAATTAATAAAAAAAAATAAAAGAAATGTTTATTATAATATCATATTTATAGGTAGCATATACAAATATGGTATAATAATATGTATAATTTGAAATAATAATAAATAAATACAAATTCTGCTAAATAATTTGATTAAATTAGGAAAAATGTTACAATTTATAACAAATTCTACTTGCAAAAATAAATCTAATTAAGATAAACTGTACATACAGAAAATAAATACTTGTAAATAAACAAAATTTTAAAATGTATATGCTATAGTTAGCATATTTACTGAATATACACATTCACTATATAAAATAAGTTTATAATCATATGTTTCATCATAAATATAATATTTCAGTGATCCTATGCTGTTCTGTTTTTTATACAATTATAAAATAATTCTAAAATCCAAATCATATTATGTGATATCATCTACTGTTAAATTCTACTCCGTACTTCTAACATTTTTATTTTTATACTGTATTGAGGATTTGTTCTGTTCTATGTATTGTACTGTATTGTATTGACTGCCTTCTTTTTGACACCCACTGCAAGCCCAGCCTACCTGGAAAGGGGTCTCTCTTTGAACTGCCTTTCCCAAGGTATCTTCCATTTTCTCCCTACAAGGGTTTTTTTGGGAGTTTTTTCTTGTCTTCTTAGAGAGTCAAGGCTGGGGGGCTGTCAAGAGGCAGGGCCTGTTAAAGCCCATTGTGGCACATCTTGTGTGATTTTGGGCTATACAAAAATAAATTGAATTGTATTGTATTGTATAAACATTTCATTTAAAAAGTATAGGCGAGAGGGAGCTGTGGATGATCAGGGAGGCCTGGTCAGCACAGTCCAATGTGTTGCTGCATCCACACAGAAGCTGTTTTAGAGTTCTCCAGGGTACAGTAATGCTGATGCTGCTCTGAGGTTTCTCAAGTAAGGAAGACAGAAATTTTGAGGTAAACTATTGAAACTCATTAATCATAGTGAGCCACTAATCATGGCACAGGGGTTGGTGACATGGTGACGTCTAAGAATTTCACTGAACTCTGTTTACATGACAACAATGACCTTATAAGCCTATAAAAAATAACTGCATACAGTATGGGATAATGATAATTAAATTTATAATTCAAGTTTACAAATAAGCAAATAAATAACAAGAATAAGGAGTATGACAACATTAAACAAGCATCATGGAAGTGGTAGGCCTAAATATATAAATACATAAAGGACAACACTAAGCTTAAAAACTGACAGAAATATGTGACCACAACCAGCATCATGGGATTTGTGAGTTAGTTCTTGATAGAGATATGAGTGATTGACCCAGTCTTTCAGTTATTTGCAATTATATACACGGTGATTGACTTGATCATTCAAATCTTGATAGTGATTATGGGCTTCTACTGGCCCAGACTTTCAATTCTTGGCTACAGTATGTGTTGTAACTGAATCCTTCAGTTCTTAATAGAGATGCGAGTCATAACTGGCTCCATCTTTCATTTCTTGTCAGTGGATATGAACTGTGATTTGCCTGAATATTCAATTCTTGAATGACTTCACTGGTTTCTACCAAACATTGCCTTCACTTCTGATTGCTCATGGGCACAGTGTTTTCTACTTTAATAGGAGATAGCCATTTGGGTCAGTCATTTCTGAGATGACGTATTTCCTCATGTGTTCGTGGTACTTTCATCCATGGCTCTCTGTGGCTGAGCACTAGTTCTTCTGTATTCTTTCAATTGTCTCTCTTGCAGCCATATATAGTGCATTCAGTAACATCACAAGCTTGCATCAGGTGACGCCAACAGATGGGGTGACTATCTATGAAATGTTTGTGCAGTGTTTTGTGGTGAAATCACTATGTAGGAACCCCAGTTTGGTGAGAATGGTCCAGTGACCACAGGCTGAAATTACTAAGGGGTGAAACAACTGAATGTCGGCACACCATGAATAGTGGGAATTCATGACACAGCTTAAAGTATGATCAGCATTTCGTTAAGGAGCTCTATTCATCAAGTCACCCAGGGGCCTTGGTTACTGAACTAGATGACACCAACCCCAGTGATGGCACTGACTGTATTAAAAGGTCCTGAAAAAGTTTTTTAAAGCCTGAGACCTCCTCACTTTTCATACAGCAGCAGTTCTATGAAAATGCCATTTTCTTGACACTTATTTAAGATGCACTTCTCTTAAGAGAAAGAAACACTCCATCGAAAATGTTATGGGAAGGAGTCCCTGGATAATCTTATCAATTGTCTGGGGTCCTTCAGCTGCTAATACAATATAATTTCTACAAGAAGGCTGACACCTTAATGACATTTGCAAAAGAATAAACTTCTTTTAGGGAGCAAAGACGCTCCCAATGTCAGCACTGGTGGGACTGGGCCTTATAAAGTAGGGCCTGGTATCTACTGTCTTGTAGTGATTCTGAAACTTTCTTGGCCTGTTGCACAGCATTGCGTAACCACCAACTAATGGCTTTGTTTTCCTATCTGAGTATGAAAATATTTAGAAGTCCTGTAGCAGTGGAGAAGTCATGTATGTGCAGATTCCGTAATCTTCCCTCTGAGGTGCCTTGCTGCCATCTTGACTGTGCTGGAGTGGTATTTTTTACACGCAGAATCATTTAGACCAATCTAATTAGCCTTATTAGTTGCCACTTTCAGTTCAAGAATGATGCTCTATAAAATGTAGACTGACTAACCCCCGGGTCAGTTAGTGCTTTAGAGTGAGCTGTACCCCCTTCTGGCATTCCTTCTATGTGGAGTGGCACTGTGTTCTCCATGTTCATGTACAGTAGGGTTCTCCTGCAGTCCAGAGTAGTTCAGTAAAGTAGGAGCTTTAAGTTACCCCAGCATGATTCTACCTTATATGGAGTGATGCCCCTTGCACCATAAGTTCCTGCCTTACACCAATTACTGTTGGGATAAGCTGTGGCTTCACGTGACCCTGACCCAGAAAAGGCATTTTAAAAAATGCATAGGATAACTGACTGCATGTCAGTGTGGCCTTCAGCGGGTTGGCTGTTAAATCAGTCTGTTCATCATATTCCTGATAAAGCTGCTGAGTTATGAATTATTTATACCAACATTAATCAAGGCAACACTCTGCACACACTACTTCAGCACTGTATGCCTGGGCAAACACACACATTGAAAAAGACTTTCAAGACTCTGCAAAGAAAATAAAGAGACTTGGTCGTTTCATCATAACCCAGGCATCTATAACACCCCAAGTGTGTTTTACAGGAGGCCATAAAAATAGCAGCTGATCCCAAGCTTAGGTTCACCCTGAGCAGGGTCTGGGGAATCTGACTAAGAGTAGAGCTGCTGTTTCCAGTACACCTCTTGTACTTCACCAAACCTGCCTTGTACTAAGACTGCTGGGGCTCAGTGTCTCTGGATCCTGCCGTCTTCTGGCAGAAAGGCAGCACTGCAGAATTGTGACTACATAAGTGGAACAATTTGGTGGGTTAGTCATATTCTGGTCTGAGGTCAGTAGCAGTTTTAGCTAGTTTGACACAGGGTGCCACCTCATTTACATTTCATGGGAGCTTCTCCATATGCGAAGAGAAGCTCAGCAGATTTCTACGTGCTTTCACAGGGAATATTGTGAACAGGCTCATTAAAAAAGCAAATGAGATTAGTAACGTAATAAATTCTTCAAAATGTCCCCTCTGAGAGCAATCATTCTGCACAGATTGCCGACAAGAAGCATTTCTGCATTTAGCAGCAAAGACAAATGTCCTGGTCGTGAAATGAATTTCATCTGTTCTATAAACATTCAGGTCGTATCTCCAACAGCCCATCTAGAAATGAATGAAGAATTGATTGGCTCCAGCCTACGACCAATCAGTCAACTTCCCACTGAAGATTAAGAGTATAGCCATAGTGAAAGGTAAGAGGAAAGGTTTTAGTAAAGTCGCCTCTCCCAGATTTCAGCCAGAACTGGCTGAAATGAAATCACGGGGAACCCAGAAAACATTGAAAAGCCAAAATGTAGTTCAGCCAGGTCAGTCTCATCAAAGCAAAAATGCAATGGGGCTGATTTTTTTATATTCTTAATAATCTACAAAAAGCTACAACAATGTAAACAGAGAGAGAGTTAACATAAATGAGAATTTGCTGCCAATTGTCTGCCTGTCACATAAATCCTACAGCTGACAAGAAAGAAAACAACAACTGGGCTCAGTTTCAAAAGATCAAGGGCCATAATTTCACATAATGATGCCACTGTATTAGAGGGTGCGTTGAGGGAATTCTCACACAAACATAAAAATAATGATGTAATTGATTTCCAATGGGCAAAATGGAAATGGAAATGTGGGGAAATGCTTTTATTTCCCCCTAAGAAAGACTCAGTTAGGTGGTTGACTGTTTGGCACAGAAGGACATGAAGGACTAGATATTTGTGGAGCTGCTCAGCACGGCTCCATCAAAGAGATGGACTTAATTGGGACCCAAGGAACTCCAATAATGGGAAAATAAAGCCTTCAATAGAGTTTACAACACATACCATGATAAGGAAAATCCCCCGTAAATGAAAGGATGATGATATGAAGGGCCCCAAATTAATTTATGAATTCTAGCTTTTCTCTGTTCCATCATGCAGGTGTAGTGGTGTAATGAAATCTTTCAGATGACCCCACTTAAGTACAATGAGATAAAGGATTCCAGAAGTGAAAATCTAAGGGTTTGAAGCCAGATTCTTGATTTTAGTTTCAAATGGCAGGGAGTGCACAACAGAAGAACAGTCATTCCAACCTTTAGTCTGAGTGCAAAGAATTTCAAGGCATAGAGAAGAAGTTTGAACAGACCTTTGCATGCAAATGGAAGCTTGAAATGAGAAAGCATTTTGCAACTCGTTTAATATGCTTCTATTGCACAAGTTTCTATTACTTTTTCTGAGCCAGTGGCAGCATATCTTTTTGGTCTTGTTTGTTTTACCCCAGCTCTGAACCGCAAAGAAGAACACTGGCAGCATTGTCAAGCACAGAGAACCACTAGCAGTTCACCTGAATTTTTCCAGTCTGATCCACCCAGCTCTTCTACCATCTTTTGCCAGTTGTCAAGATGTACATGTGAATTGCAACTCTATTGTAGGAAGCTTGAGCCTTCAACTTGAAATTGCAAAGCCCTTGTATCCTGATTGCAACCTGCTTGCCTGCCAGAGATGTTATGGACATTGCAAGGAAAGTCTCATCAGTTTTTGAAAATCATTGAACTAGATAATAATAAATAATTACTTCCAGCATCACCGGTCAAAAGTGCTGACAAAGGTGTTGTGTCACTAGTTCAAGCTTTTCAGGAGAAGACCTCAACCACTAAAGTATCCATCTCAGGACTGCTGCTGATGATGAGAAGGTCCAATGAGAGTTACAGAAGACTTCTATCTCTAAACAACCAGCTGAGATCCTTCTGTGAGGTACAGATTGGCTTTATCAAAAACTGGGTCCTCTTCTGGGAGAAACCACTTCTATAGACAGGACGGATTGCACCAAAGCAGATTTGGCTCTAGGGTATTCTCTCCAAACATTGACAGAGTAATACAGCTTTTCATGTCTACCTTCCATTATCTTCTTCTATAATACGCTACCGTGGCTGTTCGTTCGTCGGCCCACGATTTTAAATCACCTGTAGCTCGCAAACCGTTTCACCTATTGACTTGAAATTTGGTACACATAAACTATGTGATGTCTACTATCTACTTTCAGGGTGATGATTTTTATTACTCTTTTTATTTTTACAAAGTATTTTATTTTATTGTAGAATCAAGCGCCGTTCTTATTCCCTACCACCTTTGCGGTCACTTCCCTACCTCTTCATATCTTTAATCATTCTTGAGGCAGATTGAAGACTTAAGTGCCAGCTTAAGTGAAAAATTAAAGAAAACGTACTAAGTCATTGCAACAGAAAAACTATCTTAATCAGTTTTAATACAAAAAGATGCAGACGAAGGAAGAGAAGCAGTGGGCCGCTAGAGTGGAGAAAAGAAGAGCTGCGTAGGAAGCAGCAAGAGCATAAACCTCTGGGCAAATGAATGCTAAGTATACAGAGAAAGAGTTTAAAAACTATGAATGCTCAAGTCAAGTGTATTCACTGCATGTTATCGTGCAGTATGCCGTTACTGGTACATATACTGCTCAAAAGAATTAAAGGAACACTTTTTAATCAGAGTATAGCATAAAGTCAATGAAACTTATGGGATATTAATCTGGTCAGTTAAGTAGCAGAGGGGGTTGTTAATCAGTTTCAGCTGCTGTGGTGTTAATGAAATTAACAACAGATGCACTAGAGGGGCAATAATGAGATGACCCCCAAAACAGGAATGGTTTAGCAGGTGGAGGCCACTGACATTTTTCCCTCGTCATCTTTTCTGACTGTTTCTTCACTAGTTTTGCATTTGGCTACAGTCAGTGTCACTACTGGTAGCATGAGGCGATACCTGGACCCTACAGAGGTTGCACAGGTAGTCCAACTTCTCCAGGATGGCACATCAATACGTGTCATTGCCAGAAGGTTTGCTGTGTCTCCCTGCACAGTCTCAAGGGCATAGAGGAGATTCTAGGAGACAAGCAGTTACTCTAGGAGAGCTGGAGAGGGCCATAGAAGGTCCATAACCCATCAGCAGGACCAGTATCTGCTCCTTTGGGCAAGGAGGAACAGGATGAGCACTGCCAGAGCCCTACAAAATGACCTCCAGCAGGCCACTGGTGTGAATGTCTCTGACCAAACAACCAGAAAGACTTCATGAGGGTGACCCAAGGGCCCCATGTCCTCTAATGGGCCCTGAGCTCACTGCCCAGCAGCATGCAGCTCGATTGGCATTCGCTATAGAATACCAGAATTGGCAGATGCACCACTGGTGCCCTGTGCTTTTTATAGATGAGAGCAGGTTCACCCTGAGCACGTGACAGAAGTGAAAGGGTCTGGAGAAGCCATGGAGAACATTATGCTGCCTGTAACATCATTCAGCATGAGCAGTTTGGTGGTGGGTTAATGATTGTCTGGGGAGGCATATCCATGGAGGGTCACACAGACCTCTAAAGGCTTGACAAAGGCACCTTGGCTGCCATTAGGTATCAGGATGAAATCCTTGGACCCATTGTCAGACCCTATGCTGGTACAGTGGCTCCTGGTGCACGACAATTCCTGGCCTCATGTGGTGAGAGTATGCAGGCAGTTCCTGGAGGATGAAGGAATTGATACCATTGACTGGCCACCACACTTTCCTGACCTAAATCCAATAGAACACCTCTGGGACATTATGTTTTGGTCCATCCAATGCCACCAGGTTGCACCTCAGACTGTCCAGGAGCTCAGTGATGCCCTGGTCCAGATCTGGGAGGAGATCCCCCACAACACCATCTGTCATCTCATTAGAAGCATGCACTGATGTTGTCAGGCATGTATACAAGAACACAGGGGCCATACAAAGTGCTGCGTACAATTTTGAGTTGCTGCAATTAAATTTTGGCAAAATGGACTAGCCTGCCACATAATTTTTTCACTCTGATTTTTGGGGCGTCTTTGAATTCAGGGCTCTGTAGGTTGATCATTTTCATTTCCATCAAACGATGTGGCATCCTTTCGTTCCTAACACATTACCCAGTCTATATCAGTATAGATATCCAGGAGGATTTCTTTTTCCCATTGAGATCTGATGTGTTTTCAAAGTGTTCCTTTAATTTTTTTGAGCAGTTTATATAATACTAGTCATGACTTTGCATTAAAATGGAGTTATGCAGTTGTGATGGTGTGACATGAATATATATTTTCATTTGTTCATTGAGACAGGATGACCGGAAGTACTACACTAATGGAGAAGTCATTCAGTGGCTGATCCCCTTATTTAAGGGAATGATGCGAAGGGCTGCTTAATGTATTTATGAGTGACTACTATTCCCTCATTGCCTTGTTGGTAAATCCTTAAAATTGAGCTAGGATGACAGGTCTCCAATATTGGGGATTTAAGGAATTATAATGAAATAGCATAATGAAGAATAAATTAGGCCCTCTTCAGTTGAAATTAAGAGGTAATGAACTCATGATTTTCTTATTGAAAGGCAGCAGCACTACCACTGTACCACCTGCATAATTAAATTAAGCCCATTTGAAAAATTCATACATGAATTTGCAGACTAGAAACCACTATTCTATAATATTTCAGTAAATATTTATTGCTCTGATGCTGATCTTTCTTGTCATAAAATAGGTCAGTGCAATAGCAATTGACGAGGAGAATTCATAATTAATTGCAGAATTACGGTATTTGAGTGTTGCTCTAGTGTGCCTCTTCCTCTTGCACGATTTGGCTCAAAAACTAATCAGCACATCTCATAGCAGGCTTAAGTTTCGAATTTAGAATTTTTCCATTTGGCCATTTCAGCTCTAGGCCATCCTCAAGAAACTACAACACACAGACAGACACAGATTGATAGACGATAGATTATGGTGGGGGAGGGCACTAAGCAAAAATGATGACCATCAATGTGATACACCAAGTATATAATCTACTTAAAAGGTGAATAATCATATTTAAGCTTAATGTACTTGTGGAATGGTAACACCATAATCCTTTTTATTCTGATATTAAGTAAGCAAGCATGTTAATAATGAAGCCTGGTTAAACCACAACTATTCAGTCACCAAGGGCCCCTAGCCCAAACAGCCCTGGTGCATGTGATGGGCTGTACAGGTGTGATAGCGTTTGGTACTGTCAGAAAAATGCGACGACTTAGAAGACAATCCTTAGGAATAAGGAAGACATGAAGTTTTCCTCTGGAGGACTTATAAGGAACAAGCAACAGAACAAAGACCTCATACTGATGCTGATCCCCTCAGCTGAGACGATGATGTGAGGAGTCAGGCAATTGTTTGAAGTCCTATATGGATGACCTCCAGTGAAGACAGTGATACATAAACTACTTCACCCCAGCTATACATGAAATTGACACCATCCTAGTGTTGATCCCTTAATTGAATCGTGATATGCGGGGCCCTTAAAGGAATTAAGTGCTCTTGCTTTCCTTCTTCTGTATTTGTGTGTATGAACTTCATGGATCAGTTTCCTAATGGGGACAGGAAGCTATGAAGGGCCCTTTAACTCTGTAGTAGAGATGCCATCAAGTGACTAACCACTATATTGACAGGTTGATGCATAGGACCCTGTAATGTATTCTCAGCAAGACTAACCATTAGCTTTAATGAATCATCATCTTAGGAATAATCTTTAACACCATTATGTCTTTTAAAACACAAATCACAAAACTACCTAAAGCATTTCATTTTAAAAACAATGGAAAATTAACAGTTTCTAAATGGATTATAGTGAAAAATCAACTCATGCATTTATTTCTAGTAGGACAACTTCTGCAATGTGCTATTCTCATTCTGTTTAAATCACTCTTTATGCATTCTTCACTTAATTCAAAATGCTGCTGCCATAACCATTACAGGAACTTGGATATATGACAACATAACTCCAGTTCTTAAGTCATTACACTGGTTTCCAGGTAAGCTTAGAACTGATTTCAAAATCCTCCATCTCCATATAAAGCATTAAATAGCCAAGGCCCTGCCTACTTTTCTGAACTTATCAATACTTACAAACCAGATTGTGCATTAACATCTGAAGATGCAAACCTACTAAAGACTCCAAGGATTAATAAAATATTGGTGGGAGGTCGAACTTTTAGTTAGAGGGCTGCAAAGCTGTGGAATGATCTGCTTGCTTATATAAGAGATGCTCCTTCTATCTCAGCCAGTAAACCAAAGATGAAGACTCATTACTTTAGAGTAGCATACCCTGACTAGAACTCCTAACTAGCTGTGTCATATTAGACAACCCAACATTGACTCTAATGTGGCATGATCATGAGTGGGTGACTAGTTGACCTTATAACTGGCATTTTTCCTAACCATGGAGCACCCAGCTGTTTATTTTCTCCAAGGATGTTGCTAACTAAAGTTTTTGTTTTCCTCTCCTCTGTTGTAAACTGGCCATTGTTCAACAATTAGTTAGTGGACAGGTGTTACTGAGCCCCATTTACATTAATCAGTACTCTTTATGTGTATTCATTATGTAAACGTTAATTTGTAAACTTTATACCTGTCACAGCGCTCTGTGCTTGTACTCGGTGAAGAGTGCTATACAAAAATCAACTAAAGTGAAATGAATTAATGGACAGATGAGCAGATGTAATTGAGTGATGAATCTTCATGCTGATGAGATGGTCAGTATTAAAGGAAACATGATGACATGAAGTTCTCAAGACATTAAACTGTAAGAAGAAACCCTCCACCACTCACCCTGTAGAAAACAGAGATGCCATCCAGGGACTGGCTTACTTAATTAAAAGGATGCTGTTCAATATTTTCCCAAATGAGAATGTGTCCTCCCCTGCTTCCTCACACAAGTATACTAATATGATAGACCTTCCCTAGGAATGTGAACACATGGATGAGTCTGTAAGCAGCATCACAAAGTCTAGGGATTAGCAGGGTAAGATTGATACAAAGATAATTGGTGGTTAAAAAACAGTAACAATTTAAATCTGAGCACATATTCTACTCAGACGACTCATCGGATCAGTTAACTGATATCCTGATGTGACTGCTGCTCTAAAGTTTACTGGAAGTACAGTAAAAGGAAAAGCTGACCTGAAGAAGACACTGTAAGATGTGCTATTAGTAACAGGACAACCAAACCAAATTTTCCATGTGGTGCAATGGAACTGTGGTCAATAGATGCTGTTTTTCTTCTTTTTGCTTGATGGTTTGTTGCTTACTTGAAAGTCATGGGCCTTCCAGCTGCTAAGAAAGTAGAAGAGAAATGAAAAGCTGGAAATTGAGTTAAAGGGAGAGCCGTGTGTGTAGACTATTCATTTGTGGACTTTATGCCATTTCCTTACTCCTGGTGTTTACTGCAACACCATATTCACCATACCTTGCATCACAGAGCATCTGTTCCTGCGAGAAGAGAACACAAATGCAGTGAATGAACAGTGGAGATGTCAGCTGAACATGAGGTCACTGAGTATTCTTACCACACAGTAAAAATGCCAGCACCACATGGGAATCTTCCGACCAGTCATAGTAGCTCCGGCAACCATTTGAAGATTACTAAAGCAGCAGGACCACCACTACTGCTTCAGAGACCAGCCTACTAAGTATCCTTGTCACCATCAGTTCTAGTCCAAGTTTTAGTAATGTACAGTAGTCTGCTGGAAGACCAGGTCTTGCTATAGGAAGGCATTAGTGTAGCAAACGACAGACAGTACATTTTGTGATAAAAAGCTCACAGCCTACAGACCTTCATGATATGATGGACATCTTGCTCCCAATTTATTTAGCCTCACCTGATCTTCTCTGATCTCTCAACACAGCAGTATACACTCAGATGTCAGTGGATTAGAAATGGGTTTTTGAAGTATGGGTGCAGATCTGATGGTTCACATGCTGTGGGCAGAGTTTGTTCTCTGTGGGTGGTGTACTAGATATGAGTTGAGTTCATGTTTACAAATAGGAGCAGAGTTTGTATAATAATCAGCGATTCTGTGTTACTACGGGAGGCCTTACATCATATGCCGACCTCAGAATGACATAAATGTATCAATGGATTATTGCAAATGGGCTTTCATATTTATTTTTAAGAACTTAAAAAACCTCTCTCCCCCTACAGAGCTGTCAGGTGCTACATTTCAATGTATGATGCTCATCTACCTCATACTCTCATTTATTAGCTGGGACATCATTACATTCTTCTCTGAATTCTTTGGAACTGTAGTCTTCTATTGGGAAGCGCTCTGAGAGTTGAAGGTGCTATACAATTTAGTATATCACTAGGTGGCTAGATACATAGAAGTGCATAAGAGTACACATTTGCAGCAGTAAGGATTTGTCTGCACTGGTACATGTCTCTTTGTGTCTTTGTCGGCACTTTGCTTCTCCCCCCGATGTAACTGAAGATGGGTTCAAGCACCTCAGATGTTTTCTAAGATATCACAGGGTATGAAGCCCTTCTTCTTACCACTGGACACCATGATGAAGCCGTTCTTTTCTTCCTCATGAGTGACACACACCTGAAATATGGAAAGAGTAGTCAGCAAAGAATGCTGGAAGGTCTCAGTGACACCCGTACATGCCCCGCTTACCTGGCCCTCCTTCAGAGTGATCTGGCCCTGCTCTTTGCAGCCTATGAAAGTTCTCATGCAGCGGAAAACTCGGCCACCTGCCTTCAACTGCTCTGCAAAGTTTGCAGGAAATAATCCTGTTCTGTCATGGACTGCACCCTGAGCAAAGAAAATGGAAACACTTTGCTTTGAAAGCAAGCCAGCCACAACCTGACCTAGACATCTCCTAGCAGGAATTATCATCTTACCTTCCACCAGTCTTCACTGGAGTCATCCAACAAGATGATGCGATCACCAGGTCTAAAAGAGATGCCAGCAAATATCTGTGATAGGGCACCAATAACTCTTACATAACAAAGACACACAGGACTTCACCAATATGTGTAACAGACCCACACACCAATGTCTGGGGTTCAACTAAACAATGTGAAGTTTATGTTTTATTGACCTTCTACATTAATGAGTAAAAACCTCTGGACTGGAACCTGTAATCTAAGTTCTGAACCTGGGCTGAGTTTTAAGGCTGGATGAGTGGTAAAAGTCGAGATTGGGATCATGAGAATGGATGTAGGGCAGGTCCAGTGCTGGATAGTGGAGAACAATTAATCAGGTAAAGAGGTGACTCCCTGTGCCTGTTTGTATATGGTCATTTTTGGACCATATTTTGTACAAGAAATTACACTCTTATAATAAACGGGTTTTTCAGCAAAAATGACCAGAAGGAGTTAAAGTTGTGCATGCCACATCAAATGACCTCAGGGGTTCACCCTGTAAATGGATACAAGGAGTCAAAGTTATTCCTTTTAACAAGCTCATTTTCTAAGAATGGTGAACTTAACGTAACATATTTGCAAGTTCAGTTTTATGTGACATTCTTGATCTGGTTTAGGTCCAGATTAAATATTTTGCCTTACCCTGTAATGTAGGTGTGGAGCCGAATCCAAAGATGGTATTTGGATAAGCACAAATAGTGGATTTTTACAAATATTTATTTTGTATACATTTTTTGCTATTTATTTGCATTCGGTAAAAAATAATGTAAAATTAAATAGGCACTGTCTTTGTCTGCCTGCTTGTGCTTAAGCTGCACCCCCGTTGACACAAGCACGTGGTGAAGCTCCGCTTTTGCTTTTAAGAAAACATTGTACTTTGCGAGGCCAACTTTATATTTTTTCCTCATTGGACATGCAATATGTGACGCAAATTTTTACCGGCAAATTAATAGGTTAATTCACCTACAGTGTGGTTCCACAGTCACCATTTGTGTCACACGGTTGGAAATACAGCGGTAACTTATATGTATACTTGCATGTACTTAATTTCTTTTTTGACCGGGAGGATATTAGCATATATGGTTATACGTGTTTGTTGCTGGGTGTAACGCAATAAAATGTATTTAAATATAATATGTCTTCATCATTATTTGTATTTTATTCACGAACACCATAATCTATATATATAATTCACTAAGGCAAGACGACCATGGAAAGCACGCCGGAAGAGGCGTGGATTCACTAAGCTGCCGACAAGTGAGACACCTATGGCACACGCAGGAAAGAGCCACGCCCACCAACTCCAAGACCATTGGATACGACGACAACTCGCATGGGCACGCCCACTAACTCGGACGCGACGACACAGAAAAAATGGCGTCATTTATATTTGTCTGTCGTAGAGGCCACATGCAGTGCAGGTCAGGTTATTGTCATGCACCTCCGAGCTATGTTGACTATTCATAAAGGCATGTTTCTAGCGGAGGTAAATCGCCATATGCAGCGTGTGAAACGGTTTGCGAGGGTTTTCCCATGGGATCTTTAAAACAATCCTTTACAACTGAGGTTGAAGCACAATGAAGTAAGCAGTCTTTAAAAAACAACTTTTCGGTTACGACTCACGACCGCGTGCAGCATAGCAAACTGTTTTACATGATACATACAGCTATTCGCTTCCGCGACAAACATGTGTCTTCTTAGATGCTCCTACGGGACCATGGAAGACGTTTTCCTGCCCACCAACGCTCTTTTTTCAGCAGACGGCGCCTACCCTCGCTCTCTAGGCATTCACACTGCCTGCCCATTTGCCCGGACGCAAAAACTCACCGACCACCCAGTTAGTCTCTTTCGTCTGTGGTAAGAGTCCGCATGCACGTCTCAGCCACGCGCCGTTTGTTATGCCGCAGGTTCACTATTGTGTTGTATTTTGCCCTCTCCAGAGTTCTATCTTTTCATTCACTTACTGTTGTATTCTCACACCAACCCGTTTTAGACATACGTGTCTTTCCAGACGTGTTTAGCATTCAATAAATAATTATGCATGACATTAACCGTGTGTCTATCCAGCGCAGACAGGCGTGGGTAAGCCGTTGAACCCCATTCGGGCTGCAAGCTGTGGAATTCCCACTAAATGTGACTCATACGCTCCCACTCATTATGTCCCTACACTTTGTGCACACCCCCCTCCTACCGTGTTCGGGTATCTAGGTGGATTATACTGTATATAGAAAAGCAGCCAAAACCAAGGGGTATCCCATTTGGTCCTTAAAACATTCCTTTACTACCCCATTTGGTCCTTAAAACATTCCTTTACAACTGAGGTTAAAACACAATGAAGTAGGCAGTCTTTAAAAAAAGGTTTTCGGTTGCGACGCACGCCTGCGTGCACCATGGCAAACTGTTTTACACGCTACATACAGCAATTCGCTTCAGCGACAAACATGCGTCTGTAATTATATCCGGCCCGCGAGATCATTTTATATATTATTGTTATTAATGGCCCGGCGATATGAAGCGCTGGTAACGCAATAAACTACAGATCCCATCATGCAGCGCTTCAGATGCCTTTTTGAACACTTACCGTTTTAATAGGGTTGCTACCCATCCTTTAAAATACGGATTCGTCCCATATTTGAGAATGAAATTGCGCGTCCTGTTTTGAATCAATACGGGACGGGTTTTGTCCCGTATTTTTTTTTATCATTTTTTTTAAAGCAGCGTCTCATGCAAATCATCCCACACGCATTTTATGAAGATGCCTCCTTTCCTACTTTTGATTCGGTAATACTTGATGTCATCGTTAGTTTGATTGGTCTTTTTAACTGTCCAGTGAGGAGGGCGGGTCTTTTAAGTAGAGTCTGCAAAGTCTGCGTCCCTTATTTTTTTGTATTAAAAGTGGTAAACCTACGTTTTAATCAAGTCTAGCTTATGATGCTGCAAGTTATTGCGAAGCTAGCCTTCACGATGCCGAAGAGAAAAGTTGATTCTGAAAATAGAGCCTTTAAAAACCGATGGGAGGCTGAGTACTGTATATGTTTACTGACATTGCCGGTAAACCCGTGTGTCTCATTTGTGGAGCTAATATGGCTGTAATTACAGAATTTAATCTATAAGACAAAACATCAGGATAACCTGAAAGACCTGAATGCAAAACAGAAGAGTTAAAGAAGAATCTGACACTTCAGCAGACATTTTTTACCTGTGCAAAATCACAAAGTGACTTCAATTGAAGTTACTTTTATGGGAGACACAAATACACCAGTGCAACTTGCCCCACTTTCCCTGTTGCCAAGTAATGTTGAACCAAGTCGGCACAACAGTGTTCCCAAATACGCACTTTGCTGATAAACTGAGCACACTGCGCACGACGCTTTGGTGACTTTGAAGAACAAAAAAATAATTTTGAGTTGTTTCGCAACCAATTTGCCGTCGATGTGGAAACTGCACCTGTGCAGATTCAGATGGAGGTGATTGAGCTGCAGTGTAATAGCACACTGAAGGCAAAGTACGATACTGCACGGCCCGCACAGTTTATTCACTCCATTCCCGCAGAAATGCTCCAGCTCCATCTACATGCGGCTCGAACCTTGTGCCTGGGTAGACCGTGTGTCTACCCGGCGTGGGTAAGCCGATGAACCCCCGTTCCACACTCCGCGCCGTGCACCCCCATCCCTCCGTCTGGCACGAGAAGCCGCAAGAACGGTGCGCCAGTTTTCAGTCACTTCAGACGATTGTGTGTTGGTTCGTTCCGTGCATTGTTACAATGTTGCTTTTCTTGCTGATTTATTACATTACCGATTTTTCAAATGTTAATTTTCTCCCTCTGCTTAAAAATCATTAATTTGATTATGCGGCGTATGGTACGCCGCGGGTTGGCTATTAGCCTAATATAAGGCATGCAAAACTGAAAAAAGTAAACTCATGGGTCATTTATGCTCACTCCTTTAAAAATACAAAATGAACTGAACATGAACTAGTTCAAAATTGAAATGGTGAACTATGAACGTGAATTTATTCATTTTAATTTGTATGAACTGAACTTTGAGCCAGTTCTTGTGAGGTGTGAACTTGCACAACACTGCTAGAAACATTTGCTCTGTGCTTCTTCTCACCAGCTTTGTCCTGTGTGAATGGATTATGCAAAAGCTGCATATATTAAAGTTTTTCTCAATTGCTAAAACACTAAAACCCATTGGCTGAAGAAAGTTCTCAGTTGCCTGACCTCATTTAGCTAAATGTGCAGTCTGTTGGCAATACCTTAAACCATTTCACATGGTAAAACACAATATGCATATCTTACTTAGACTTTTTAGCAAAACTCTAAACACATTCTCATTCTCAAAACACATTCTACACTCTAATGCACACGTCATCCATACTGGTAAACACACTAGCAACACTCAAATACAATTAGAGAAAACATGTCATTGATTGAACACAACCACTCAAAATTGATGTCATCTGTTTCAAATGATGTGACACAACCAATATAAGCCAGTTCAGAGAGCAAACAGGTTGTTGAAGGTAGAAAGGAGAAAGTTTGAGCATGGATAGAAGAAACAATGTGAGAGGACGAGTGCGTATGCGAGGAGGACAATGACAAGAAAGAGGAAGAGGGCGAGAAAGAGGAAGAAGAGGAGGGCAAGGAAGAGGGGGAGGGCGGCAAGGAAGAGGAGGAGGAAGACAAAGAGTGGAAATATCTGATGAAATTCGAGCAACAGTCATAGACCATGTTCTTGTCCATGGACTGACAATGAGGGAAGCAGGACTAAGAGTTTCAATAGACATTTGTAAAGTTCATCACTGTATGTATAGTACTGCATGAATATTTGTTGTAACTGCACATCTACTTTTTGTAGAATTGCGAGGCTGCCACATGCAGGTGGTAGGACGGCTTTATTCACTCAAGAGCAAGAGGCCGTTATAGGGGGCATGGTCCTTTACAGTTTTTTCCAATTGCTAACACACTAAAATCTAATGTAAAGCTCAACTGCAAAAACTGACACTCAGAGAGCAAAATCTCTCCTCACATTTGTTATATTCAAAACACAAATCACACCTTTGAACACAAAAAGCAATTAACTTGACTTCTTTTGCATTAGAGTGTGCACACTTTCCTACAGAAAACACAGGAATCTGACAGCAATAAACTTTTAGCCATTTCTAAACACACCCATTCAAAAAGCCACACCCATGTACCAATTAGGCTAAAACAAGTGTCACCCGGTCAAGCACCTGACTGCTTATTAGTTAACTCAGCAATCAGAATGTGAGAACTATAAAACTCCACAGATTTACCAACACTAAAGAACAATGGAAGCTGGAGGGAGAGGAAGAGATGGTAGAGGAAGAGGTAGAGGAAGAGGTATGGGTGCACAGAGAGGTGAAAGAGGACAAAGACAAAGAAGACAAGCACTTTCAAATGAAATTCGGGCAACATTAGTCGACCATGTTATAAATCATGGATTGACAATGAGAGAGGCTGGACAGAGGGTCCAACCCAACCTGAGTCGATTTACTGTTGCCTCTGTCATCCGGACATTTCGGCTTGAGAACAGGTATGTTCTGTAACACCCACTCTGTACTGTATATATACAGCAATTCAAAGTATTCTTTACTTGTACAATACTACTGCATAATCCTCATTAGAAACAAGAAAGGCTACATACCAATATATACATTGTTGTCTTCTCCAAGGACTGAGAGACAAGTAGGACATGGTGGAAGAGGTCGGATGTTCACAGAGGCACAGGAGGTAGAAATCATAAACATGGTTTTGGCAAATAATGCCATAAGATTTAGGGAAATTCAAAGCCACATCATGAGGGACGACACAGTTTTTGGCAACATTAGGCAAGTTGCCTTGTCTACCCTTGCTCGTGTTCTCCAGCGACACCAAGTACGAATGAAACAGATATACCGGGTTCCTTTTGAGAGGAACTCCGAAAGAGTCAAGAACTGAGGCACAATTATGTGCAGGTAACTATTAGACTACAGGATGTTACATATAATGCTGCGTTTTTCCAGTACTAAACATAAACCTAAACCACTGCTTATGTAATCTTTTTTTGTTCTCAGACAGTGCTGGAAATGGATTCAAATGTGATCCCACATGAGTTCATTTTTATTGATGAGGCTGGCTTCAACCTTACCAGAACCAGAAGAAGGGAAGAAACAGAAGAGGTCACAGAGCTATTGTGAATGTTCCTGGCGTGCGTGGGGAAACATCACAATGTGTGCTGCCATCACAGGACATGGAGTTCTATACCACCATGCCATTCTTGGTCCATATAACACAGAGTTGATCCTGACATTTCTGGACAGAATGCGAGACATCTTACAACAGGCAAACCATACGGACGATGAAGGGCAGGAGCACAGATATGTTGTAGTGTGGGACAATGTGGCTTTTCATCGTGCAGCCATGGTGCAAAATTGGTTTGCCAACAACCCACATTTTATAGTGGCTTACCTTCCCCCTTATTCTCCATTTCTGAACCCCATAGAAGAGTTCTTTTCAGCATGGCGGTGGAAGGTCTATGATCGTCAACCCCATGTGCATGAGGGGCTTCTACAAGCAATGGAGGAGGCATGTGAGGAAATTGACGTAGGAGCTATCCAGGGATGGATAAGACACTCCCGACGCTTCTTTCCTCGCTGTCTAGCAAGGGAAAACATTGCATGTGAAGTGGATGAGGTGGTGTGGCCAGATCCACTGAGACGACATGACCCTGCATAAATCTTGTTTTGTTGTTCATTTGTTTTTTCACTTGTGCATGTTTGGGTTTTTCTGTTGCAAATTGTAGCTAAATAAATTATTTCTTTGAACCTAATTTATTTCTGCACATATGTCTCTGTGTCCAATTCTCAGTATTTGCAGTTCTGACAGTCCCTAAAGAGATAAAAGTGTTTTGGATTTTACAGAGTGGTGTTTGGTTGGTTGGAGGAAAAATTTAGGCATGGGACAAAAATGTTTACAATTTGGGGCCAAAGTTTGGTTTTGATAAGTGTTTATATAGTTTTGACTGCAGAGCTTCATTTTGCAGGATATGTGAGGTGTTTTGCTCTTTGGGTGAGGTGTTTTGTGAATTGTGCTAAATGATTTGCAAAAATGAGCCTTGTTGTCAAAATTGTGCTTTAGCAATTGGAAAAAACTGTAAGATAATGTAATACGACTCAGAGAAATCCACAAACGAGTGATACAAGACAACACACACTTCCAGGGAATCAACAGTGTGAGCATTTCCACAATTGACCGTGTCCTCCATCGTAACAGGATGCGAATGAAACAAGTATACAAAGTACCCTTTGAGCGCAACTCACCAAGGGTGAAAGAACTGCGAGCTCAGCATGTGCAAGTAAGTGTACATTCAGAAACATTTACTGTAATCCAGATTTTCTACAGTATTAACACATACTATGTGAATGACATTACTCTTCAGTACATACAATGTATGTGAATCAGAAGTGCATACAGTAGGCTTAATTGTACTCTACAGTATAGCACTGTCTCTGTATGACTTACAAAATTCTAAATGCAGTATATTGTATTTCTACACAGACAATATTTGACTTGGAATCCTTGGACAGACCCCATGACTTCATCATTGTAGATGAAGCAGGCTTCAATCTAACAAAGAGGAGACGGAGAGGTTGAAACATCATTGGACAGCGGGCCATTGTTGAAGTTCCTGGTCAACGAGGTGGCAATGTCACCATCTGTGGTGCTATTAGCAACCATGGTGTTCTACATCACCATGTTACACTCGGGCCATGTAACACCCAGCACCTTCTAAGATTTATTGCCAATCTAAGAGAGATTTTATTTGAGCTGCAGGTTCAATACCATCAGGGTCAAGAGCTAAATGAGAATCCCATTCCCACCTATGTGATAGTGTGGGACAATGTCAGTTTCCACCGAGCTGCTCCGGTAAGGGAATGGTTTAACATCAATGAGCAGTTTATGAACTTGTACCTCCCTCCATACTCGCCTTTCCTGAATCCGATTGAGGAGTTTTTCTCCTCTTGGAGATGGAAAGTGTATAATAGACAACCCTACACCAAAGTAAGTCTTCTGCAAGCCATGGATTTAGCTTGTGGTGATATAGGTGAGGAATCATGTCAGGGCTGGATACGGCACACAAGAGGCTTCTTCCTCCGTTGCCTCAGGAGGGACAATATTGCTTGTGATGTTGACGAAGTGCTCTGGCCTAACCCAGCCCAAAGATGAGAAGAAGCAAATTGATCACGTTAACTCCTTTGATTTTTGTCCCTTTTAGTATTGTATACTGTAGTACAGTGCATTGTATGCTGTTTACTTTACAATGAACAAATTGAATGGCCCAAAACATTGAGATTAAAATTTGCTTCTCCCTGAGAACTATATGTTTTGAACAATGTGTTTTCTGTTTTTTGTTGTATTGTTTACTAACTGCTTGATAGTGTATATCATTTTGATCACTTTCTTTTTGATTTGAGAGCAGTGCTTGATTTTGAACACAGGTATAACTGTTTTTAGGCGAAAGTTTCATTTTGCAAGAGGAGTCAGAGGTGTTGTAAATAGTGCTTGAAGATAAGGTTTTGCATTTAGTGGTTTCAGAAAATGGAGCAGGGTTTCAGAAATTGTGTTTTAGCAATTGAGAAAAACTAATTGTTTTATATGCTGTTATTTACAGCAATGAGCTGCTTTTTCTGTGTGACAGAGTTGGTTTTTGAGTTGACTGACAAATGTTCTAACCATCATAAGTTATTCAGAGGCGAATGAGAAATGCACTACACAGTTAAGAATGCGTTTAAAGTTGAACAATGCATTTGCATTTACAGCTTGCAAAACAAAAAGGGAAATGTGAGTGTTCTGTGACAAAATGCATTGTTGCTGTGAGGATTTGGTGAGCAGATGTGAGAAAGGCATTTTTGATGTGAGAAATGTGTCAAATCGATTGAGTAAATCTGTAAATACCAAGGAACCTGTGAGGTACATTTATTTCCTTATTTCAGCACAATTTTAATTATGTTGAAGTTAATTATATTTTTCTATGATGCTATGTTTTTGTTATGGGCGCTGACATTTTTGTTGACAGTTGCTAAGCTGCTGCTCGGTAAGACTGCAGGGAGTGTGTGACCTGTGATGTTATTAGTATGACTGTATTAGGTCAGCAACATACACTTGTTTGTTATCTGAGATTGCACATTATTCTTACAAAACCCTTTAGTATTCATTCTAATCAGGTTATAAAATATCCTTCTGTTCCCATACTCTGATTAACATCATGTTGATTTGGCTCTGGCTGCCTGTTCCTTATTTGGCTTTGATTATTCAGCACAGCTTCCTGGCTACAATTATTGGTTCATGCCCTAAGCTTGTTTACTTTATTCACATCTTCACAGTAATGAGCCAAGGCTTGTTACTTTGATTTTGTGGCTTCACCAAATTCTTTTTCCTTCCTAAACTGTGACCAGTCTGTACACAGAAACAATTTAATCTTAGTGAACTTTTGCTATTTCAACTTTCTGCCTATGAACTATAGATCTCAAATTTCTGACAACTTTGTTTCTTTCTTTGGTTTTCAGTGCTGCGGATTAGTAATTTCCTGGTTTCAATCTTTAGCTTGTTTTGATGACATCTTATCTTCTGCACCCTTATCATTTGCCATGTCTATTGCATTACCAGCAGAAAACCTTTTGTGTTCTGTGAGCCTTGCAAATAACACAAAGTTTTGACAGCGCTACCTAAAAGGAACCACATCCCCCAGCATGCATCAGGATTATTGCACCACCAAATTGCCTTGGCCTGCTGTGTGAGGGCTGCTGGAAGGACACCAGTTAAGATGCACATTTTAGATTTTTTATTTCTACCCTACACACCTACAGCAGATCTTTTTTCTTGTTTATTTTTTACATCACTCTGAGTATTCAAGTTGTTCTTGGATTAATGCTCTTTGCTCATCTTCAGTTTGTTTGTTTGGAGTTGCCTTCTATTATGAATCAGATCAACATCAGACATTCATTCATCTGCACAGTAGAACAAGGTTGATATATCTCCAAAAGGCTGTTCACTTTGGTGCTATATCCAGTACTAATCAATATCATCTGGTATCTGGACAGTGTTTGTTTTTAACTTTTTATTGCTTACTGTCATAGTGGTTTATTAGGGTGGGTCTTGTAAACAATTCTGTATATTTAATGAGATTTATAAATAGTTTAATGATACATTTCTCTGGGAGGGTTATGCAAGACAGACCAGACTGGGTGGTGTATTGGCTTCAGTAACTGTGATCCATAGCTTAAGCATGCATGACATCACACCAAGATTTTCCTAGAAGGTGCTATATAAGGGAATGATAGTCACAGATAAATTTGAGTCAGGACATCAAACAGTTGTAGACTTGCATTCTGACCTACAATAAACCTGCTCTCACTTCCAAACAGACACATTTGATGTGCAATAAATAGGTTTCAGATTCTAGATTTTCCTGGATAAGTAAAATCAATCCAGTGAGATTTATATGTTGGCAAGCAAACAACAGGTCTCACCTCAGCTCTAAGTCACGACTTTCCTGTGGCGAGAACTGGTACAAGGCCACATATGTGTTAAGTTGCAATACATCCTTGTGGGGAAAATGGGACAGCACACTTCTGGCCTGCAAGAAAATGGCACAGTAAGTATAGTAAAAGCTTATCCAACGTGGCACTGTGTGAATTTGGGCCTGCTGAGTGCCACCTTCCCCCACCTTCACCTTCTACATAGACAGCATACATCATCTTATTAATACCTTGCACTCAAAAGCTCACAGGATTAAATATGTAAAGATAGGTTGTCTCTGCCATCTAACTTGGTTTTACTGAAGTCATAATAAGAGATGATCTAAGCTACTAAAGCACTCCTGTTATCTTTCCAAGTCACACCTTCAGGCCAAAAAATAGGCAGAGAAGCAATGTGACACAGAAGCTGACAAATCCTAGTTGGTTATCTACCTGAGGGAATATCTTCTCATGCCCTGACCTAACTTAATCTGGAAATATTCAGGCAGGACATTTAAACTGTGTCTTTTGTGGCTCACCATAATTATCATAGAGAAAACAGCAGGTTCTAGTCGATTGCTACTTTACACCAATCTAGATGATGATGGGGTTAATCCATAAATTGGTGATGACTCTAATAGTCTGACACCTTGTAAGTACTTAGCACTACTCTACAACTGGGTGATGACCTCAGTTTAATTTAGATCCTAGTGATGGTTCATCATTATAATAGACTCATGTCTAAAATCAACCAGAAGTCCTGCTGCAACAGCACATCATTGGGCAACCTTGCATTTTACCTGAATGTTTTCTTGATTTTTTTCTTTATCTTGGGAAGGATCAGTTTGATTCTCCAAAGATGTAAATACTGAAAAATATGAAAAGAAAATCGCTTTAGACTGGACAAGGGAGTAGCTGGTAGGAGTGCAATGTCATCTGCTTTACTTCTGCCAAGTAAGCTGGGTAGGCCTATCTGGTTAGGTAGAGTGGTGACTAACTCATGTCAGGATGTGGAGACAGGTGCCCACCTGAATCACTGTGATTTCTTGATGAGTCACAAGCATGGCTGTGGCTATCAATTTCTTCAGGAACTTCAGCCAAGTCAGAGGTCTGCAGAGAAACAATCAAGCCAGTCAAAACAAAGAAATGATCCCAGGATTGACTCTAAGAAAACCATTTGCAGTTAGCTGAGATTAAAAATATGTGAAACTAAAAGTCTCTTCAGACTCATCCGCAGCCTAAAACTCATCACAGTATGATCAGTTTAGCTGAACTAAAGAAATTAACCAAGCAAAAATGTATTTACTTTAAACTTTAAACTAAGACTGAGCTGAACTTTATGTAAATTCACTGGTATGTCCACTGCTTACATTTGAATCTCACTTGTAGCATGTTTTTACCTGGTATTTATCTGAATATGGTATGTGTTCCCTGCCCTTTGTTTCTTCTAGCTTCATCATAGGTTTATCTGAATCTATCCCCACTTGCAGAATATCTTCACCATAATTAAAATTCACCTTCAAATCTACTACTTCACCTGGATCTTATCTGTATCCTGTGTCTACCTGAGATTTAAATAAACTTCACATTAATTTCGTGAGGATCACTACAATTTACTCCAATATGCCTACAGTCATCTGCAGCATATGTTCACCTATGAACTGGCTGGATTTCATGTAAATTCATGTAGATTCCACACTTCCTCTGCTTCATCTGGGGCCTCATTTATTAAGCTCTCACACAAAAAAGAGGCTTGAAATGAGTGCACACAACTCCCCACACAAATGCTGGGGTTTATAAAAGAAAATGTGATGGGGAAACCTGTATTTTTAGGGCAATTCTAACCCTTGCATATAGGAAATGACAACACCCTTGAACAAGTAGGTAAATCCAGCCAAACCAGCTAAATTACAACCAGCACACATAATAATTCATATCTCCAAGCCGTTATTATAATTTACTTTGATGTGACAAACATATGACACCTCAAAAATGATGAATGTTTTCATTTATTTTTGGTTTTGGTTATTTGTCAGTTTATATACAGTAGGCTACCTGTTGTCACTTCTCATGGTCCGAGCCAACAGATCAGAAATATCTCACACTAGCTTCAATCCATTATCTCTGCTGTGCATAAAGCCTTTAACCAATTGCCAAGGCACTTAATTCTGTTGTTGTATGTTGGGACGTACATGCATAAAACATAACATGTTTTTGCAACTTAAAATAGGCAACTTGCAACAGTGTCCAGTTCTCCTAATGTAATAAGAGCACTTTACTGCACTCATATCGCATTAAGGGCAACTAGTGAGAATGAAGAGGTTTTTGCTAACCGTGAGCAGTGATATTCCATTAACACACAAGTCATTTGTGATGCCAAGATGAGAATGGCTCAGTGGCCTGGGTGAACCCGTGATTTATTTATTTTAAGACAAAGTATCTTTGACAGACGTGATGGTACTGTCTTTGGTGGCTGGCTTGTTGGTAAGATAACTGCCTGAATCCTTAGTTTTTCATATTGCCTGTACCATTTGTTGAAACATCATTACATGTGTCAGGAGACAGCGGCAGCCTGCTTGTGTCTTACGCCTCAACCTGATCCCCAAAACCCAAAGGAGAGGAGCTATCTTGCTACAAGCGATCTTGTGCTCTCAATTACAGGACACAGCCAGATACTCATGAATGAAGGTGGTGGGTCTAAATACATTGGGTGAGAGGCTGCTCTACCAGCTCTACAGCATAATGACTGCATATGTATGAAGTTGAAACAAATGCTTCATATATGGATGTTTCAGGGCAGTGTTCAAGGAGCATTCATGTACACAGATTTGCAAGGTGATTTATGAATGCAAATTGAATAGAAATGTGCATACACCAATTTTATAAATCAGATTTTTTTTTTTTGCCATATGCATTTTCTTCTATTTTGACCGCACATATTTTCACACTCAAATACATGCAAAGTGTTATAAATTAAGCCACGGGTTCTGAACTTGCAGGATGTATTCATCTGTAATTTACTAGCACTTCCTCAATAACAGCCAGATCTTACCTGTGTCCTAAGTTCACCTTGGATTTTCTTGAATTTCATGGGAATTTTCAGTTTCTGAACTTCCTTTGGAACACCTGGCTCTCACCTGTAGTATGTGTTCACTAAAGATTGAATTTAACTATGAATGAATTGAATAAGATTCCTCACCACATGCTTCAATATGCCTATAATTAATCTACACTATGTGTTCTCCTATAAATTATTTGAATTTGAAACAGGGAAAGATTTATATACACTTCCTCTGTTACACCCAGATCTCATCTACAGCTTAGGGGTTTTACCTAAACATCCCTACAGTGTTCTAAGATTCACTTTTAATCCAACTATTTACATTTGTACTCTTTTGCTGAATATCTTAATCAGGAGTTGACTTGAACATCATATGTGTTTCCTCAGATCTCAGATCTTTGCCTGTCTCACCAGGATCTCACCTGCAGCACTGATTCAACTAAGATTTACTATACAAGAAGCATGTGCGAACTGCTCAGGTTCACTTCCTCTCCTTTATCTATGCTTATAAGATTTACCAGAAATTCATGGTAGTTTCCTGAGATTTACACCTTTCCATAACCTAGATCATACAGTTGTATGATGTACTCTCCCATGAACTGCTTGACCTTCATGTATGTAACTTAGAATTCACCTGACCTTATTCTACTATACCAACACCTCAACTACTAATTCAATTAAACTCCCCATGAATTACCTGAGAGTGGCCTTCCTTTTCTCTGTTGGAATACATTATGTGAAATGCCTGTACTTTCCTTGCGCCTGTTCTGCTATGGGTAAAGGTGTGAAGTTCATACAAAGTATACCCTGTGTTCACATTTGCCTTGTTTTTGTTGTGATGCCTAACAATAAACTGGTGCGCTTTTCTGTCAATGGGCAGGCTAAACACCACCTACTTACAGAGTTTCGTTGCGGAGACTCAGATCCACTGCCGGTGCTTGAGCGCTTGGTTTTCTGTGCCAGTGAGGTGCCAAAACGCAGTGCTTCATACACTGGGTCAACTTTGCTTCCACAGGCTGTAGAGGAGCACAAGTAACACACAAATTAGTAGAGACAAGCAAATGTACAATGTCTGGAGGCACCAGAACAGTGAGGTCAGAAATAATCAATACTCACCGATGGGCATGACCTCTTTAATGCAGCCATACTGTTCCTGGATCAGTAGTGGGGAGCTGTAGTAGCGGCGAAAGCCTTTAGGCTGTAGGGAGGGGAGAGGGAAAGAGAGAGATGGAGTCAGAGATATACAGTGATAGAGAGAGACAGGGAGAAAAGTAGTGTGTTAATATCATGGCAGATAATCATGGTGAATATGAGCCAGCAGGACACCAGAGATTTGGAAAGAAGGAAAAAAAAAGCTGGCACAGCTGGTGCTAACATTTTGCTCATTTTTTTCTTCTCCAAATGCAGTGTTGAACCATACAGAGAGGGGATGAGCCAGACCTAGCCAAGCCAGACACTTTCATTTATATAGAACCTTTCAGGGTTATAACCATTTCAAGCCACTTCTCAGACAAGGGAGTTAAGTCATGATCCAGAAATGTTTAATTACCAGTTTTCCCATGCAGCGTTGAGGGCCCACACCCTCAGCACACTTGTGATGGATGCTCATCTTGCAGGCCTTACAGCGCAGCCCATGCTTAGCATTGACTCCTGTAGAAAGAAAGGCATTGAATGAGAGATATGTAGGGAAAAATGAGCCCATGGTACCAGTTGGAGTGGAAGCAGTGAATTTGGTGCCAAACTCCTTTGGTGAAGTTTCACAGTGGTGCTGGGACCAGGCTGTAGATATAAGGTGAGACCTACGAGGGAGAGTTCCATTCTTCTAGTTTGAGTTTTATGTGTAACATGGAAGGGGCATCTCTGCTATTCAGTGTTTGTCAGGAAAGTGAGAGGCTATTGGAACCTGCTTGTTGATATTTCTATAGTTCTGCTCTTCTGCTGAGGCAACATCACACTACAACAGGGTTGGCATAATAAAAACATGGCAATGGATTTGTCAAGCATAAGAGGGTATTTGACGGATGTCGTAAAGTTTCAGTTACACATCAGGAAAAAAACCTCTGTCTCCTTGGTTGGCACTCATTGGGCTGGGTATCCATGCTCACAATATAATACTGAAGAAGGAGGTTGAATGTGTAGCCTGCCAAGATTCAATCACCATCTTCAGATAATTCATACTCTATTGAGCAGATGGTCTAATCAATAATAAGATTTACAGATAAAGTAGTGACAGCACCATTAAAACAGTAAGATCACCACATAAAAATGAGTCAGTTGACAGGTTGCTCCATAGCAATATTCCTGCAAGAAGAAATTAATGGAATCATAGCTCCCGTGTATATCATTGCCACTCTAGGGGGGCTTATGTAGTACATTTGGGTGGGCAGACTCTGGCAGGGGATTATCCATCCTTCTGATGTGGGGGACTCACAGCTGTGCTATCAGTCTATAGGGATGTCAAAGTGGGACACAGGGGGCTGTACTGTCCAGCTGGAGGACTCCACGAGACTGATGATCTAGTCCATCCTTGGGGCCAGTGGACCTCATGTGGATGAGCTGACGGCTTTGCAGCTGCAGATTTAGCCTTATTATCTGCATTCAGATTGGGGCACAGATGGTAGAAATGAATAAAAACAAACACTGCTCATTGTTCCATATGGGATCACAAGCTCCGAGGGAATATTGGGAATATTTGAGAAGCAGCTGCCAGGAGGCTATATTAGGATTCCAAAGCACAATGCCGACTTTACCGATAGGCAAAGGTTGGAGTGTGTTAAATCTGAAAAGTGCAGTGCTAATCCAAAGATCTCTCAATAGAAAGATAAAGTGGGAAAAGTGGGAGATGTGCTACTTAGCACATGTGAATTTCCCCTGGGGATTAATAAAGTATCTATCTATCTATCTATCTATCTATCTATCTATCTATCTATCTATCTATCTATCTATCTATCTATCTATCTATCTATCTATTTAGCAGCAGTTGAGATAGGGAATTGTTAACCCATTAAGGAAACTTGTGCCACCTTTGCTCTGAATATCCTAGAAATGACAGATCATCATTGTAAATGAGCCCTTATATCTCAAATTTGCCACAGTAGACAGGCTGAGGAAATATTCTAAAAGCCAGTAGTCTGACTGCAATCTATAAGGCTAATGGGAACAGAAGTTGTGTGAATACAGGAAGACACAATTATGGAGTGAAAGAGTCCACCTCAAAAGTGGAAAGTGGTGGAGATCCATGCTGTGACTGCAGCAATGAAAAAAACACTGAAATGTGCACCTGAATTAGATGTATTAGTAAATTTGTTTTAAGGCAGGTAAGGAATGAAGAAGAAGCAGATGTGGTTAAAATTCAAAACGCAAGAAGACTCTGCTAAATAATCACATGAAGGGCAGGGGACTCAAGGTGCTCTGCCCTTCTCTTGTGACCTAAAGGTTTTGGAATAGGTACCTTCAAGAGTAAGAAAACATATATCCCAGCACTGCAAAAGAAGAGATGCGTCATGCCTAGAAGGTGGGCTATCAACCTTCAGGTTACAAAGACGTACTCAGAAGCTATAAGTTACTTGTTTCTTACAGAATAATATCAGAAATCCCATGGCTCCTGTGAATGGGACAGTTTGCAAGCTGCAAGCAGCACACCCATGTGTGCATGATGTCAAGCTGGCTTCTCTCCCAGGCACCCCTGCTCCACCATCGGCTCTTACATGCACTGCTGTACAGTACCAAAATGATACCAAGTGGTCATGTGCTTTTGAAAAGAATACAGTCTTGTGTCTGCAGCCAAGAAAGTCCTAGAAGGAAGATTGTCAGCACACTCTACCACTTATATACATACTCTATTAAGTAAAAATTATACTGTCTACTAACATTGTTATTTGCCAGTACAGGATTGAGGGGGATGAAGATATTCTAGTACCATTAAATGCAAAATGTGTAAACCTAGATGCTACTGCAGTTCCTCACAGGGAAAACTCATCTATACCAGGCCAATTCTGAGTCACCAAACAACTTAACCTGCATATTTTTGGGATATGGGAGGCAACCAGCATAGGACTGTCAGATCAAGTGACACTATTTGAATATAATTCAGATATAGTATAAAAGTAAGAACTGACGTTCAAATCTAAAAGAACAGTCGCTTCATTTACCTCACACTAATTTCGTTATCATGTTACTCCAGACATGCTATGCAATATTGTTATACCTTACATATCTGCTTTTGTATATCACTTCCATAATAAGCCTTTTTGTATTCTTGATTAGTTGGGTGGTATTGTTTTTAGTAACAGACTATGTCTTCTGCTTCTTAAGCACACTCTACCATAAAGCATTTTAGGAATGATTTTTTCCCCTCACTTCTCTATTCTTTAACCCACAAGTGTACTAAAAATATATTTTTAAGGTACCATGAAACTATCGCTTTGCTCCTGATTCCAAACTCCATAACATACTCCTCTTTTAAGATAGAACTGTTAAGTATCCATCACAGCATGCAGAAGATGTCTTTGTTAATTATTTATTGCCATATTTCAGACTTTCTTTTTATTATTCTAATGGTTTTAAAATGTCCATTTTAAAGAGTCCGTTTAGTGATACAAATGCTCATTTAGCTACAACTGCAAACACTCAATATCACACTGAGCTGGCTGGTGATTTGATTCATATTGCCTGAAACAATTAGGCATAATTAAAAAAAAATAGATAGATAGATAGATAGATAGATAGATAGATAGATAGATAGATAGATAGATTGTTTACAGCCCGTGTGATTTCCTTTACGTTTTTAACTGAAATGTTTTTTTGAATAGTTTTCTGAAAAACACTAAGTTTTTAGGACTTTTGTAATTTTGCTGTGAAGAAAGCCATCTGCTAATTAAATAATTGTAATTTGGAGGAAATATTAAAAACCATTATAATAGCACATTAAATACATTCAATTGTTTCATTTTCATTTATATAAAAGAGAAGTGTACAGTCACAATTCTTCTGACATCCAGGAAGGAAAAGAAGCATGGCTGGTAAAAGCAAAATATTAAAATATTTGAAAACTAATGAGTGATTTTGTCAGGTTTCTTATGTGTATTGCAGGCAGGGCTCCACTTTCTTTTTGATCTTGTCACTTTGTGCACACAGAAATGCCAATTTTTGTCAAAGGTTGCGTTTTTAAGTGAGCAGTTTGTTTCAGTTTTCATGTATGTCTTTTAAGCAAAAGTGCACACGTCATTAGCTTGTTATGCTTTACAAATGCATGATGAGAAAAAAGTAAACATTTCAATAATAATAATAACATAAATATAAAAGAAGCATGTAGAACTTAGATTTTGTAACCCAGGTTCAGCTCTGAGGACATGGATAAAATGTGAAAACTCTACATAAGCAATAATCCAGCCAGGATTTGATCCAGATGGTCTACAGCTATGGTACTAACTACAATGCAAGCCTGCCAAAAATAGTTATTTGCCAAACATACTGCTCTTTTAAAAGTGGTGATGGTTAAAGTAGGTTATGGTTCCTCAATAAAGTTACAACCTTTACTTGCACAGGGTGTGCTGCATTTTACAATGCTCTTTCATGATATCCTAATTCTATTTTGTGCTTACATGGCCATATAAAATATCAGTAAAACACAACTTTTGTGGTTTGCAATGGTCACTTCACTACTGACTGCCTGTTGTGCTTATTCTTTGGATGTCACCTTTTAGGTTATATCCATGTTACTATGCTTAGATTTTAAAACCATGTTTTTAAATGAAAGCAATCTTCATCCATACTAACATTTTCACATTATTTATAAAATTACTTTCATCCATACTAAAATGACTGAAAATACATATGACATAATCATTCACTTACACTGGGCATGTGTGCAGTATAGACGTCTTTAAACGGACATGCGCTGTGCAATTTTAGCACAATTTTAAGTCTGCCTTGCAGTCACTGACTGATTTTATGAGTCAGCTCAAGACTTAGCTGCTGTGGCTGTCATATCACATGCAGTATGAGAGTAGAGGTGATGCCCATTTACCTCTCACAATTGGACGGCTGCATGATTGGAAGAGTTTTTGACATGTTAAAAATTTCAGTCTGTTTCACTACTGTCTTGTAGTGTGATTTTCTGATGCTGCCATCAATTTTCTGAAATGCATTATGTAGAGACTACAGTGAGTGTGCATTGTACATGCACAGACTGAGCATCCACGTCATGGTATGTCAGTCTGACCAAACAAAATTTTGCAGTTTGAGCACACATACAACTGGTGAATCTGTTGGACAGTGTAAGTAGTCGCTTGATCACAATTTCTAAAATGTTTATAAAATGTTATTTAGATGCACACAATGCACACAGGTAAGCAACACAACAGAAACCATGGAAACAACTCCTCTGTGCCTTGTATGTTGGAAGATGTTTTTCTTCAGTGAATGGTGACCAGTCAGGGAATGAGCCATTTTAACAAGCAGGATCCAAAAATGATGAATCCACGTTAAAAGCATGAACCAAACAAAGCATTTTCAGAAATCTTCGATTTCACTCATCCACACTGAAATGCCAGAGGGATGGTTTTAAAAGTATCTGGCTCTGGAAGGATTTTTCAGAAGTATTCATTTTTGTGGGTTGCAAACCCCACTGTAGTGTGGATGAAAGGCAAAAATGGAGACCAATGCTTGCAATTTTAAATGAAAATATAGCAGTGTGGATGGGGTCTTAGAATGAAGGCAGAAAACACTTAAACCAAAGCCAACTTAACTGCCATCACAAGATCAAGATTGGCTGCTGAAACTGTAAGGTTCCAAAAGACTTGCCATTGTCCACAAACTGATAGCATGCAGAAGAGAGCCGTGCTAGTGGGATGTGAAAGGAAGTGCTGTTAACTACTGAAGGTCACTTCAAAAATATGTATGCAGTTCTCGACTCCATATAACAAGAATCTCTCCACAGCTCAAAGGAAAGTACAAAGAAGAGTAAGAGACTGATTTGACTTTTGAATTGAAAGAGTTATAAGAAGACATCAGAAAAGAGGTGCACATTTAAATATTTAGGAAGTAAAGTGGATACCATTTATGACTTTAAAATGAAGCATTTTTGCGAGGACTGCTATGAAGCACTTGTCTGGCACAAAGTTGTCAGTGTATGGAAGAGGTTGCACTTTTGCCTACTGGGAGAAACACATTTACTGGACTAACTGAATAGTGCTGCACTAACCTGGACTCTGTCCTTATTTTTAAGAGTGAGGAGATAAGACAACATTCACGTGGAGGCTTTGTGATTTGTTCATCTTGGCAACTGAGAACTCAGATCAGACAATATGAGGACAATAAATAGTGCAATTAGAAGAACAGGGACAACTAGCCTGTGGGGGCATGAGAATACATGAATGTTTATGTGCCCATTTGTGTCTTGTCTGGCATCTCCCCATTTTGAAGGAGACCCCTGCTACTGTACCAAATGATTATTTTTTCCCAATTTCATTCACATACCTATTATTTTTCATTTTACCTTATATGCTGGCTAATCTCAGTAGAAATAGAACATGGACCATGTCTGTTTAGAAGTGAATTTATGTTCAAGCGCAAGGGAATGAGTCATTGCTAATGAGATTATTTAAAACAGAATGGAATGTCGAATGCAAAGACTGTGGCACAATCTCAATAGGCAGTGTGACACAATTTGGAATCCACAAGACAGATTCTTGCACTCCTTATCATAGCTTTTCCCTAGTTCACCTGAGTAACATCAAGAGTTGTGATCGTATTACAGCTAAGAGACATCCTGCCAAAGACTCTGCTACCCCGCTTTGCTCTTCTCACTGCTATACTCTATCCAATGGCTTTCTGCTATCCATAGAAAAGAGTAGACACAAATCAATGTGATGAGTGCAGTCAGGTGCTCCAGATGGAAATTCTGTGAATGTCATATCATTAAAAAAGGTGGAGATTGAATTGTCAAGCTTAGTCGGGAATTTGCAGGGAAATATTCTCCTGTTCTTCAGATCAAAGCACTTGACTCCAAGTGTGAATCTCCATCTTGTCACTGTGGGGCTGGTCAGGGGCAATAACTACACTTCAGTGTTGATTAAGTGGTAAAAATTAAGAGATTAAATTAAAAAAAGAACAAAAAATTAATAAGCTGTAATACCCGGGGTCTCAGGTTGTCATGTTGGCAGAAGAGGCTGAACAAGCCTCTAGAGTGCCTGCAATGTGGTTGTGGTTAGGGTCTAAGGCTGCTCATTTTGCTAGAATGATTAGGAAAAGGCCATCTAAACTCTGACTGGAGGTCACATCACTTATGTGCTTAGAGGAAATCAAATAACTCAATGATGAAAACCTAAAACCTCACTAAAATTAATTTCTACTCACATTTGAATTGCATTTGCCTTGGAATGAATGCCATTGGCATAGCACTGTGTACAATCAGAAGGTCTCACTCTGACAAATACTTGGCATTTATTCTTTGTCTGTTGCATTGATGGGTTATGTGAATTGGTTTTAGGGCCCTTAAAACACAAATCTTATTGATGGCCTAGTTTCTCACTTCTGGAGTAAAGAATCTGGAGATGTGAAGCAGTTTAAACATAGACATACATGCAGTTATTGCTAGGATTCTGTCATTGACACCACAGGCATACTTCTTGCTACCACTGGATGCTGTCTAAGTAGGTGGTCAAACATCAGAAGCTAACAGGCATTAATGACTGACTAAAGAATGATGACATCTAGTTTGATTCCCCTTTGAAACCTGCTAGCTGCTTACCCACTATCATGTGACTGCATATGTCGCAGAAGGTGGGCTTTTTGAATGTGTGCTCCACGAAGCTGTGAGTCTTGATGTCCACCTGCTTCTGGCTTTTACTGGGGGTGCTGCTCTGGCTGCTGGAGTCCGTCAACTGGCCAGTGCTGCCGCTCACATCTGGCAGAAGGTCCGTTTGAAGTTTCATATCGCTGCAGGTTCTCTGGAAGAAGTTATCTGCACTTTTGCTCCTCAGGCTTTTGGTTTTGAATGACAGAGATCTTTTAAACTTCTGGAGCTGTGGTATACATAAAGAGAGATAAGGTTACTGAAACTACATGGAAATGGGAGAAGTTCAAAAAGACAGAATCCCACTAACCACCAATATGGGATCTGCAGCCCTGGCAGCAAGGATGTTGAGAATCATGGAAGTTTGTTAGTGTCTTGTGTGTGTTTTTGTATATTTTGTTTTATGCATGAATCAGCATAGCCTTGTGTGCATTTAGTGGTGTGTGTAGAACTACATTTAATTGGGTTAGAGAGAAACAACATAGGAAGAATGGAAAAAATTCAAACTAATGAAAGAGAAAATCTGAGAACATTATGCGAAACATTCTCTTATTTTATCTCTCATTTATAATGACCAATCAAGGAAATGCTGAATAGGGTGCAAGAACACAGATACTCTAAAATGAACCATGGGGTCAAGGTGCAACATTTTGATAAAGAAAAACCCAGACAGAAATGTGACCCGCACACCTGAACCTCTCAAGATGGCTCTATGTCTATATTTGATTTTCAACATTATTGCTTATTTGTCACAAAAAGGTTGTTGTTACCACAACAGCATACCTGAAGGAACAGATAGAAGACTCATTGAAACCAAGGCAGGAGAAAACAAAAAAACAATGAAGGAATAAAAAGAGTAAAAACATGAGGCATGGGATAAAAGAGGAAATAAGAAACAAGCCTAAAAGAGGAGGACCAGGTGAAAAACAAGGCAACTGAGGCAGCTAAACTGGGAGTGAGAAGGTTGGTGAAAAAGAGAGAGGTAACACGGGGATGAGTTTAAGATATAAGTGAAAGAAAGAGGAGAAGGCAAGATGATAACAAACTAATGAGATTCAATGCAAAAGGAAGACTAGAGGCTGAAAAAGCAGGCAATAAATAAAAGAATGAGAAGGCAGTCTAAGTTAGAAACAAGCAGAAGAATGGTGAGAAAATGAAAAACATGTATGAGGAACAACACAATTGGTAGAGTAGTGAGAAAGAACTAAGGCAGGGGGAAGAAGAGTGAATTAGAATTAAAGCAGGAGGTAACCTGGTCCAGGAGAAAAAGGAGTGAGCGGGATAGAAGAACATAAGGCAAGAAATGAGGCAAGATGCAGAGAAACAGATGAGAAAAAATGCAAGCTGAAAAGCTGAAAAGAACTAGGTGAGAAACTGAACAGGAGGTAACATTAGGCAGGAGGAAAAAGACTGTATGAAAACGCAGGAAGGATGGGGACAAGTGTCTTGACAAATGTCTGCACTTGGCACATATGTGTCACAACAGAATGAAATATACTGCCCTTGTTATACTTTTCAGTATGAAATAACCTTTATTTGTCCCTTTTACTGCTGCTGCCCCACTTGCAATCATTTAGGTACGGCTGATGACGCCTTGAGGCACAGGATTGTTATAGCAAAAGCAAGGTCAGAAGAATGTTCTCTGCATTGGAATATTTTTCTGGGATAAGTAGGATCTATTAACTTGCTCTTTATGTCTCACAAGGAGCTCTGTATGCTAAATGAAAAGCTTCCTGGAGTGAATGTGAATCCCAAGTGCCACCAGTCAATCACAGTTTGCAGTGCACTTAAAAGCTCTCTTCTTTCTACTTACATCTGCCCATCTGTCTGCTTCTGCAGTCTGAGACGAAGACACTGGTGAAACAAACAGCCTATAATTTGCTCAGGCTAAGCCTGCTTTTCCACTTCTCATCTTCTTGCGGTACTTGGCTTGTGAAGAAACTGCCTGTGGAGCAGTAGAGGGCTGGTGGTCTAGTGTAATAGCCATCTCATCCCTGGATCTGCATATTGTTTGTCCATATCAACTCAAATACAGTAAAATACAGTTTTAAGCAGAGAAGCACAGACTTGACAATGCCATGGGTTTGGAGTTGTTTATTGAACCTGCATTAACTTTCCTTCATGCTGCTTAGGTCAACACAAAACTGTGTTGAGTTGTCTGGTCTCTAAACCAGCAAGGTTAAATGGTTAGTCAGGTGTATCCAGAAGGTGGCACTCGCTGTCAGGGTTTAAACTCTTCATTGATGCTTAACCAACTGGAGCTTTATACCCATCTCTTTTGTAAGCATGGTAGAAATAATCACATGAGAGAAATACGGTACAAAAAGAGACATATGTATTTAACTTGCTTAAAAATGTAATTTCCACTTCCAAAATTAATTTATATATACATATTTAGAGAAGCCAATAAAACATACAGTTGTCATTCTGTCTTCAGTTCAGGGAGACAGCGATACAAATCAGTCCAGCAGAGTAGAAAAGCAGCATTGGTCTGGTTCTGACTTTGTGATGGATCCTCGTCATTATAATCACTCACATATGTACATATGCATAGAAGTTTTGTTAGATATGGGGAACTTCCAGATGAGCTGTTTATTTCTGGACTGTACCCAAATAAGATCTTCACCTGTTCTCATAATTTATGTCTTTTATAGACTGTGGTTAAAATAATCAGCCCGTGTGTCTTTCACATGCCTCTGTCCATCTTCTCTGGTGATTTCCCTGTGTCAACTTAAATGTGTGGCTTAGAAATAAACTTAAAGGCAATGGGTCAGGCATGCTTTAATCACTAAAAATCCCTGCCCTTAGAATTTGACACAAAGAAAACTTAAATTAGTAGACCAGGGCCCTTGGAAATGCACCAAATAAGGAAACAATCCTGCCGTGCCATCTCCCAGTTGTTTGTTAAATATCTTCTTGTCATTAATCTGTCTAACCACCCCCCTTCCCCCCACCATCAGCCAGCTTGTCTTGGACATTTCTGTCAACTGGCTTACCTCAAAGTGTCTGGTGCTTGATCTGGTTTCTACTCATATGAGTAAAATTAGATACAATGAAATAAGGTCAATAGATGTCCATGCTGGGCCTGACACTGCTTCACTTATAATAACTATCTGGTGATGAGAAGCTCCTGTTGTTTGGACCACCTTTGTGATATTGCTGCTGTTTTCTGGATTTGTAGAACTGAGTCTATCAATGATTAAAATCTTTTATCAGAATATTCATGTGATTGTTGGAGATGCCGATTTGAATTAATCACTTTCTTAAATAATTTGGTGTAAATTAAATACCGCAAGCATCATAATGTAATATTTCAATTTTTAGTCACCTTGTCAACTCACTAGAAAACAGGTTTACTGCTGCATGTATAGCACCCAGATCTAAAATCTACAAATAGATAATGAAGACCATAGCAAGTCTATGAAGTGTGTTGTGACTTGGCACTATGGAGTATGTGTGCTACCTCCAAATTCAGTTTTAACTTCCCTCATTTGAATGTCATGTTGCTGACTGTGTATTACTTTATGAAATGTTAAAGGGATGGGACCAGCATGTATGGATTATTAATGTGACAGCATGTTTTAAGAGTACATGAAAGGGTATTAGGTAGGACAGAAGGAAAGAGGCCCATTGGGAAAAAAGAGATATGGTGGTTGAACAGAGGTACAGGATGTGATAAAGGCTAAAAAGGACAAAAAATAGGCAAAGAAGATATGATACCAATCAAGGAGGGAAGAAAATACAGAAATATATAGGCAGATAAACAAAGAAGAAAAGAGGGCAGTGGCAAAAGCCAAGGCACGGGGAGACAAAACAAGGAGAATGAATTTTAGAATAGTGAAAGCTAGGAACAAGGATGCGAAGGATTTTAGTCAGATACAGCAGATGAATGATGAAGAAGCTGATGTCTTAAACGAGCTTAATAGGATCTAGAATAGATGGAAGAAGAACTATGAAAAACTGTTGAATAAAGAAAATCCAAGGGTAGTATTTGGGGATTGCATTTCAAATGTAGGGCTAGTTACCAAGAATAAGGAAAGAGGAAGAAAAGGAGGTACTGAAAAGAATGACAAATGGAAAGGCAACAGATATGGATAAAATACCAGTGGGACTCTGAGAGAGTTTAGGGAAGAAAGGTAGTGTTGAGATATCTAAGAAGTACTAGAGAAATATGTAGAGATTGTCCAGGATATGTAAGAGGAAGTGAGGATCCAGTTTAGAAGCAGTGCTAGGATAACAGACAAGATCCCAGTTGAAGTAGGTCTACTTTGGGATCTTTTTTAAGTCCTCACCTGTTTGATCTAGTTATGGATGTGTTGATCAGGCCCCCTGGTGAATGTTTTTTGCTGATAACATTGTGTTGTGCTGTGCCAGAAAGGAGGAAATGGAGAGGAAGTTGGAAGAACGAAGAAGGGCTTCGGAAAATAATGAAAAGGAAAAAGGACAGAATATTCAGTGTTTCATTTTGACCAGGATTCAGATATAAGCCTGCAAGGAAAACTATTGAAAAGAGTGGTAGTCCCTAGATGAAGAGCTAAATTTAGAGATAACCCACAGAGTGCAATGTGAGTTGAACAACTAGAAGAACATTTTAGGATTACTGTGTGATTGAAGAATTAAGACAAAGGCGAAAGGTAAGGCATTTAAGACAATAGTAAGACCAGCAATGATGTATGAACCTGACATGTTGGCAGTAAAGGAAGAGCAGGAGAAGAAGTTGGATATTTTAAAAAAGTGAATGTTAAGATGGAGAATGACAAAACAGACAATCAGACAATCAGAGGTGCAACAAAATAGGAGAAAGTATAGGAAACGAGTATGAAGTAGTATGAACATACAATGAGAAGAGGCAATGAAGATGACAGTGATGGAAATGGAAGTTCAGGGGAAAAGAAAGAAGAGGAGTTGGACTTGGGGGTGGATAGATAAAGTAAAAGAAGATTTAAAGCAAAAAGATCTGATTGGGGAAGAGGTGTAGGACCGAGAAGGTCACATCAAACCCACATACAATAGTAGTGAGAAGAAATGAAGAAGAGGAAGAAGAAGAAGATGATGATGCTGATTGCTAGTTGAACATGTGCATAAGGTTTCAAAGAAGTACCACTGTCAGCAATTGTTTCCTAGCAGTGTGGGAACACACTCTATACAATGCCAATAAAAATATTTATCCCCTTATACGTTTTCACATTTTATTATTATACAACATTGAATCAGATTGGATTTGATTTGGCTTTCTTGACACTGTTAAACAGAAAAAGACTCATTAATGCCAAAATGAAAACAGATCAAGGCAAACTGGTCTAAATCCATTACAAATAAAAAAGCAAACTAATTGATAGTATTAATATTCACCTGCTTTAATCGGATTCAAATAATTCATCACCAATTGGTTTTAGAAGTCACATAAATAGTGATCATCTGTTTGTATCCAAGTGGTTTCAATTGATTGTAGTCTAAATATTACTGTATCTGGAAGGTCCAACTTGTGGTGAGTCAGTAGTGCAACCTAACCTACACAACGAAGACAGAAGAACATTCCAAGCAACTCTATGAAAATGTGACTGGAAAACAGACAGTCAGGGGTTGGAAACCAGAAAATGTCCAAGTCAGTGAATATATAATGGAGACTATTTAAGTCAGTCGTTAAGAAATGGAAAAGAGTATGGCACACTATCTGCCTAGAGAAGGCCATCCATAAAAACTGTATTATGAAAGAAGAGGCCACCAAGAGACCTTTCATAACTCTGATGGAATTATAAGCAACAATGGTTGAGATTGGAGAGGCTGTGCAAACAACAACTGTTACCGAGGCGCTTAGCCAGTGCAGTGTTTTTCTATTTCTAAGGTGTGTTCTGCAATACTGAAGTCACTGTGTCAAAATGCTGTACACAGTCTGCAACACCAACATATAGCTTGGCCAAACAGTTAGTCTCCCATCCAAAATGCACCACAGCCATCAAAACAGTTAATCTATGTCTCAACAAAGACTTATAAAAGTTTAGCACTTTACGTCTTTCTGGAAGAACACTATATCACTGACAAAACAAAGTCTTGCAAACAACTAGCAACAGCAGTGTTAAATAAAATATAAAATGGTTCTTCATTAAAGGATCATTTTTAGAGTAAATCCAGATTTTATTTTTCATACTATAGGGTAAATACTGAATGGTCATTTAAAAAAATAGTACTTCTTGTGAATACTACACACATAAACAAAATACACACAGCTTTGGTTTAAAGGCTATTTACTCAGGACCCTCATTCAACCATTGACATTTTACAACAAAGAATGGGGAAGAACTGTGAGACAGCTATACACACAGAGAGTCAGGGCTATCAAGGCTGCCAAAGGTGTATCTACCAAATATTGACTTGACGGGAATGAATACTTATATGATCATTTATTTTGTGTTTTCTATTCGTAGTTTTTTTACAGCACTTTACAGAGATCTCTTTTCACTTTAACATCAAAAAGTACCTTTTCTATTGATCAACATCACAAAAGCAAAAGTAAATTCACTGTGTTTCAATATTGTATGATAAAATGTGGAACCTTGAATACTTTTAATAGGGTCTGTGCATCTTTTGATAAATGAATAGATAGAGTAATAAATCCATTCTCTTAATGAGTGTCTTATTTAACTGAGCAGTCCTTGTTTTATACAGATTTGTGTAAAGTTTGCGCACTCTGGGTCAAATTACGTGGTTTCTTGATGTTCTAGGTGCAAAAGAAGATACAGTAACACAACATCTACAGAGAACACACCTAAACAAAACATATGTCTGGAAATGTCCAATCACTGTTTATTTATTACATTTAACAGATGCAAAAAATAAAACATAAACTGCGGCATGAGCAAAAATTTGGTCATCCTATAAGTCAAAACCCACTGTGGCAGAAATCACAGTCCCCAAACATTTCCTTTACCCAGATAACATTATTTCTATAATTGTTTTAGGAATTCTCCCCATCCTTTCCTGCAGGAGCTGTGTAACTCAAAGGTATCCTTATGCCGCCTTGCATGCATACAGTAATATCTAAGTTGGGGGACTTTGAAAACCATTCCAAAGCCTGAATCTTTCATTTCTTGAAGTAGTTAAGGACTAATCTTTAGGTTTGAGGTTTGCCTTGTTTTAATATCCAACCTTTTTTAAGGTTCATTTTCTTTGCTGACTTTGAGACATTAGCTTCCATGATAATTTATTTTCTCTAACACACTGTATTTCATTGTACTGGCTGCTGCATAACCCCAAAGCATAACAGACCAACCTCCATGCATTACTGTTGGCAAGGTGTTGTTCTATTCAAATGCTTGTTCTTCTATTCTCCAAATGTTTCTTTGATGATTTTACTGAAAGGCTTCAATATTTGTTTAATCAGACCATGGCAAATTGTTCTAAAAGGTCTCTGGTTTGCCTAGGTGTTCTGTTATACATTTCAGAGTTGACTTTTGTGAGAAGATTCCAGGTGAAGTTCCTTTCTGATGACTTTTCCATGTAGATTATGCCTGTCCAAGCAGCCCCACACCATGGACCACTATGGCATTATTCCTGCTCCAACTAAACCTTGATGGAAGTTCTATTAGAGTTTTGCTTTGCATACCTGATCAGTCTACAAGCAGAGATCTTTTGTGGTCTTCCAGGCCTTGTGTTTACTTCAGGAAGTAATATTAACTAACATTTCTTAAAGATATTTTATAAAATGGAAATTGCAAGAGAGAAGATTTTAAATATCTTTTCATAGTAGTAATGTTATTATCTTGTTCTGGTCCTCAATCAGCTACTTACTGTAGCACAACATAATGAGATGTTTGAAAGGTCAGAAAGTTTACTAAACTCTGAAACTGTCATAATCTGACTCAGATTAATGTCTAAAAGTTAAATTTTGAGACACAATATAAAAATTACACTACTGGATCAAGAGGAATGGCCCCACCTTTGACACATTCTACATTTAATGTTTTATTTTTTTCCAATCTGTTTAGTTTAGCAAAAACATATGTAGTTGTTGATGAAAATTTGTACAAATGGATAATGTTTAGAATTTTTCTTGGGAAAAACTGGGTTAACTTCTTTTCACTTAGAAAATCAAAAAAATAAAATAAAATAAAAACACAATTTGACCAGAAGTGCCTACATTTTTATATACAAACGTAGAATGCCTTTCTCAGAAATCATCATTCCAAGGCTCTTATAAAGCAAAACACAATGTATACCAATGATAATGAGTTCAAGGATTTAAAAGGAAGTTGTCTTCTGCTACCAAGCACATCTCCTACACACAACTCTGTAATGGAACACTATTCACTTGGCTCACTACCCACAACAGGCATGTAAGCACATATTTTGCTTCTCTGAATTTTAGTTACGCTACATGTAGCCAAGTCTCAAAAGGATGGAACTACATGTTATAGCAGTCATGTGGGTAGCATGGGAAGGATAACTTCAACATGAGCAGGAGTAGCTGCTAAAAAAGACCAACTCTGTGCATACACAACAATGGGAAAATATCTGGAAAACTTGCCTTTCAGTGCAAAAGAGTAATGTTTTGACATTACTGACTTGAATGCACTCTCACTCTGACCAATGGGGGAGGCTACAAAAGGTTAATGACACAGTGCCTGTGCTAAATGTTTCCAGAAGAGCAATTTCAGTACAGTGAAGAGCAGCACAGAAGGCCAATGAGAGAAAATAAAATCCCCTGACAGCAGGGAGCTGTCTATCAAAAGAATGGAGGCTGTCAAAAGCAGATAATTCATTAGCAGAATGTTGTTCACGTGTCAGTGTGATCTGTCTGTCAGCTGGGAGTTGTCTGTCAATCAGCAGAAAATGGTCCATGTGTGAGGAGTCATCTGAAATCAACAATGAGGAATCAGTCAACAGAAAACTGACCATCTCTCTGTTCAATAGTAGGGATCAGTGTGTTTTTTGCAACAGCTGTCAGCAAGGACCATTTTATATATGAGTACAAAAAATAACTGTCCATTCATCAGTGGGGACCAGTCTGTCAACAGTGAGTTATATATCAGTCAGTGAGTAAGCAAAGACCCCCTTATCCATCAGCATGATGCTGACTATCAACGTGAAGACATACATTGATCAGTCTGCCTGTCTTCAGTGTATCCATCAGCAAAGAGCATTCTGCCTGTTAGCAGGGAACAATCAACCAGTCAACTGGGATACTGTCTGTCAATCAGTTGGACTTCATCCGACTGTTTGCAAAGAGTAGTCCAACTTGTCAACAGGAACCAATCCATTCTTCAGGGGGCAGTGGTTCTTTAAATCTTTTGACCATTCACGAAAGACACTGTAAAACTATCATAGCATCCATTGCTAGCTGGGCCTATCAGTCTTTTTACATGACTTATTACATGTCTTACTATGGCAGCAGACACTAGAAAATACTAAACAAAATTTTTGCATTTCTATTTAGGCAGTAAAAGAGGTATAGCAGAAGTTGTAGAAATGAGAATGAAACAGCTCTAGACAAGTGAGGATGCCATAGGCACAACAGCAGCATCAGGCAGTGATGAAGTTATATTACATAATTTAGAGGTCACTGCTACAGAAGATGAGGAGGACAAAGAAACAAGAAAGCAAGAATGTTTCTCTTTAAATACCCCAACAATAACCTTTCCACATTTCACTTCAGCTGTGTGACCCTTTCTCCAAACTAGATGATCCCCAAATATTTGGACAAAAATGTACCTTTATATAAGATCTGAACTGGGAATGAACCAGGAACTTCCAGGCCACTTAGCAATGTGAAAAAGAAAAAGAAAAGCAGTGAAGCAGCAGCAAAATGTTATGAGCAGACAGCGCAGTGTGTCACACTGAGGATCCTAAGATACTCATTAGAAGGCATCCTTTTGATAATTGATACAACCTCTTTGGACTTTTAAAAAGCTTTTGGTGTGCTCACTAATTGCACAACTGTGATTATCAGGAATTCTACATTTACTGTGCAAAACAGAGGCAAGAAAGTATGTCTACTGGTTAGGAAACAAGTATACAGTTTCTACACTAGCAGTTACCCCCTGTGAATCCCAGAAGGTCTATTGGGTACTTAAACTCCAAGTTTGTATATCTAATTGATTGAAATAACAGCATTTACAAGATGCTGTTCTCCTCTAGTGTTTCTGTTTTTATCCTTCAGAACAATATTATGCAAAAATACATTCTTGTCCTCATGTAGCTATACCCTACACATTCTCATTTCTGGTAGTTGCTTATTAAAAACACTGGAAGCAACTGTCTTATAAATAGATGAGCACATGGTGTAATTCAGATAGATTTGTAAAAAATTAAGTTCAATATAAAGTATGACTGTTGGATCACAATGTATGACTGTATGTAGATTCGTACGAAAAACATAAGATACTGTTCTAGTCAGGTTACCGTTGAGCTCAGCACACCCGAACAGGTGTCTAGAAATTTACAAAGAATGCTCAGATTTCTATTTGTTGTGCAGACTGCACCTCTACAACAGTAATACTGCAATTTTGACATCTGGTCATGCTGGATCAGTGGAGAGCCACATTCAGCAAAAGCATTACAGTGGTACACAATGGCTACATTATCAAGACAGACTGAAGAATCAAACTGTGAAAATCAGAAATAAAAGATCAAAACTCTAAAAAAAAAAATGAAATTAAAACTAGATACTACTCTAAATCATCAACAAGAAAACATCACAGGAGTTTCATGTAAAACACTTCAAAGTTACAATTTTAAAAGAACATTGAAATGTAAAGCAGTAGTACGGGCTAAAGGAGAACCTATGCGAGTATGAAGACTTAACTTGGACTAAATAGCAAAGCTTTTGTTTAAAATTGGCAGGGAATCTGATTATTTTTTAATCTTGACAGGTAAAAAATACATTGGTTTTAAATGAAGCTATAAGGTTGATCATTGTGATTTTTACTGCCCTCTGTTATGTCTCGCCACAACTCATTACAGATCTCACACGCTACAACACCTTGTAACTTTTGGAGAAAAGAATGCATCTTTAGACCCTTTACAGTAAGTGAAAGTGGCAGTCTTTAGACCTATTTATGTCTCCTTAAATATATTTTAACTTACAATTAGTGGAATAGTAGTGGGGTGTCATGGTGGTGCAGTGATTAGTGCTGCTGTGTCATAGCTCCAGTGTCATGTGTAATTATACATGTTCTTCTGAATCCATGTGGATTTTCCCCAAGGTATTTTAATTTTCCTCTCATATCCCATTAAAGTTCATGTTTGATTGGTAACAGTAAATGAAAATAAATAAGTGTGGGTGCAACAGGGCGACCTGTGATGGGCTGGAGCTCCTGTCTTGTGCTTGATGCAGCTAGGAAACGCAGTTAATTAAGAAGATTTGAAGATGAATGGATGGAAATAACAGTATTTAAATGTGATTTTCTTTGGCTAAATCTTCTCAAAACACTTTCTGTTATATTCTTAAGATTACATCTTGCATTAAAGGATCTTGTTTATTGTTTACACAAATTTTTTAGATTTCTTAGACACACATTCTGCACCAGCAGAAGTAAATTGCAGCTGCGATGCCTTAACTGACCCTGCCATGTCTAAACCCAGAGATGAGGGCAAGGATGGACTATGATACATTGGTGACCACTGCGGGTGAGAGCAGAATTTGCCAAGTCCTTCTAAAACATCTATCCTTTTGAAGCTCAAGTACGAGAATGACAATTGTGGGGGTGGGGGTGATACTGATTACCTCATCCCTGTTACATTGCAGTGCCCCTGCATCTGAAGGGCTGTTTCTGTCTGCCTGCTGCATGTTCGTTCTCACTGCCCCACAGCTAACTGTTACGACGGGCCATGCTCTCTGTTTATTGTTCATCCCTGCTCCTCGTGTACGGTTGCTGAGTGCGCTGGTGCTCCAAAACCCTGAAATCCTTGATGGCGGCTCTTACCTTGGATTCATGCGGACTAGCTGGAGAACGGGGTGACGAGGGTTGCTCATGCCCGTTCTCCCTTTTCACATTCTCATCCTCCGTGGGGCTCATGCTTCGTCGCCTCTCCGGACACCTCCTTGCCTCTCGCTGTCCACTGCTTGTCGATCTTTACATTCCGCTGGTCCGTTCGTTATTCTCCTTTTACTTTAAAAGCATCATCTGGACTTTTGTAATGGGAACCGCGGACGAAGTCCTTTACAATGTTTTCCCGGACGGAAAGCGAATTTGTCTGAAGACCTGAAAGTTCTTCTCCGGTTGTTGTTGCTGCTGCCGCTGCTCTTGCCTCCGTGAAAACGACTGGATCCGCTCACTGTCCATTGCACAATCGGTGGACTCTCTCGGGTTTGCCTCTTCTGTCGCTCTAATCCTAGTTGCCTGCTTGTAGCTGCCAGAGCGGTGCTCTGTGTTTACGTGCGAGCTGTCAGTCACGAGAGCAGGAGGGACAAATGAAAATAAAATGGAATAGAATAAAAAACGTACCCACCGATAGATACGTGCACCCGCTCAGTGCTCCAGGGACTTTTTGACACACACACACACTGTCCATTATATTTAAACAGCACCTGCACGCTCACTTCATTAGTGCATGCACTCGCAGACGTCCACACTTCACACTTGCGTGCACGCGCTCACACACTGTCTTTTATTCTAATATCACACTAACGCAGTTTTGGTATGTAGTCCGTCATTCCGCTTAAAACTTTTTTTCTGTTCACAAATTTGCTTCAAGTTCCAGAAATTAGTCTGGTAGGCAGTGGACAGATGGCTACAACTGCTCTGTTCACACGAAGTCCCTCCTTGGGTGCTGGAGCTCAAATCTATCCCCATCGGCTAGAATACGCCCATAATAGCTGAGTGTTTACTGTGCAGGCATCCCTGTGAAAATGAACTGAGCAAAACGCAACCAATAACCTACCGCACCGCAAGGGAAGAGTTCTCTTAATTGACGCGGGCAAGGTTTAGTACTGTATAACAGAAGGCGCTTAAATGTACATAAATGTACTTCTATGAATCGAGTTGACACAGCGAACAAACAATCTGCGTGTACCTCGATGAAGAGGGCAGACGTCCAGGGCGTTCAGATTGTCCAATCTCTTGTAAAACCTTTACATGTAACATTGTTTCCATGTCTGGAATGAAATTATACAGTTCAAAGAATCATAAACATGCTTTAATACACCTACAGCAGCTTGAAAGATAAGCGAACGCGGCAGTGAGTTACCGATAAAGACAGACGCAGAAAACGAGCCGCACGAATAGATCTATAATTTTCAAACTGAATAGAAGCCACGTCATGTTTCTAAAAAGGGCTCCTTACATTTAGTCGCTGTTGTGTTTTTTACCCTTAAAATAAAGAGAAATTCGATCCTTATCACTCTTAACTGTGTAGATTTGTTCTACGTCGCGGATGTACCTGATTTCATGGGAATGCAAAGCAGAGGCAGATGAGCAAGGAGGCGCAGACGCTTTAGCATTCCAATCACGCTGGGTAAGAGCGACCAGCTACAGACGGCTAAGTCTGGGGAAAACACCTCACACAAGGAGAGTACGTGCAGAGGACAATGCACTTCGGATATGACGATGCACAACAGCCGATAAATTCAAAAAGAAAATACCAAAAAAAAAACAAAAAAAAACAAAACATATTCTGTTACAATGGTAAATGCCTTTAAAGATATCTGGCTGCCCAATTACTGCTCTGGCTAGACTGTTCCAGGACCAAATAGAAGGTCATCTTCTTCCCTTTCCTGCAACGCTGTGCTCTTCACTGCCTAAATGTTCTGCAGCTCAAGGTAAAATGGAAAGTGTATCTTCTCCCTTCTCCCAAAATTGCACCACTAGTGAGATTGTTAATGGCTGAATGAGATGAGCCACGTTTAATCAAACAGGGTAGACTAGCATAGGTGAAAATGGTGTCTCAACTGTATGGTAACTGAGTGGGCAGTCCATATGAATGAAAAATTAAAAAATAGATCTTTCGTAACATCTTTTTGGTTTCACCCAGAGGGCAGTCAGATCTGAAACAAATAAAATGGAGGCATTTTCTTTTGCCTCCTGCTTCACAGATTTTTCTCCTAAGAAAAATAGCCACATATGTCTACTCTTGAGTTTCAGCAGAGATTTCAGCAAGTCATACAATGTGCTCTGATTTTTGAACATCTAATATATGTTATGTGACGGGAACACATAACAAAAAAGGCATAGTCTAAGTCTTGGGGTACATGAGAAAAAAGGCAGAGAAAAAGTTTAGGACAATGCTTGACAGCGTGTTTCTTATTGTGGTCTCTGCTCATCACATGTGGGTGAGGTAGAAATGAGATCAGTGCCTTTGTGTAACCACTGAGGAAGTGCTTGAAGAAAGCCTCTTAGTTTTAGTTATATTTAATTTAATCAGAAACACTTTAAATTGTAAACATTTGAAAATCAGGCGTCAATTGCACTGATCAGTCTTCAATGGAGTCAAAAAGAACAAAGGTTATGACCATGGGACCCTTTAGAATTTTTTGAAGATTGAAAAAATTCAACTACGCCCAAGGAAAGCAATTACTCATCAACAAAACTAAATTAGAAAGTACTTTTCATGAAATAAATCAAATTAAAATTAAAAACAAAAATATAAACTCTCATATCAACTATATACAGTACATATAATCTCCCCATTGACACTGGACCATGATGATGACCCTTTTCAAAGTCTCTAGTATTCTTATGTAAAGCATATTTCACAATTTTAAAAAATAACTAGCACTTCCTTTATAATGGACTTATATACAGTACCAGAGTCCTAATGTGATGAAAAGCATTAAAATTTACAGAATAAATCTATTTTTCAAGCCAAACATTTTATTGAGTATTTATTTTACTGAGTATTGATCAGCATCTTGAAATTGCTCACATATACCAAAACAGAATATACATCTCATTTTAAGAAGGAAAACATCAAATAAATGAACCATTGTTGTGAGATTCAGCAATTTTTAAAAGAGATTGGCTGTGTGCCTTGATTTTGCCAAGTTTGTCTTCCTCCATGGCATCCTTAAGGGCAAGGGGCTTGAATTCACCTTGGAAAGCCATTGCCGAGCACCCTTATAGACATTATTGAATGTTGATGTCCATATGTGAATTTCCATCCCAGTTCTGTAGACAACTAGAAAATATAAACTGAAAAAAGTCACACAATCACTTATATCTTTCAAAAATACAAAAGGTTTTTTTCTTTACTTTGCAAGCATACTGCCTGCTGCCGCTGGACTGGTAATGCACACATGAGAGAGAATATTGAGCAGGAACTTAGGCATATTTGCATTGGAGTGGTATGCACTGGTACACTGTACCTGCATTTTTCTTTATCAGCAGTGGTGTACCTATTTTGCATACCTGCCCATACCAGGCACTATAAATTACTGGATTTATCAATATAATATGCTACCAATGCAGTCAAAACTCAGAGAGAGACCCTTCCACCTGCTAGATTTAGAAATGACGTAACAAATCACGATGAGGACCAAGCAACCTACCCTGTAGAAAAACACAGAGTAGCGGTAATTATTTGTTTCCACTTCAAGCACTGCACATAGCATGGAATCATGTGAGAAGAACTATACAGACACTATTGGAATCCATTCATCCATTTTTCTAACCTGCATATCCAGTGAAGGATCATGAGGCAGCAGGAACCTACAGGGTATGTCAGCTAGCATCTTGTGCTAGGCAACAACAACACCCGGGCAAAGTGCCAGTGTGGTGTAGGACACCACACACACACACACACACACACAAACACACACACACACACACACACAGACACAGAGTTTAGCAACAGCAGCTCACCTAAGTTTGATCAGGTTGAAGTTTAGAAAGTTCAATATTTTTTAACATAGACAGAGTGGGTTGTCATTCCTGTCTCACAGCACCAGGTTCTACATGAAGCCTGCATGTTCTCTTTGTGTACTTACAGATTAATTGGCATCAGTGTCAGTGAATTTAGTCATTTAGAAACATTGTCCTCAGTTCTTTTATTACCATATCGTCAGTAAGAGTGACTCAACACTCAACGACTGGTTTATGGTGTTTTAATCTGCTCTCTCGTATACTTTGCCTTTTTCATGTTCTAAGTTTTTTTTTTTTTGCCTCTTGCATGTGCAAGACACACTATAGAAAAAGAGACAGCTTTCTCAAAAATCATAAAAGACATTTTAAAAGTACAATGCAATGTAATCAGTTTGGTTCAGATGTATTGTTACATTTGGAAAGTACAGTGAAACCTATATGTGTACGTTGCACTACACTCCCACTCAGTGTGCTTCTTACTCTGTAGACTATGTGAAATTACAATACAGATTGTAATGAACTCAGCATTGAGTTGTCATAAGTCCGCACATGTCAATCACTGAAAACAGACAAACAAGCAAGAAACATATCCTTACCTCAAGAAAATAAAACAAAGAATCTGTGATTAAAAAAAATACAGCATATTTCAAATTTCCTCTTGTTACCACAACAATGGCTCATAAATGTGGAAGGCATTTTCTTAAACTGAAACCATTGTCATTTCAAAGTGAGCAAATGTTTTAATTTTTAACGCTTTTCTTTTGCCTTTAGATTGCAAGGTATTTGTAAAAATATAAATAAGCTTAATTTTAGAACAACATTTTAAGCAGCAAATTAACATATGCTGTGCTTTAAAAAATAGCTATAATATGAAAAATACCAAAATTACCCTTTAAAATCCAAAATATGAATTGATCAGTTTTAGAATGCTGTATTAAAGATTTCTTTAATGATCAAATTTGCAGTTTCCCTACCTGCAGGTAGTTTTTTAAGAAGTGCAAAATATGTGCTTTTTAGCAGCTTTCTGCTATCACTATCAATACTGTGGTGTAATCAAGTAAAGGGTGTAGGTCAGTACCAAAGATAGATAGTTTTTATCATTGTAGACTTGGTTCTTCTTGATTACAAATTTCACATGATAATATATATTTTTTATATCTTGACAAATGCCTTTCCACTAAAAATAATGCTTTACAAATACAGTTTTTTAAGAACATGCAACGGCTATTGAGTCATGTGACCACTGAAACACTTCTTGTACAGTCAGAGGAATACATAACTTGACCTTGGATGTCTTCACTGAGATGTTTTAACCTCAATTAGCTCTTTCAACAATAAAGAAAATGTCTTCCAGATCTTCAATAATTGTAGCAATTAAAAAATTCCTAGGGATACAATATTTACTGCTTACTAGAACTTTCATCATAGTCAGATTGTCCTGATAAAATGTCTGCCTTCTGATTTCTATTCCACTTCAGATTTAGAGTCTGTAAAAATAATGAATTCTTCTAACCAATGGTTGTATTTCTCTAGTGTGATTTGAATTCTTAAAAGTTTTCTGTTACCTACATCTTAATTTTGTTTGGTTGTGGTTGACTTTTTAGAAAAATAGGCACAAGTATATAGTTTTCCTGAGTCTGTAAATCATTGGAACAAAATGGCATCTCAGAAAATCCTAGAGGTGTCCACTTCAATTTCCATGTGAAGCCAAACATCCGAGTAGTATAAAATAAGTGCTACGGTGAATAATTCTTTAAAAGTTTCAATGGACCTTATGCAATGCAAATATTTGCAAATCCATGCAAATATTTGAGATTACTTAGTTAATGAACTAAAATTAACTAAAATATCTGAGAAATCAAGTATAGAATTTTGCAAATCTAAAATCACCATTGAACATATCCGAGGTTTTCTGGAATCTACCAATTAAGAATTGAGGTGAGTCTAATCTTTGAATCAGATCTTTATTCCTAGAAAGATAATGGAAAGTGTATTCATTTTCTCTCTTCTAATTTAACAAAAAAGCTGTTCTTCAGTAACCAGAACAAACCTTTCAAACATTGTAAACATGTTGTTACATATCTTGGGAGAAAATCAAAATATTGTCAATATACTACATGAGTATATCCAACATACCATAAAAATACAAATAACTCAAAAGCTGCTGGTGCATTAACCAAACCATATAGGACCACCTGACACTCATAATGGACACTGGCAGTGTTACATGCTGTCTCCCTCTCATCACATTTCTCAAAACAGGTTAGATGGTGTGGCGGACGGCTGGGACCCATGCCCAGCTGAGAAACCCCTTTAACACTGGGACCAGGGGAGCAGCCATGGGATGCACACTATGTCCCCCGGAATGCATGGTGACAGCCCTCCTGGGTTACATTAGGGCCACAAGTGTGGGACTTCAGGGCTCAGACCTGTTGGGCTCTGTGGCCACCACCCGGAGGAACAGCACAGCTTAACGAGCCCATGTGGGCTGGAATGCAGCCACACCTGGAAGTGCAGCCTAATTAGGCCAATAACCACCTGAAGCACTTCCGGAAAGGGCTATAAAAGGAGCCTGTGACCACTACTCAGCGCACCAGAGTCAAGAGGATGAGGATGAGGACGACAACAATGATGACAAAACTGCCTGGGAGTAGTGGAGGAGAAAGAAGAGTGTGTTTGTGGATGTTTTTCTTTTGATGTTTTTGGGACTGTGTAGGGCCTGTGGGACACGTGGAAGGTGTGTCCCAAGGCTGAAGACAAAATAAAATCTTTTAATTTATTTTTACCTGTGCATCGTTGTCAGTCTATGTCGGGTTGATGCCTATATATACTATATACTTCTTAAATCAAGCTTGGTAAATATTCTAAAGCCAGTTACTTGGTATAACAAGTAAGAGATTGATGGAAGGGGATTTTTCTTTTGATTGTAATCTTGTTTAGTTTGCAATAGTTGATACATGAATGATTAATAATTCATTACATTGATATAGCACTTTTCTCAGTACTCAAAGCGCTATCCACACAGGGAGGAACTGGGAAGCAAACCCACAATCTTCCACAGTCTCCTTACTGCAAAGCAGCAGCACTACCACTGCGCCACCTGTGAGGATAAGGCAATCAGTCCTTATTCTGGACAAAATAAACCCTGCACTCTACAGTACATTAGGGCACAATTATGGTGCAGGACAAGATCATTTGTTTGGGGTGCCAAATGAGCAACAGAAATTAAAACAAAAAAAAAAAAAACAGAAAAAGTAAAGAAAATTAAACACTTTAATGTGCAGCTTTTATACTGTACTGTCTGGAAGATGTGGGGTTTCTTTTAGTTTAATGCCCTCACGGGGCAGTTTCTCAAGTCTGTGAGGGAAGAAGGAGACAAATCTGTTTTGTGGCAGTATACCCTTATGGCACTACTTACTTTAGGTGAGCCCATTAGTGTGCATGCGTGACAGTGCCCCCCTCTCACCTCATGGGCAGATTTTACTGAGAGGCTGTGGGCATGGGAGAGGACATTGGTTGTGGACCTGGGAGAGGACATTGGCATGAAGGGAGCCCTTCCTATGTAGGACCATGAATTTATAAGGCTGCAAAGCGAGAAACCACCAGGTGACCCATATACTTATATACTTTCATATATCCTTATGAAAGTATAACCACTGTAGGAGGGTCATGGCCAGTCACCAAGATAAATTTATATCCCAGGAAGTAATATCGTAGTTAAATAATTTCCTATTTGATGGCGAGGGCTTCCCTCTCCAACGCCGAGTACCTCCTTTCCCCATCCAACAGTTTCCAGTTAAAGTACATTATGGGTAATTGGCTCTATCGACGACTTGTACCCATGCCACTTGCACCCATACCAGTGTCTGAGGCGCAGGTCTGGAGACAAAGGTTAAAGAGAAATTAGGTGAGATGAGTACAGGAGCCATTATCAGGGCTGCCTTTAAGTCACAGAGTACAGCCTTGGTTGAGGGAGTCCACACCACCGTGTTAGGAACATGCTTCTTTGTAAGATCAGTTAAAGGCGCAGGCCTCTCAGAGAAATTAGATACAAACCTCCAAAAGTACCCTGCAAGACCCAAGAAGACATGCACATGTCTGCTTTCTTTGAAGTTAAGTTAAATGGCAGCAACTTTGCACCACTGTAGTTTCATTTGCCCTCTGCCCACCATGTAACCCAGGTATTTACTTCAATCAGCCCAAAATAATATTTTTTTGGGATTGATTTTGAGGCCAGCATTGCAGATAGAGCGGATGACGAATAAAATGTGCTGTAGGTGTTCTATGACTGTGTCATCTAGGTTGGCGGCATTATAGACAATGTGAAGCTAAACATGTTTTTTTCTTCCACAGAGTTCGTCAAGAGGACCTGCCAATAGCCTTTCGTCATATCGAGGGTGGACAATTCTCTCATCTACCTGGATGGGAGATTATCCCCAATTGAACTGTATGGCATCTGTGAATAGTGACAGGGCAGAAGTAACTGTCTCTCTCTGTCGTACCACAGTTTAAAGAGGTTGGCATGATATGACACTTTCACCGGGTTTGCCAATTGGGTTGTTACACCAAATATTTGACAAGGCTCTTTCACTCTCACCTTGTAGGGTCCCTGCCAGTGGGGAAGGAGTTTGGAGTGGGTTAAGGGGACGAAAAACATTACCCTACCTACAGGTCAGAATTCCCAGAGACTGGAACCACAATTGTATGCCTGGGCCTGAGATCTTTGGGCATATTTCTATATATTCCGGCACCAGGGGTCAGAACTTTTCAAAGCAGCTGAGGAGGTCTGAGACATACTCAAGAATATTGAGGGAGGAGGGATGGATCTTCTGCTCCCTGCCCTCTTTATTTGGATCCAACAGGCCACAGGGCTACTCACCATATAAGAGCTCAAATGGGAAAAACTCAGTTGAAGCTTGTGGTAGCTCCCACAAAGCAAAGAAGACAAGGGGTAGGAGCTGGTCTCGCACCATGCTCCTCAGGATTTGGTAGTGAGTGGCATAATCCACAAGGATAAGGATGAATTTATGTCCCATATCTGAGGGTTTCAGTGGACCAATGATGTCAACTCCAATCTGCTTGAACGGGATGTCTATTACTGAATTTGCAAGGGGACAAGAGGTGCATGGTCTCGTCTGGGTCTTTCAGTCAGCTGGCAAGCTGGACAAGACCTGCAAAAGTGGAACACTTCTTCATATATGCCTAGCCAATAAAAGCGTTTGGTAAAGCGATCTAATGTTCTTTCAGCCCCTAGATGGGCTCCCAATAGGTGTGAGTGAGCCAGGTCACAATTCTCACTATGGTACACTTGCGGGAAAAGGAGCTGGCTCCTCAGTTTACCCTGTGCTTCTGTCATGCAATATATCAGATTGTTATTTAAGTTGAAGAAGGGTTTAGGCAGTGTGGACTCATCAGTGGGATGCCCATTCCTTGCAAACTTCAGCATATCATAATTTCACTGTTCACAGTTAAAAGAAGTGAACAGGGAGCAAAAGTAAAGTCATATGGAGGCAAGGGGTTCTTGCTTAGCACCTGTTGATGTGTAGGAGTGTTTACAGGTCATCAATGTCAAGATGTCAGTGTCATCGTTCTCGAAGTCATATTGGGTCATAATGGGTTGCCATGCATTTACCTCCTTGCTTGCATGGTGGGGTGTCAGCTTTGGGTAGTAGTTGTCTGTCCAGGGCCAGGCTTGCCAGTGGTTTCAGTCGAAGTAGGTCCCAATTACTTTTGTTTAGGGGCCAGTCTCTTACCAGTACCACTGCCTAAGTTGGAAGAGGAGCAACAATCACCTGAAGCCTGCGTAGCTCACCTTGTACATACAACCAGCTTACTGCAGTGGAGTAGACCCTCGCCACACCATGGACACAGGTAAGATTGGTCCAGGCACCATCAAATTGTGGCAATGGGATGTAACTGCGAGCAATGATGGTAACGTTATATCATAGAGTGCTTACACTTTATGTCCATTTAGAAAAGCTGTAGCTGAGAAAGGAACAATGAGAGGGTTAGACATGGCCACATTACAATACCTGTCTCCAAGGGTGCATCCACACTTCATAGCCTCAGCTAGATGGGGCAGATAGTGACTATGTGGTCACCGGTAACAGCATATGATGCTTGGAGAGTGCTTGAAGTCCTGGGCTCGTGGCTAACACTCCAGGTCGAACTTTCAGTTCTGGCAGCACAGGGCCTGGTAAGTAGCTTTGAGTCCATAACAGGCAATATTTCCCTTTTCAGGGTTTAGTAGTCAGATGCAGTGTGCTCTTCTAGATTGTAATATGTGCTCTACACTCCGCCTTATAAAAATAGGCAAATTAGATGAACCCAATTGTGCTGAAGACAGTGTTTGTGCTTGGATGTTCGCTCAAAAAAAACCATGAATGTCTTGACATTGTTTTGTTGTTTCATCGGGACGAGAAGCTGCACCAGTCCTTGGCCCCTAGGGATAAAAGACTCTTCTGCAGCTTCATAGCAAGCATCCACATCCTCTAGTTCTGATTGTTGTTTGATCATTAATGCGGTTAGCTAGTTGACTTGTTCAACCTGCTGTTGAAAGATGTTATGCTGTGTTCGTCAGGTTCATCATTCTGCCCCAAAGTATCCTGCCGACAAAGCCAATGTAGCAGGGTAAAATAATGGTACAGGACAAGATAACTTGCTTGGGTGCCAACTGGGCATGAAAACCCTATTTAATTTGAAAAAAAAAACAGAAAAAGTTATGAAAATTAAGCAAATCAGTGTGCAGCTTTGAATTAAAGGTACTACTCCTAGTGGGACGAACACAAAATAGGTTCAGGCTTGCATTAGCACAGAAGCCGGATCCACATCAAAATGAGATGCCATCCTTTGTGGTCACTCTGCTTTTACAGTATACTGTTCAAACCAGAAGGAGTGGAGCTTCTTTCTTTTTGTTGCCCTCAAGGGGTGGTTTCTTAAGGCTGTGAGGGAAGAAAGAGACAGGTCTGTTAGTGACAACACCCCCTCTTATCCTGGGGTGGTACTACTTACTTTAGGTGAGTCCAGAAGATGACCCTCTAGCATGGATGCCAGGCAACCTGTTAAGAGACATGTAAGTGAAATACTTGGAGATGTATACATATTCAAGAAAGGCAGAGAGTCAAAGCCAGGAGATGATAAATGAAAGGCATTCAAAAAAAGGGGGCAAAAGGAGAATCAAATGAGTGAGCCCAAAAGAAAGTAATAATCAAAAAAAAAAAAAAAAACTCAGATTAGGACCTACAGTACATGGAAATAAACTACTTTAGAGGTTCCAGTAGATTTTTTCATTCTGAAGACCTCAATGAGATCATGATATGTGGTGCAGAGGCTATGATTCCACAGTGCAACAAAAAAATTGGCAACTTGATTCCCTGTAGGGTGGCATGTTGGTGCAGTGGTAGCACTGCTGCCTCGCAGTTAGGAGACCTGAGTTCACTTCCCAGGTCCTCCCTGCGTGGAGTTTGCATGTTCTCCCCGTGACTGTGTGGGTTTTCTCCGGGTGCTCTGATTTCCCCCCATAGTCCAAAGATATGCAGGTTAGGTGCATTGGTGATCCTAAATTGTTCCTAGTGTGTGCCCTACAGTGGGCTGGCACCCTGCTCGGGATTTGTTCCTACCTTGTGCCCTGTGTTGGCTGAGATTGGTTCCAGCATACCCCCATGACCTTGTGTTAGGATATAGCTGGTTGGATAATGACTGACTGCTTCCCTGTAAGCAATAGTTCTTAAAGCAAGACTAACTGTAGACTCTGTTCTCTATTAAACACAATTTATTTTAGAGTTGTGCTTCTTGAGCCAGGGGTAACCCAGTATTATCCTTGTGGATGTGCTTTGAATTATAAGAAATGAAATCTTTCAAATGTAGGTTTTGTATTTGCAGCTTTAAGGTGAGAGTAATACATTCTAAAAGCCCACTACCATTAGAAAACCCATTTATACACAATATTTGGAAATTTACTTTAGGAGGAATTTTTGTGACAAATAGTTGAGTGGTAAGAAACTGAGCTGATGAATTTTCAGTAGCTCCTGAATATGTCTGCCATAAATGGGAAAAGGCAGACACAATGGAAAGTGACCAGTAGGGAAGATGTAGTCAATTGTCTAGCTAAGTTCAAAATTCTAGAATCAAGCCTATTCCACCTAAGCCAAATCACAACACAAAGACACATTTAGAAATTTGAAATATGAAGGTCACAACCAGAAGACCTAAACTAAACAAAGAAATGTACTTGAAGTGCATGGTTCTGACCTTTATACTATTGCTCTCATGAAGTCATGTGTTGTATACCCTCTGTCATTCTTGCATAGCAGCTACATCTAAGAAGACAAGTGTGGTGTAGTGTGTCCACAGTTCATGCAAAAAGGGCCACTTTTAAATAAATAATCACCGTGCTCGCAGCTTGGTGAGGGGGTGTGGTGATTGTGTGGCTGAAGCGGTTCTTGGGGTGATTCGTGATGTGGGCGTTTCTCACCTAAGTGCACAGGTGGGAAACTGTCCACATCTGTGATTGTTCTTGAGGCCGCTGATTTGCCACAGCTGCCATGCCCTCTTGATAAAGAGAAGGGCAAGTTGGCTAATGGGGAAAAAAAAGAAAGGAAAGAGAAAGAAAAGGAGGTTGCTGGAGAGCAGGAAGCAGTGTGGCGAGAGAGCCAGTGTGAGCGAACGAGTGCAGGCTTGCAGGTAGGCAGCTGGGAGGTGTGCCCACACGGGGAGTGTTTGGCCAACACTTCGTGGGGCAAGTAGTCACTCCAGCTGAGCGATTAAGGATCTGGAGTGACCAGTTGAAGGGTGGCAGGCCGCGTAAGGCTGTGAAGGCAGCGGAAGTTGGGAGGCTTGGTTGGTAAAGTCCTTGACGTGAGCATCCTGGTCGTCAAGGAAACCAAGTCTCAGTCTGGGATGAGTGCACGGCTGAAGCCAGGGATTGGGAGGCCTCCAGACCAGTCGAGCGGAGAAAAGGTCAGCTGCTTAGAGAGGGGCCCAAACGGGAGAAACAGGAGAGACACCAAGTAAAAGATATCGGGCTTTGGATTGTGTTTTAAAAGACTGCTTCTGCATTGTGTTATTTTAACCTCGTTTTTAAAGGATTGTTTTTCTATTTATTGTTTTTTTACCTTCCACGTGTCACATCTGTTCTTATGGATTATTTATTTATTGGAACTGTGGACACTGCACTTTATTTTGAACACTTTGTGTTTGTTGATTGTTTTAATAAAAGCACTTTACACTTTTGCACCATTCCCTTGCTCCATTGTTGTTGTCTCACTGCTAAGCTCATCGGTAACATTACTGATGGTGTAGAGTTCAAGGGCTCCTGGACAGATAATGGGAGCATGTAACCAACCCGCATCATCACAACAAGTCATAAAACGTTGGCACCTGCAGAAAGCCAAGATAGCACAGTGGGAGGATGCAACAATATTTTAACACCTTCAAAATTAAATCATAATTAAAAACTAATAGAAAAATATGGCTCAGCAAGGTTTCAAAGCTCCAGTTGGTAAAAAGGAAGGGCAGAAAAAATACACAAATGTACAGAAATAATATAAAACCAAATCATAACAGAATCTAAAGGAGGAAAGGTCTCAAGTTGATAATGCCATTTTATTTGCAGCTAAAAACATTCCTTTAAAGGTTTGATCATTATATTAATTGCCACTACAAACTCCAGTCAAAGAAAGATGTGCAATCATTTTTTTTAACCTAAGGTTAGAACAAGACCTTGAAAAATACAATTTCCCAAAATATAAACACAGTCCTTTGGGTATATGTTTGTGATATTCCAGTCTTGGAAGAGACCAAGGTTTATTTTCATAACTTTGGAAACTTATTGAAACTTTTTTTTTTATTTCAAGAGCCAATCCCACAATTTCTTCACACATCTGTAAAAAGTATTCTAATGTCTCTGAATTTCCTTCTTACAGATACAAAACTAAACTGTAAATGTTTCAGTCCATAATGAACCAGGTAGTCTCAGGACCTGTTCATTGTCGATGATCTAAGATTATGTTCTGTTAAAGTGGATATATGAACAAACGATCCTAGTGCAATGAATACACAGGTGCTTAGTATAGCCTTTGGGTATTGTCACAAAGACTGCAGGCAGCACCTGAGGGAAATTAATCGAACAACGTAAATGTCTAACATAAAAGGGCAATGAAAAACAAAAGGAACAAAGAAACAATAACAAAATAATCAATGCTGAACAAGTATAATACTGCTAACACACTTTTCCTACATATGGTATCTTCTTATTTTTATTTTCATTTCAGTGGTTAAATGATCTTCCTTCAGCTCTCGCTAGTAGAATGAGATGGTTTTTGGTCAGGCAAAGCCAGTGTCGCAGAAATGTTTGTCATTTCCTGTTTATATATATAAACAATGTGTTACCTTTCTTTGTAGTTTTCTTTTTGAATACTTTATGCTTTTGGAATATTATGTGTGGTTAATGAATAGTTTCAATAATAAAAAATGGAAAAATGATTAACAAAAATAAAACCAATGCAAAATATCCCACAAAAACAGTTTAAATAAGATATAAAACACACACCAGAACATGTCAAGCCAAAACAATCTGTTATGATTCTTTGGTTCTGAAGATTTCTTTCAGTAATACAGGGCTATTTTTTAATTTTAACATAATCTAGAATTGTGATTATACAGTACATTTTTCATAATTTTTGAAATATTGTCATGAATATTCTATTGTTTTTCATGGTTTCTTTTTTTTCTTTTTTTCTCAGATTTTGGTCTTGTTTAACAGATTTGAACTTGTTTGTCTTATGTTGACTTTTTTGCTTAGTTTTTTCCTTTTAGTAGTTTTTTTTCACTCTTGATTATTCTTGAATTAACTAATTTTAAAGATTCTTTGTTTGTCTTTATACTGTTTATCAAGCAATAGGATTACCCTTATCTCCTTCCTTATAAGGCATTTTTCAGATATTTTTAACATTTAAAGACAGCTTCCTATATTAGACCTGCATAGGCAGACAGAAGCCTGTAGGTAGTAGCAGGGAGTTGGCAGCCTGGGGATTTTATGATTTGATCTGTTATTTATTTTTTGCACATGAATTTTCATTTTATGTGATTTTCCGCTTTTGTTAGGGGGTTTTCAGGTCCAGGAATTCACTTCTGACATCAGTCCTTTACTACAATATCAGTCAGTCATTTTCTAACCTGCTTAGCCTTGAACAGAGTTGGGGTTGGGCTTTACTGGAGCCTGTCCCAGTAAACACAGGGCACAAGGCAGTCACAAACCCTGGACAGGGTGCAACACACATAACATAACTACACACAATTTAGTATCGCCAATCTACCTATCCCATATGTCTTTGGAAACCTACACAAGCTCGGGAAGAACATGCAAACTCCACACATGGACACAGATCCTGGTCTCCTTACTGTGACTCAACAGCACTGCCACTGCGCCACTATTTCACCCTTTACTATGATATGAATATTAGTAATTGTACATTTATTTAAGTAATTTATGCCACCATTTATGTTTATTATGGGCATCATCATTTTATCTACCCCCTTAATAAGACATGTTCCATAGTTGTTAGAGGTGAGTTGTGGGCATTCATAGGGAACAGGTGAAGGGCTCTAGTGACTGTAATTCTACTGATGTTCCAGGGGTTGGTGTTCTGTCCTAATGCTTTTTCTCTTCTTCCCTCTGCCAAGCCGATGATATAAAACCTCTGACCTCTTCCTGCTGGAAGATTTGAAACTAGAAACTCACTCATCTTTGTCAGTTCTGTTGTGAACTCACATCTTAAAAAACATCCCCACAATTATTGCATTTTTTTTGTAAATCAATTATATGGAGGGTAGGGGTGACCAGGCTGGTACCCCAAATTTTTGTCATTGTTGTATTATTTCTCTTACAGTAACAGCAGTAGTTAGCAGGATTTGTTGCTACGATGATGGAGCAACAGGACGTGGCAGCATTTTTTCAGGCCATGGTAGCAGAACTCTGGGTACTAAAGGTCCAGGCTGGGGAACAACAGGCTCAGCTTGCCAAGGTTAGTTATAACTAACTAAAATGTGCTACTGTGGTATGTTATTAGTCTGGTCCAATGTGAAAGGGCTTGTCAGGAGTGAAAGTTCAACCCAGAGTGGCCAACCTGTTCCCAAGTATTTGAACTCTGGAGCAGAGTTGGCATTGAAATTCACAATCCCAAAAAGGTGGTTGAGATGGTAACTTGTGACCTCCTGGTGAACGCCCTCCCCTATTACCTTGAACAGCTGGTCTGGATTCTAGAATATAAAACCACCATTGGCCACATTGCAGACCTTGAACAGCACTGAGTGGCTTCACAAGTTGAGTGCTTGGAATAGCCTGTTGACAGCCACAAGTCCCGGATGAGACATGTCATCATTCCCAAGTTGACCCACCACAAGACAGAAACATTGGAAGAACCAAAGGAGGAGCCCATGTCTCTTCTCTGCTGTTGCAAGTGTGGGGAAGTGAGCCATACAACCAAGACTTGTCCTTGGTTTGATGAGCTGATGTATTGTTTCACTGCCAATCTCCTATCCCTTCCTTACACTGGGGTGTTATAAGAGGTCCATAGTGCAGTGACATTTTTCAGGAGGCAAGGGAGTAAAGTTTGGCACAGTGCCCTGTGAATGGCAACGGGCTGGCAACAGAGGCCTGTGCTGGATTAAATGGTTGTCTGCAGCTGTTGGTGGACATCTCCTCATGCAGAGGAATCCAAAAAAAAAAAAAAAAAGAGGCAGTGGTGCAGTAAGAATTATGTTTTGGACTTCTCTGGCGTCTTCAACACCATCCAAACTCTGCTCCTTAGGGACAAGCGATGGGAGTAGATTCACACCTGGTGGCATGGATCGTGGATTATCTTACAGACAGACCTCAGTTTGTGCGTCTCAGGAACTGCAGGTCTGATATTGTGGTCAGCAACACAGGAGGGCCACAGGGACTGTACTTTCTCCGGTCCTGTTTAGCCTATATACATAAGACTTCCAATACGATTTGGAGTCCTGCCACGTGCAAAAGTTCGCTGATGACACTGCTATTGTGGGCTGCATCAGGAGTGGGCAGGAGGAGGAGTATAGGAGGCTAATCAAAGACTTTGTTAAATGGTATGACTCAAACCACTTACACCTGAACACCAGCAAGACCAAGGAACTGGTGGTGGATTTTAGAAGGCCCAGGCCCCTCATGGACCCCGTGATCATCAGAGAAGACTGTGTGCAGAGGCTACAGAACTATAAATACCTGGGAGTGCAGCTGGATGATAAATTGGACTGGACTGCCAATACTGATGCTCTGTGTAAGAAAGGTCAGAGCCGACTATACTTCCTTAGAAGGTTGGCGTCCTACAGCATCTGCAATAAGATGCTGCAGATGTTCTACCAGGCGGTTGTGGCGAGTGCCCTCTTCTACGTGGTGGTGTGCTGGGGAGGCAGCATAAAGAAGAAGGACACCTCACACCTGGACAAACTTGTGAGGAAGGTAGGCTCTATTGTAGGAATGAAGCTGGACAGTTTAACATCTGTGGCAGAGCAACGGGCTCAAGCGCCTGTCAATCATGGAGAATCCACTGCATCCACTCAATAGTGTCATCGCCAGGCAGAGGAGTAGCTTCAGTGACAGACTGCTGTCACTGTCCTGCTCCACTGACAGACTGAGGAGATCGTTCCTCCCCCACACTATGTGACCCTTCAGTTCCACCCGGGGGATAAACACTAACATTATTCAAAGTTATTGTCTGTTTTTACCTGCATTTATTACTCTTTAATTAAATTTTTTTTTTTGTATCTGTATGCTGCTGCTGGATTATGTGAATTTCCCCTTGGGATTAATAAAGTTTCTATCTATCTATCTATCTATCTATCTATCTATCTATCTATCTATCTATCTATCTATCTATCTATCTATCTATCTATCTATCTAAAAAGAGTAAGCCAGGGAGACACTGGATTTTAGAAGGAAGCACCAAGGCTTGAGGTTTTAAAAGAGAGTGTTTGCCCTTGTGTTTTATCACCTTTTAACTGGAATTATCTATTGAACGTTTTAGCCTCCACATTTTATTGATTATTTATTTATAGACTATTTAATTATTAAAGATCATTTGTTGCACTGCACTATTGAACACCTTTGTTTATTCGGATTCTAAATTAAAGCACTGAACACTTTTATACCAAACTCTTGCTGAATTTGCGTGTCCTTATTTGCCGGGCTCATCTAGATTCATGACTGTTGATGGTTTGGGATTCAAAAGACTCAAGGAACTGACAAGGGAATGTGGAGCGACCCAGATAGTACACATGAGGTGGTGGATATAAATGGTCACACTGTTACAGCACTTGTTGATTCTGGCAGCAACATTTCCATTGTTACACGTTTTATGTGCTACTGCAACAATGGAAATCTCGATTGAGCAGTCTAACCTGTATCCACAGGGAAACTCAATGGTACAGGTTTGCCTCATGTATAAATCACGTATCAAGGGGCAATTCGGAAGATCAAAGTGGCTGTCTTATGCAGCCCACCTGTGATACTGGGATGAGACTGGCCGGAAAGTAAATGTGGAGAAGCACTAACCACCCTATCTGAAACACTGAGCCTTGCAATAGATGGCGAGAATCAATCTCAAGCCGTCTCCAAGTCCTGCTGTTAGCTGGCTGAAGAACAGGATAAATATGATGTGGGAAATGTAACGCTGGCTCATATAGACATATCCATGGAGATGGATGGTGAGTTGTGACAGGCCATTGCTCCACCCACTGAGGTCATTTGGAATTCACTCTCAGACTTACATTTTCAATTTTGGCAAACACTGGCCTCTTTTAAAAGAGTATAATTGAACGATGATCCTTGTAGTTTACCAAAATTGCAGACATTCTGTTAGATGGACAATTAGCATCATAGCCAGTATCACCAGGGACCTCATGTATAACGCCGTGTGTAGAACTCACACTATAACATGGCATAAGCACAAAAGTGGGAATGTGCGTACGCACAGAAAAATCCAGATGCCGGAATCTGTGTGTACGCAAACTTCCATGTTCTTCCGCTACATAAATCCTGATCAGCATTAAAAATAACACACGCATGCAGTGATTGCGCGCGACCTTCGATGAAGTAATTTATTGCAGCAGTACTGTCTACCCGATCAGCGTGAAAAGTAACACACGTGCACGCGCCTGCAGTCCCGCCCCAACTCCTCCCAGAATTACACATCTTTCAATAAAAAACAAAGTTGTCAGATGTCAAATTCACCATGAAAAGCCGAGTTGTAGCCCACCGTCTGAGTTTCATATGAAAGCTTATTAGGGTACAGAGAAAAAAAAGGTACCCAGTGGGAAAAAAATCACGAAATGTCAACTTTAATCTTCAAATTTCCACTTTAATCACGTAGTTTATTTTGTCATTAAAGTAGACCATCATAAACTTCATCTTAAAATCGTTTAATTTACTAGTTTCTCAAATCCCATCGTAACTAAAGTAGCAAGTTAAATGCTTTGTTTTGTATTTGATCTTCTATGTGCTCTATGTGTGTGAATCACTACGTGCTTCCGTGCTTTGTCTTCCTCCGACAGGACACAGAATCCATTACATTTGTAATATTACAGCTCTCTGAATAATTAAAATACTGAGATGTATAATTGATATAATTTTCATGATGATAGGAGTTAAAGCATGTTATTAAACATGGGAACACAGTGGTGCAGTGATTGTGCGTGACCTTTGATGAAATAATTTATTGCAGCAGTACTGTCTGTTTCAAACGTACTAACCCCCAATTCCTGTCCTTCCTTTTCTTTCTGCAAATACCCAGTCGCCACACAATCAGCTCTGTAATAGACGTTAAGCCATCTGTAAGCTTATATCGCTGATTCTTCAAAACTTTTAAGGAACATTGAAATATCTTCGTAGTACGTGTTTAATTATTCTATCCTTCACGCCATTCCCAGTGAAGCATACAGTGTGAGGCAGGAACCATCCATAAATGGAGCGCCAGATCCTTGCTAGTGTGCAAGCAAGTGTGGCCTCAGGACGCTAGATGGCAACCCCCCCTGGGCTTCAGCAGTGCCTCAGACTCCTGCAGGGATGAGTTGGAGTGTGGTGCAGCCCTGTTGGGATCCGCAGGCGCCTCCGGAGGAGCTGCAGCAGGAGCGGTTGTGCCCTTATGGGCCGTTCTTCTGCCACACCCAGAAGTGCTGCTGGAAATGAGTAATCAAGCACCTGCAGCACTTCTGGGTGCGTTATAAAAGAAGCCAGCAGCCACTACTCGGGGAGCCAGAGTCTGGAGGAGGAGCAATGAAGCTTGACCCGAGGAGTGAAGGAATAACAGAAGAGACTTATAGTATTGTGCTGTGCTTATGCCGGGACTGTGTTATACTTGTGAGGAGCGGGGAAGAAGCTTGTGTGCCGTGAACTTGTGTCCAAAACGTCAGTGTCGGGTTAAGCTGGCGATGCCAGCCTGGTGGGCCACACCACCTTCTAGGTGCCCATCTGGGAGCCAAGAAGAAGTTAGAGCGGAATAAGTTCTGAGAAGGTCCACCACTTTTCAACTTCCTATCCGGAATGTCAACTGACACAAATTCCTTGGAAGGAGGGGTAGATACACTAAGCTCAAGGACAAAAATACATATTAGTAATGATCAGTTATGCTACACGATATGCAGAGGCTATCCTCCTTAGAGTAGCCAATTACAAAAATATTGCATGGGAAGTGGCAGGGATCTTTGCACATGTCAGCATAATTAAAGAAGTCCTAATGATCAAGGGATGCCTTTCTCCTCGGACACATTCAAAAAGGTTGCCAAGTTACCCAGTTTGCTCATAAAACAAGTCTGAAAACCAAGCAGCAGGGCCAAGCTTTCCGGGATTTAATGGGGTACTACCGCCTACTTGTTCCCTGGTTGTCCAAGAGAAAAAGGAGGCTGTTCACTAATATAGTAGTATGGGATGTTAAAACGGATGCTGCATTCTGTGACTTAATACAGGTCCTTACACCAGCACTGGTATTAATGACTTAAGACTTTTCTCTGCCTTTTATTTTACAGACTAACCATTCAGGCATAGGTCTCAGTGCTGTGCTGAGCCAAAGTGTCAATGGTGTTGAACACCCGGTCATGCTCCTTAGCTGGAAACTAATGGACTGGGAGACCAGTTATGTGGGGGAGGGTGGTGCTTGGTGTGTTGGAAGAGTAGCCTTGGTGATAAAGTGTACTATTAACCAGCAGAGGTACTACCTCCTGGGCCATGAGTTCACTCTTGTGACTGACCATGCACCCATACAGTGGATGGCACTTCACAAATCAAACCCATGGATCAACAGGTGGTTTTTGGACCGTCAGCCTTATTGGTTCAGACTCCTGCATTAACAGGGTTCTCTCCATACCAAAGCTGATACTCTTTCTTGGGCTCATGTCCTTGTGATTCTGGCTGCCTGACCTGATGTGTCTGGGTTGAGAGGGGGAGTCTTGTTATGTGTGTGTGCATAGAGGACAGCTGAAGGGCTCTAGTGATTGTAATTCTACTGCTGCACCAGGGGTTGGCACTGTGTCCTGATGCTTTTTCTCTTTTCCATCCTCTGCAGACCAGATGATTCACAGCTATGATACCTCTGATGTCACTTCCGGTGTCCATCCACCTTGAAACTCCTCTTCCTCATGGAAGAACTGAAAACTGGAAACTCCGTCAACTTTGTCAGTTCTTTAGTGAGCTTGCATCTGAAAAGATGTCCCCACAATTACTGAGTGTTATTTTCTTTATTTTCCAAATCAATTATATAGGGTGAACAGGCTGGTATGCCAAATCTTTATTTTTGTTGTTTCCTTTCTCTTACACGGAGATCACGACCTTAACATTGTGACATGATGAGTTGAAAGGTCAGTGACAGACATGTTTCGTTATCTGTGGATAAAAAACACCATTTTAGCATGCTTCTCTTTTATTTACAAAACAATCATTTATCTCTTGTATAGCCCATGATTATAGAAGGAATGCCTCAATGGGCTTTAACAGGCACTGTTTTATGATAGCCTCCCAGCCTTGACTTTCTAAGAAGACATAAAAAAACTCCCAAAAACCTTGTAGGAAAAAAAAATTCAGAGAGAAATCTCCCTTCCAGGTAGGTTGTGTGTGCAATAGGTGTCAAAAAATTGATTAAAATAACACACAAAACAGAATAGAAGTAATTCTCTAGACGGTGCTAGATGGCCAAACTATTATTGCCACCTCAGAAAAATAATGCAATAGTACGCAAATACGATACAATCCAATAGTTCACAAATAGAACACAATAATACAACACCTATTAGTAGTCCAATAGCTATAAATCCTTATAGTATAAAACATATTTTAACATTTTTTTTATTTCTAATCTTGCTTCCATTCTTTGACTATGATTTTTTGCTCTCATTTTAGCTTTGTTACCTTTTCTCTTGTTTTCACTTTTAACTATGTCTCTTCTCCTGGCCTCACTGTAAAAATATTTGCTAAATTCTACTGTGGCAGATGCCTGGGGCGACGACCCAGCCAGGATGGAAGAGGGCGTGCACCCATCTCAGACCACGTGGGGGCAACCACCCTGGTTGCTATGGGACTACGGGTACAGAGCTTTGAAGCTCAACCCTGTAGGTGCCCGTGGTCACTGCCAGGGGGTGCCCTGGTGCTTGGTGAACCCTGGACCTCAGCACTCTCGCCACACCAGAAAGTGCTGGGGGGAAGAAGACTGGGGACACCGGGAGGGCTTCCGGGTGCGCAGCCGGGAAGTACCTGGAGTCCATCCGGGCTTGTAATAAAGGGGCCGCCTCCCTCCATACGAGGACTGGAGTCGGGTGGGAGTGGACGGGAGTCTTGTGAGAGAGGAGTGGAGGCGACCTGAAGAAAGGCACTGGAGAGAGAGGCCTAGACTTTTGGGGACTGGTGCAGAGGCACTGGGTTGTACACTGTTAAACTGTAAATAGTGTAAATAAATATGTGTGTGTTGGGTGACCAAACAAAAACTCAGATCACATTATGAGCAACTCAGAGATAAAATGTATTTACCGCAACATGCGGGCATTACAGGAGGAAATAAAGGATTTATAAAAAGAAATGTATAAGCAAATAGTGGGTGCTACAAATTATTATATTCAGAAAGCAGGTAACATTTCAAATTGGCAAATCTTAGCCAGCTGCAGTTACATTAAATACCTGCCAACCATTCCTCATCCTAAGATCCTAACAGTTGCAAAGGGTTCCTTGGCAGTGCAGGATGATTTTTAAATCTAAATCTACATCATAATAGTCGTACATGTATTGTGTTCATTGTGTCTCTGCTAAATAAAAAACTTTTACAATGGGTGTCTACTATGTGTGATATATCAGTAAAACCATGCTGTTATTTATTAGACTCATTTTTGAAAGAGTTTAGTAGAATAGTTTATTTGAAATTACCGCTAATAGACTGCTTAATTGTCACCAAGGGTCAAAACCTATTAACAAGTAAATAGTGATATTTTGTATGTTGGCTGCTGAGGTATGGTGGGATAAAGTGTCTTTAATTACACTTAATTTAAAATTTACTCTCTCTTTAAAAGGAGACAATCTATTGAAACAAAAGATGAGCTAACAAATCAGGCAATTTTGAAAATACTTTGGAAAAACTAATTGCTGCAGTTCGGAAAGTTAGTTCAAGGCTAAATGCAAGAAAACATGAATAAAAGTGTGAAAGGGGTGCATCCAGCATTCCAAAAGAAATAACATCAGAGCCTATTGAATTAGGGAAAACCTTATTTGGGTTGAAGGAAAGACAATGCAGAGTAAAGGAATGTTTATGTTTCGACTTGGTGAATCAGGACATATGATTTTGCTCTGCTCCAGCTAGTTATGAGTACCTAGAAAACTTGTTCTATGTTAGGATTGCTTGGGTATGTTCTTGTAGTCAAACTCTCTGTCAAAATGTATTATTAATTTCTTGTACAATCAATAATGTAACAGTCACAATGTTAATTGATTCTAGAGCTGCAGAAAATGTTATGACCTGAACATTGATATACAAGTTGGGGAGCATGCACTGGTACAGTGCATTGCCGCACCCACTACACGTCGAAACAGCTCGGGATCACGGTTGGCAACTCCCCAGGCAGACACGCGGTCCAGTCCTACCCTCCAGAAATGACCCTCTATCTGCCGCAGCCAGGTGTTACGTGGGTGACCCTTTGGCCTGGTCTAGCCACTTGGGTCCCCAACAATGAGGATCTTATGAACCGGATCACCCTCATGAAAATGTGCAACATGGCCATAGTGCCGTAACTGATGCTCCCTCACAATGCAGGTAATGTGCCTCATTCAGGACTCCATGAGCAACCGCTCATTTGACACAAAGTCAAACCAACAGTACCCAAGGATTTTCTGGAGAGACACAGTGCCAAAGGAGTACAGTCTTTGTCTCAGGTCACTGGATAGCATCCATGTCTCACAACCATATAGTAAGACAGGAAACTCTAGGACTCTAAAGACTTGGACCTTCGTCCTTTTGCATAGATATCGAGAGTGCCATACACCCCTTTCCAGCAACCTCATGACCCTCATGCTCTCCCAATCCGTCTACTGACTTCACAAGAAGAGTCACCAGAGACATGAATGTCACTGCCAGGGTAAGTAAACCTCTCAACAAGTTCAACACTCTCTCCACAAACAGACACTCTGCTGATGGCTGTGCCTAAGAGGTCATTAAAGGCCTGGATCTTGGTTTTTAACCAGGACACTCGCAAGCCCAGACACTCAGACTCCACACTCAGTCTCTCAAGCTCCCCGATCAGAGCATCCATTGACTTCGCGAAGATTACAGCATTGTCAGCGGGGCCGGCTCTACGCTGGGGCAAGGGGGGCAATGCCCCCTTAAACAAACGTCCTGCCCCCTTAAATCAAACTTTTAGAAGCTGAGAGAGAAAATACAAACTGAATATGGACAAGACGTACTACAGTAGCTGAAAAAGCCACTGGAAAAGGCACAAATGAGATGATAGGCTTCACCTCTTGTTCCCTCTTAACCTCCGTGCTCTGTTTGTCCGCAGCTCACACAGCACTCCGCAGTGCAGAGATCCCCCACTCACCTGCCCCCCAGCTAAACATCCAATCACTGTTTAGTATGCAAATGAACCGGTGTCATGTTTCTCAGTAGGCAGGGCTGCGCAACAGCGGCAGGCTTTGAGGAAGCAGCAAATCTCTGTCTTCAAAATCATAGCGACTCGTGAGATAATTAACAACATCACAGCGATTTTAGTAAAGCTTAATTACTTTCCTCCCCAGCTTCCAGCAGTTCACAAAGGGAAAGTTAGTGCTGTGAGATGCATCCTTTTTCCCAAGCTTTTAAAAAGTGTGATGCTGCCCCTGCCTGTACCAATAGCAGTAGCAATGATCAGAGGCAGCAGCTGGCATGTCTACTCCTGTGGCATCAACAGGCACTGCTTCTCCTGTACCTCTGCAAACAATTGCTGCCCCAAAGCAACCCGCTCAGCTACCCAGTGAGTTAAATGGTAATACACCATCCCAGCCAATACTGGGTAGTTACACCAACCGTGTATTTGGTGGTACAACATTAAGATCGTTCAGTCCTGCCTGGTACCACACACGCCCATGGCTGGAGTACTCTGTTGTGTGGGACTCATGCTTCTGTTTCCCATGTCAGAAATATGGCAGCACAGTTAATGAGAGGGATGTAGTTTTTACCTTAACTGGTTTTAACAACTGGAAAGCAGCACTTGATCAAGACAAGGGGCTACAGAGGCATGTGTCCAGCCACAACCATGTGCATGATTCAACCATCTCGACTGAGAGGCCACAGGGGGGTCTGTGGATTCAATGTTGGTTGGTAAAACACAACTTGAAAAAAAACATTACTATGTCAAGAGTACTGGTAGTGCTATAAGGCTTCTCTGTGTAAATGAGTTGGGGCTCCGTGGGATGGCAGAAACCTTGAGACATGATGCAGCGGGTAATGATGATGACATTGCTTCAGGTATTTTTCTAAAACTGATGGAATATACCTTAGAGAAGGATGAGAAGCTAGCAAGCATTGCTAAGGGTGTCCCATAAAATGCAAATACACACCTAAGGATATCCAAAATGAAATTATCAAACACTGGCTGACATGGTGCTTGGAAAGGTCAGGAAAAAATATGAAAGTGCTGATTCTGCAGGGTTTTGCCTCAAAAGTGATGGGACCAGGGATAGGTGCAATGTGGAAAATGTGTCTGTGAAAATACGGTTTGTCAGAAATTCCATACCAGAAGAGCATTTTATTGGGTTGCTCGACTTGCAACAACTTGATGCAGAGTACATCACCTCTGAGATGCTGTTACACCTTTGTGTTGCTGGCTACAGTGCTGACAGTATACTTAACCAGTGTTATGATGGGGTTAGAGGTGGGGTACAAGCTCTGCTGCAAAAGAAGCTTGACAGATATGTCCTATACATTCACTGCTACAACCACCAACTGCACTTAGTGGTTCTGCATGCCATGCAGAGTGAGCCGTGTGCAAAAAGATTTTTTAGCCTATCTAGTTCACTCTACAACTTTGTTCACCACCACTATGTGCTCAATAAACATGATGCACCTTGTCTAAAAAGGCTGCTTGAGATCAGATGGACAAGTCACTATGAGGTGACAAGGTGCACTGTGGACACTCAAGAACAAATCCTTAGTATCCTATCAGAGGTGACAGAGGATGATGATGCTGCAGTTGACCTGTGCACCGAGGAATCAGGCCTGCTATGCCAAATTAAGAGGCATCACTTCTTTGAGATTGGAAAGTTCCCAGTGCGGGTGCTTGGTGTCTTGAAACCAGCAAATGCTATTCTACAGTCTCAATTAGTTGATCTGTGCAGTGCTTCTGAGGTTGTTAGTGCAGCACGGGACTCCTTAAAAAACTTCCGCGAGGATGACTGTTGGGGAGTGTCATCTCCTGCTGAGGATGAGTCACATCCAACAAAGAGAAGGAGAACAATGAGCAAACACCTGGGTCAAAGTGTTGTGCTCTCAACTTTGGGCCATACAGACTCTGGTGACCCTACCATTTCCCCCCATCAGTCTCTGAAAAGATCCCTGCTCAACATCCTTGACAGGGCCATTTCAGAAATGGAAACTAGATTTTCACACAAGAATATTGAACTGATGAGAGCCACATCTAGTCTTGCACCCAAGTCTAGCGCATTTCTAGATCCCACCCTGTTGCACCCTCTGGCTATGATGACTGGCACTGTAGCAGATGCTGTAAGTCTGAAAAATGAAGTTCTTGTGGCAAAACAGATGCTGCTTAAAAATGTTCAAAGGAAACAGACCTGTCCACTGTGTGTAAACTCCTGCAGGAGCACAAGGAAGCCTTTCCTGAGTTGCATAAATTGTGTGTAACAGTCCTGGTAGTTGGTGTGTCTTCAGCATCGTGTGAGAGTTCCTGCTCCACTTTGTCACGGGTCCTAACCCCCTATTGTTACACCATGTTACATAAAAGAAAGAGGAATTTGGTGATCTTGGCCCATGAGAAGTCCATAACAAATAACTTGGATGTGGATGAATTTGGAAGAGTTTTGCAAAGGGAAACAGGAGACTGTTGTTGTAGAGTGGATTGAGGAGAAAGGAGAGCGGAGCTGTTCAGTTACAAACAGAGAGTTCAGTGGCTTACAAAACAAACAAGCTTAAAACAAGACAAAAAAAGAAGAAGAAAAGTTCAAATGTTCTGTTCTAAATCTGTTCTCGTGTTCTACAAATTAGTTTGAGAATTGTAGGGAAAGACATGGTGAATTGTTTTGTTTTAATTACTATGCCAACCCTTTTTAGTTTTGTAAATATTGGCTATATTGAGAGGTCTTATTTTATCCATCCATCCATTTTCTAACCCGCTGAATCCGAATAGGGTCATGGGGGTCTGCTGGAGCCAATCCCAGCCAACACAGGGCACAAGGCAGGAACCAATCCTGGGCAGGGTGCCAACCTACCACAGGACACACACAAACACACCCACACACCAAGCACACACTAGTCTTATTCTATTCTTACTTTATTTTGCAAATTTATTTGAGAATTAAGCCATCCAATTAAGATAATTTTTATGTTGTTGGTTGTAAAGATCTGGATGGATATTTTATTTTATTCTTTATTTTATTTTTTTATTTTTCAAGACTTGGTGAATTGATTTTTTTTATAACTTGGCCTACCCTTTTTAGTTTTGTTAGTATTGGCAATAGTGAGAAGTGTTATTGTTGGGTTCGAATTTATTTGATATAGGCCATAAAATTAAAGTAAATGTCATGTTTTTAGTTGTTATAATCTGATGAGGAATATTTTATTTTACTTTTTGTTGTTTTATTTTTCAGTTTTCCTCCTGAGGGATTGCCACCTTATCGTGGTCAGGGGGTTTGCGTGCCTCAGTGACCCTAAGAGCTACACCAGCAGAAGCTTAGCCTTCAGGTAGGGCACCCAAGTTAGACAGGTCTTAGGGTAGAGGCCTGATGAAGTGCAATCCAATGACATGACAAAAACAGTAATCCAGAGCACCCCCACCCCTTTCCAACCTCCATCGCCACCATGTGCCCCCTTCACATTTCTGTCTGCCCCCTCATATATGCCTGTCTAGAACCGTCCCAGATTGTCAGCAAAATCAAGATCCGTGAATCTTTCTTCACAAACAGATGCCCCACAGCCGCTGGACTCCACGACCTTGTCCAACACCCAGTCTATACAAGCATTGAACAGAATAGGAGCAAGAACAATCTCCTGACAAACCCCAGAATCAACCGGGAAAAACACAGAGGTCCTGCCTCCGCTCTGCACAGCACTCACAGTAACAGTGTACAGGCCAGCCATGATATCCAGCAACCTCGAGGGGATCCCGCAAACCCTCAGGATGTCCCACAGGGCAGCTCGATCAACTGAGTTGAATGCTTTGCGAAAATCAACAAAGGCTGCAAAGAAACTCTGCCGATATTCACGTTTGCATTCTATGAGAACCTTCAATGCCAGGATGCAGTCAATGGTAGACTTCTTAGGCGTAAAACCAGACTGTTCCGGTCGCTGGTAGGTGAGCAAGTGATCACGGATCCTATTGAGGACGACCCTAGCAAGGACCTTACCCGGCACCAAGAGCAGTGTTATCCCCTGTAGTTGCTGCAATCCATGCGATCACCCTTCCCTTTCCAGATAGGGACGACAAGTCCCGTTTTCCAGCCAGTTGGGATGATGCCAGTCTCCCAAAGGGAAGCAAAGATTGGTGCAATGCCAGGAGGACAGACTTACCACCAGCCTGGAGAAGTTCACCCCGGATACTACAGATCCCTGCAGCCTTCCCTCCCCTCCCCTCAGCTGGTTCACCACCTGTGGAATCTCAGTGAGATTGGGTAGTTCACAGCTAATTGGAGGATCAGCCTCAAGGACTGTGGACCCAGAGATGTCCAATGTCCTAGCAGCTTTGAACAACTTCTCAAAGTAAGCAGCCCAGCGGGTCACAACTGCAGTGTCATCCGTAAGGACCATTCCATCAGCTGCCCTGTCTGAGACTCTCCGAGGAACAGATTCAGATGTGCGTAATGCTTTGATTCCTCTGTAAGCAGGACGTGGGTCACTAGACCACAGATGCAAGATGAAACACCTCCTTCTGGGAATACCGGTAACACCAACACAGCCCTCAGAAACCTTTAGGGTCTTGTCACAGAAGTTTTCCCACATCACATTAGGATCGGCAGTCGTACCCAAATCTGAAAGTTCCTCACACAAACTGCATGCAAACTCATTAGAAACAGCCTGGTCTTGGATTCTGGCCAAGTCCAGGCTCATTTTCCTAGCAGGTGGTAACCTACTGGACCTAAACTGGATCCTAAGAGTAGCAACAACAGGTCTATGGTCAGAATTCACAAACTGGGCACTTCTGTAGACCCTGCAGTTTTGCAAGAGCCTCCAGCGTCTCCCATGAGGATGTGATCGATCTCTTTCACCGCACCACCAGTATTGGAGTACCAAGTCCAACGATGCGGTTCAGGGCACTGGAATCAGGATCCAGCCATTCGCAGCCCCTGACCTTTTGCAAAGTCAAGGAACATGGAGCCACTTTCACCATGGTCACTAGAACCATGGGAACCGAGACAATCCTCATAGCCAGCCCTGATATACAGTACATGTTAAAAATACCAGAAGAATCTATAACCACTTTGGAATTTACTCCGAGCAACCCATGGACCGTAATTCTATATTAATACAGTTATTTCTGATTCCTATTAGTGTAGTTGAAAAAAGTAATAGTGATCAAAATGTGAATTGGTAATCAGACGTTAACAAAGATAGTGAAAGTGATGCGCATGGCACTGGACAACTGCACCACCGTGATATGTCAGGTAAATTAGATCACATGAAGGTTAGCCATGATGCAAGTGTTTTTGTGGGCAAAAAGGCAAAATGTTTGCAATCAAATAGAAGGGCAAGGAAGATGTTAGTCCCTAACAACAACAACATTTATTTATATAGCAGATTTTCATACAATAAGTATCTCAAAGTGCTTAAACACTGTTTACAATGCAGAAACTGTCAATGTTACTGTCAGGGGAAATGTGGAAGTCACTAAGACTTGCACTGTAGTAGCCTACAGTAACACAAGGGGCATGTCGATTGTGGATATCAGACACTGTCATTCTACCATCTCAAGTGCAAGCAATAGAAAAATATAAGAAAAATGTGGGAAAAACACAATGTATGGGAAAATGGGAAATGCACAATGTATGCTGTCCCAGTTGCAATGTTGGGTTGCGTGTTGGTGACTCTTTCAAAACACTTGAAGAATGTGTACTAAATCTCTATCAGTACAGCAGTGGACACTAGACATACCTTTCCTACTGTAATTATGGAGATGATTTGATATTTACATTTTATAATGCTACACATAATAAAACTTTTTCTTGTTGAAAAAAAATCTGTATTTTTTGCTTGTTTGTCCATGGGTAAATACAATGCTAAGGATGCCACCAGATGCATTTGGTATTTTTCAAGTCAAACATTTTTCTTCACAATCATGAAATTGTGCCCTAAAGTAAAGTGCTTTTTATAAAGTTTAAAAAATAACTTTTCTTGCAGTTTACAATGTAGCAAAAAAATGGTATTCATTATTGATTCTCATCTTAAGATCACATATTGCAAAAGTTATATTCATGTAGTTTTAAGAAGGAAAAAAATCTAAAAGCAAAGCATTGTTGAAATATTCAGCCATTTTAAAAGGAGACTTGCAGTGCACTTTACTTACATTACATCATCCTCCTCTGCGCTTACCTTTCAGTCCAAGGGGCTGTCACACACACGTGACTAGGAGTGAGCCGAGTGGACCAAGTGGAGGTAATTACCCGCCAGGACTGGGGGTGGCGGGGTGCACTAAACCTACCTCTGTTATCTTTACAGGCCAAAAATGGGAAAACCTGCCTGATGCAACGACACTTCTGGTTCCGGTTCCTACACTGAAGTCACTTCAGGTTCTGGCCAGATGTCATCACTTCCGCCTTTTGGCTTATAAAGCCGCCATCTTTCCTCCACTTATCAGTTCAGTGGAGAACTCGCAATAATGCACAGAAGTGTTGTAAAAAAACCCTTTTGCAGCCAGGAACAATATATGGGTGGCTGTCCCAAACCTTTTTGTGTGTGACAAGGCTATTCATTTTATATTCACTTTAGAAGCTAATCGGCAAACACATTTAATGACATTACTGAATGTTGATGTCCAGATGTGAATTGCGGTCCCTGTTCTATAAACAAATAGAAAATAATAATAAAAAAGTCACTTGTTACAATCCGCCTTTTAGTATAAGGAAGCTTATTTGATTATTTAACAAATATTTACTGCTGCTGGATTGATAATGGATTCATGTGCTTCAGTAAAAGTGAATATTGAGCAGACCCATAGGATGTAATAATAACTGAACCAATGTTATCTGCTTGAAGTAGAACCAAATTACTGGCTGTAGTCTGTGTTGTTGACATCTTAGTCATCTTTGCAATGCATTATTAATTTTACATGACATTTAATTCTCCCCTTTGAGACTGGAGTGCATTGATATCAGTATATCAATGTTAGAGATTGGAGTGTTTTGGAGTTTAAGGATTGATCCCTGGACAGGGTGTAAGTCCATTGCAGGGTGAACACACACACAAACACAGGCACACAGAGGCTATGTTCAGTTTAGCTTTTTCAGTTCCCCTATATTTAATCAGACTGAAATTTACTAAGTTCAGTACTGATGTTTTAATGAAGGCACACTGTCATTGCAGAGCTGTCATTCTTGCTTCACAGCACCAAGGTCTGCATGAGATTTGCATGTGTCTTTACACTTTGATTGGTATGAGTGAGGGTCAGTGAGTTTCCTTATTAAATATTTGGTGCTCAATTTTTTCATTACCATATCCTCAAAAAGAGTGATTTATAAAACATTAAAAATGTTAAAAGTTGGATAGTGGTGCTTCATTACAAATACAAATATTATCTTTTTCAGAGAAAGGGTGCTTGGCTCATTCAAACATCTAGGGTTTTTATTAAAAATACAATGCAGTGAACTCAGTTCAGTTCAGATTTATTGTTACTTGTACAAAGTCCAATGAAACTCTTATGTGCACTTTTCACTTTGCGTCCACTCAACATGACTATCTTTGTGTAGGCTATGAAAAAAAACAATGCAGCATGTAATAGGGTAAAAGTCTGCGCCATTTAGGTACAAATAATCATATGATGTGAGTGTTAATTCTCTGTTTTTATGTTGTTATAAGCCAACACATCATATAACTACTGACGAACCCTTTGGAGTTGTCATGATAGTGGCTGTGAGCAGACAAGTGAACAGGAAATGCATTCTTGTATCAAGAAAAATAGGACCAAGAATCTGTAATAAATCTGTAATAAAATAATTATTTCTATTTTCATTCCATTATTTTATGGATGCCTCATAAATGTGGGAGGCATATGTCTTAAATTAAAACCTTTGTTACTTCAAAGTCTGTGCTACAAAAATATAATTAATTAATGAATTAACTAACTAATTAACTAGCTAGCTATATAAATAAAATTATTATTATTATTACACCAATCCACTCAGAGTCTTAATGCACATGAAGTATGATGAACACTGTTCTTTAGCCATTTTTAAATTTTTCTACCTAGCAGGAATGAACTAACTGCAGTCAAGAATACATACTATGGCACAATAATAGAGAATGACCATGATAAACAGTGAGTTTTGTTCTCTGTGGTTAAACTACTTCAACCTGCATCTGGTCCAATCACATCTTCCACTGGAGACTGTAAAAGATTCCTTCACTTTTTCCATGATGAAATTAAAAACCTACATAATTCAACTAATACAAATCCATACTCCTTTTGTATTTTTCCCTGTTAGCTCCTTTTCCAAATTTTCACCTGTTTTATCTCCATTTATTAATGACGTAGTCTGCAAGAGGCCCACTACTTCTTTGCTGGACCCCATCTCCTCCACACTTCTTAAATCCTGCCTTCATGGTATAATCCTGACTGTTATGACAATAATAAATACTGTACATCCCTTGACACTGGCTCTATGTAACCTCAACATTAAAAACGTCTCCTCTTCATGCTGACATTCTCAACGATTTTTGGCCCATCTCTCACTTACCTTTTCTGTCTTAAGTTCTTCAGCTTGTTGTGGCCTCTCAGCACACCATTTACTTACCTTGGTTTCAGAACACAGCACACTTGTAAAACTGCTCTTCTTTGAGTAAATAGTGATTTGCTTGTGGTAGTAGACTCTGGGCAAACCAGCATATTAACTGTATTAGACTGTGTTACTGTTTAGAATTGAGAACATTCTGGGAATCTCTCACACTTCCCACCAGTGGTTTAAGTCTTATCTGACTGATAGGAAAGAGTTTGTTAGTCCTGGCAAATGCAGGTTCAGCTCAGCACCAGTTACATAAGGAGTCAAGTCTCTGTCCTCGACCATCTGCTCTCCTGTACCTACATGCTTCTCCCAGACCATATTATTCCTAACTTTGGACTGGGTTATCATTTATATGCACATGATACTCAAATTGGTTTCAGTATTATAAGCGAAAGGTCTTTGATTTCTCATTTCTCAACTTGGTCCAGTGAAGTTAAAAACTCTTCAAAATTAAACCAATGTCATGCTAATTGGCAACAAAGCTCATCTTAAGAACATGAGCTCATTCTCAATCACCCTTGGTGATGATGTCATGAGGACATCTTCTACTAGGAATCTTCTTGTCATTTTTTATTCCTCTCTTTCTTATTCTACCCATATTAGTCGAATTAAAAAACTCTTACTTCCACCTCCATAATATACCCTTGTTCACTCATTCCTCTTCTTTTCCAATGCTAAAAAGCTTGTCCATGCTTTTATTGCATTCTGCTTCAACTGCTGTACCTTCCAATTGGCATGTACCCCTTTTAATCTTTTATCTATCCTGTTAGATGAAAACTCTGCTGCAAGAGTCTTTACTCAGATCTGCCACAGTGAGCACATAACTTGCATCCTGCTACACCTTCACTGGCACCCTGTGTCTTACAAGATTGTGTTTTAAATTTTATTAATAACCTACAAAGCTTTAAATGTCCTTGCACTGGATTATAGTGACCTTCATCATCACTATGTTCCTGTTTGCCCACTAAGGTGCACTTATTCTAGCAATCATGTTGTGCCACACACTAACCTGCATTCTATGGGTGACAGAGCCTGTACACTGCCCAGACATAGAAATGACCTCCCTACATTGATTAAATCAGCCGATTCAAATCATTCTTTTAAAATGCAACTTAAAAGTCATTTGTTCAGAAAAGCAATTAACTTACACTAACTTTCTGACCCTTCATATTATTTTAACCACTCTGTCCAGATGCCCAGGAAATTTTGTATTTGTACCATAAATTATGTTCTTTGTTTGGGATTTTCTTGTACTGTTGATATATTTGAATGTTATTCTGGTTTACTGTCTCTTATTCTATTTCAATGCTTTGTATAGCCTGTATTTATCTTTATTTAGTGTTTTATGTAGATATTAATGTTATACTTGTGAAGGGTTTATGTGAAGGGCTTTGAGCATGGGAAAGGTGCTATATAAATAAAATACATTATTATTATTATTATTATTATTATTGCCCTTTATAGACCGGTGATTAAAAATGATCAGTTGGATGCCATATCTTGAATTCATTCATTCTGCACACCTGGGATGCCTGGAAGGTGAAAAGACCGAGAGAGGACCAATACCTCCCCCAGGACACGAGAGGGCAACCGCCCTGGTGTACATGCGGCCACACATTCAGAGCTAGCAAGCTAAACCCAATTGGGGCACGTGGTCATCACCAGGTTCTGCCCAGACATTCCAGGAGACGTGGATTGCAGGACTTCTGCCACAACAGGAAGTGCTGCTAGGCCAGGAGGCAGATACACCCTGTGTGCTTAATGGTGCTCATGTAGCACTACCGCCACTCCTGGAAGTGCTGCAGGAAGATCGTCAGGAAGCACCTGGAACATCTAGGTACTGTATAAAAGAGGCTGCCTCACACCAGTCGGGGAGCCGGAGTTGGGAGAGAGCGTGACGAAGCTTACAAGAGAGGAGTGGAAGAGGCAAGAAAAGAAGAAGAGGAAAGAAGGACTGTGAGTGACTGGTGCACTGTACTTGATGAAATAAATAAAACATGTTTGTTTTGGACATAAGCTGTCTTGGTGTTTGTCTGTGTCGAGGCTGGCTCCCACACTGTATATACTGGCTCATATGTCTTCAGGAAGTGGGTTGATCCTATTTCTAATAGTTTATCTTTCCCTGCCCACTTCAGTTTTTCAACTTTTTTATATGTTTGACTGTAATGTACTTTGCAGTTCTTTTATTTTGCCTCCTCTTCTTGTCTAGCAGCATTGGGAGATGTATCTGAAGAATATGTAGTAAGCTCAGTACTGAAATCTAGATTGCACAAAGAATGTCTGGATAATCTAGTGCATTGGAAAGACTATGGCCCTGAAGATCAATCATGAGTTTGGTTTGACTGTGACGATGTGGGTTCTGGCTCCACACTCCCATCTGATTTTGGGAACCCTTGAACCCAACACCGTCGATAATGTTACCGAGTGAGCTAGTCAGTGGAGGCAAATAAACACTTGAGCAAGGGGTGGTGCAAAAATGAGTAGTGCTTTTATTTAAAACCGACAAAAACAGTGTTCCAATAAATAGTGCAGCTCTTCAACATTCATTAAATAAACAATCCATAAAAAGAACACGTGGAGGTTAAAAATCAATAAATAGAAAAAAAACACATCCTTAAAACCAGAGGTTAAAATCTTCTTGTGGAAGCAGTCTTTAAAACAACAACAAACAAATCCGGTGCATCATTTGTTAGCGTCTCACCTGCTAATCCCGTTTGGGCATCGCAGCAGGCAAGACGCTCTCTGCAGCTGCCCTCCTGAAACACACGCACGAGACTGGAGACCTCCCGATCCCTGGCTTTGGTATGGCACTCATCCCAGTCCCGGAGAACTTGGTTTCCCACAACGGCCAGGTCGCTCACGTTGGGGATTCCCACCACCAAGTCTCCCGACTTCCGCTGCCTTTCAATGGCCTCTCCGCGGCCAGTCGCCTTCCCTGGTCACTCCCGCTACCTGATCGCTCAGCGGGAGCGACATCAACACAAACACCTGGGTGTCGGCCTAACACCCAGCTTCTACGCAGCTGTCCATGAGCGCTGATTCGCTCGCCCGTCCGCTCGCTCTTTGCGGCTCTCTCTCACCGACCTGCTTCCTCTACTGCTCCCGATAACCTCCGTCCTCTCCTTTCCTTTCACTCTCCGATCGTTTTTCTCTCCCCTAAAACCGACTCGCACTTCTTTTTAAAATGACGAGGGCCACAGCAGCTGCAGCATTAGCCACGGGACAATCATGAATGTGGGCAGTTCCTCACCTGTGCACTAGGTGAGAAACGCCCACACCCTACGGATCGTCCCGCGGCCCACTATGGCCCAACGTCCCCTCACTAAGCCGCGAGCACAATGATTATTTATTTAAAAATGGCCTTTACTCAACGAGCTGTGGACCCATAACACCACATTGACATACTTAATGCTTCGTGCCTCTTGTGCCATCCATCCTATGTTCCCCAGAAGCCTGAGAGGACTATGTGATAAAGGGATCTGTTAGTGAGTTCTTTGCTATAATATTTATTTTAATAACTTTAAATTTATTTGAGTGGATTCACAGCAACCATGTTTGTTTATTTCTGTCATACAGTAAGGCATTAGTATAGCACATGTAGAACAAGCGAACAGAACTATGAAAAATATTACTATACACACTGTCACACACGTGCAAATGGGAGGCAGCTAAAGGGCTTGAGTGAAGGCAGTTCTGAGGCATGCCGGGATGTGGCAGAGTGCACTGACTCTTTTTCTCCCTTTCCTGTAGACCATTCCACCTGGCTCTCTTGACGTCACTTCCGGGACCGAGCCAATGGAAATAGACCTTACCAGCTCCGGCCCCTCTGATGTCACCTCCGGGTGTGATCCAATGATTGACAAACACGTGCCCGATCCTTATGACCTCACTTCCTGTCTTCCCCTTTAAAAGCCTGCCCCTTTTCCCTTTTCCCTCAGTCTTGTTTAGGACTCGTTTGTATGCACTTCAATGCTGTGTATTTTTATAAAAGAACGACTTTGCAACCAGGATGCGAGATTATACGGGTGGCTGCCCCAAATCTTTATCTGAGTATGTCTCATTCGTGTGACAACACATATATATATATTGTGGAGGACTGCCGGCTTCTCATGCCGGTCCTCACCCCCAGGCCGCCAGGAGGAGCCCTCCCGACAGCAGGATAGTGCCCCTAGGTCCAGCAGGGCCTCATGGACTTTGTAGTATTTATACACAGCCCTGCTGGATACCTTGGGGGCCACCCGGAGTCACTGTGGGGGGGCTTATGAGCTCTTTTGTGCCTAATGAACCGGGGGTACATCACGGTCATGTGACGGGAAGGAACGACGTGCTCCCGGGTTGAAGTAAAAGACTGATTGCCCTGACCCGGAAGGAATAAGGAACTGTGGACTGCTGGGACAGGAACACCTCCGGGTCAGGGGCTATAAAAGGACGATGCCTCAGTCCAGACACTGAGCTGTGCTGGGAGGTGGAGGAGCAAAGTGTCTGGGCGAGGAGGAGAGTTAATTAGTAGTTGATTGTGTAAAAAAGAGTTTGGTGTATGAGTAGTGTGGAGGGTGCTTGGTGCACTGTGGAAAACAAAAATAAAAAGTATTGGACTTTTACCTGGTGTCTGGAATTGTACATCAGGGTTCAAGGGAGCACTAGCGCCCCCTACTGCCACAATATACATACTGTATATATATATATATATATATATATATATATATATATACATCAGTATATCCTGTATGTATATATACAGTATTTATATATACACTCTCCAATATTCTCTCATCTTTTCTTCCCGTTTCTTCTAAATCTCTCTGGGCAAAGCCGATGTCACATTACGCATCTTTTCATCAGGAGGTATGTCCAATTTGCTCAATGCAGTCACTGATCTCGTTGCTGTACCATGTCAAATTACGCGTCTGAAATTCACAGCTTTACTGACAGAACGCACGATCTTCCAGTGCAGTCATGCTTGCCCCTTTTTCTGACAGCCAATTACTTGTTGCCTTATGGAGATGGCACTGTTTGAAGGGTTAATAACTATGGTAAATTTAGCAGCAATCGCAGTTTTTAATTTCTTTATTCCATTCTATTTTGGCATGTAAAATACAAAGCATTAGACAGAGGAGCTCCTCCTCTGTTTGTGAGGGCCTCAACCCCCATGCCAAATGGCGGAGCCAATGCTGTATGAATCGTTGCATTGAGTACAGATACAGTCAGTTTTTTTTATTCTGTTTTTGTACGTAAAACATAAGACTTTAGACAAATGAACATCTTTTCAATTTCTGAGGTTCAGAACATGTTTGTTTGTTATTCCTTGTCTCTACACTTGTACATTTGAATAAGCATTTATTAGCTGTCAGCTTTCTGGCACACACAGTTTGCCCCTCAGGCTAGAGACAAAATTAAAATATTTTAAATTGTATCTTACTTAGTCACAAACTAATTGGTCTTATTTCCTGGCTATGTCAAAATAGCTTTATGACTGCCTCTGACATGCCAAAATTATGTACACGAAGACTATGACTGGAAAAGTCATGTAATTTGAAATAGGTTAAGACAGTCTTGGACAAACTGTGCTTTAGGCAGATCTCTCTATACTGTACTTGTCAAAGGTTTGCAGTCTCTTCTGGTTACTCCTCAGGCAGTGACCATTGTGCCTCTCTTTTTTGACCTTTGTTTTAGATCCTATTGACAGCCCATATTATCCAGGGTTTGGCTATGACCTGGGCCTCACAAGATGGGAAGTGGTCAAAAGCCCAGTTATCTCATTTCTTTTATCCAGCCTTTGCGGCACATTTGGATGAGCACGCATCAGCAGTTATACAGTGTGCCAATTGCTCATAAACCTGCCCTCTTTCTTTTTGAAAGGTGACAGATTCCCCTGGGAAGGACACAGCCAAAAAATATTGATGGAAGCCTTATAAACATGGCTCACTAATTACCTCCAATCAAGACAAACTTGTCAACCTAATTAAGAAAAACCACATGACAGAAGCATTCTCTCAAAAGTAGAACTTGTAGTCTACCGTATTTTCTAGATTGTGTGTGTCCTGGTGTGTGTATATGGCTAAATTTATGATGGCATATATTTCTGCAGTGTCTATGGAGATTCATTTCAATTGAGAGTATAACACCTTCAGTTCAACTCCTAGTTTAGTTGAATGTCTGTGGAGACCCATGTGAGCCCGCCATATTGGTATTCTGCCTGTATACCAGTGATTGCATTACAGTCCCATATCCATGGGGGTCTGTCAACTCAGACAGAAAGACAATGTACACCTGGAAACTTATGCCCATCTGATGTGTTCTATAGTGATACATTTCACAAAACTGGGGTCAGCTGTATGCCTTGTGAATGAGAATACCCTCATCTCCTGGCTGACCTTCTCTTGTTGATATTGTCCCATTGTGGAAGTGGGGGATATGTCAATGGAAAAGTGTGTATTTTGTGCAAAGGTTCATCCTTAGTGTCCAACCACTAAGAAAATGGGGTTCGTGTGTTGGATTATTAAGGCCAAGTCAACATAATTCAAGTAAGGTCGTTGGCAAAATTCATGCCATGGAACCCCCAACATGTCACACACAGAAAATTTTTGCCTCCATCCCAATTTTAATGAGTTTTCCTCATACTTTCCCTCACCTACTGCAACACACACCACTTTTTTATTTTGAAAAATTAAAAACAAAGACCTTGCTTAATAGTGGCATGCTTGAGACTGGGTCTCTTGAGAAAGAAAGCAGTTGGAAGCAAGGCACTCTGGAGTTCATGACGTTCCTCTGCTGGACCCCTGTTCCACAGCTCTTTGGCCCATATTTCTATTTGCGTTGTTCTGTTCAATTAGAATCTAAGCAAAACGCACACAAGGTGAAAAGGTCGCTAATTGGATTTGCTAAAAATAATCTGAAGCAACATCTCTCACAGGGAGGGGCTGACAGAGACAGACGCACAGGTTTTCACATTCACAGAGAGGACAGAGAGTAAAGAAAGGGCATTGGCTGCCAGCTGAGACAAGTGGAGCTGCAGACCAAATCTCAGAAGCTAGTTTACAGGTATAAATTGGCACCCTCTGAAAAGATAATTTGGATCAATAAGTAATTCCTTTTTAATACAGTATATGGTACCTTTCTTAGTGAGCAGAGCAGTAACATTACAACAGAGGAACACATGTGATGTTAAATTGTGGATGGACTTCTGCCTCTCAAAGGCACACACCTATAAAGTAGGTCAAGGTATTGGCAAGAAAAATACAATGAAATTATTTCAGGCATCAGTCCACCAGAGGCCACCAAGGAGAGAGCAAGGTGAATGAGAAAGGAGCACCTGCTCGATGGCTTGCTCCACTGGGAATTCCAAGTGCTTCCTCAGTCTGATCACTGAGAGGATTTGAAAGAAGAGATTGAGGAGGAGCAAAGTATTTGATGTAAAAGGACAGAGGGTGTGGAATGTAGAGTACTAGGAGCAAAGACGGTGGGGCATAGGACACAGAATAAGGAATGGAGAAACAAGGAGCCATACCTTAGATTGTACAGGCAAGAAAGTCAGGCATATGCAGGGGGCCTATAGTCTAAATGGGAAGTTCTCATATTTCAGATATAACAGAACACTCAGTAACTTTGCTTTGAATTTAATGGGGTTTTTTTTTTTACCTTTTGTTCACAATCCACCTTTAGGTGTTTCTCCTGTAAAGACTGGAATGAGCAAGCTTTAAACCTTACAGAAGAAATACTGGATGGCTTTTGAAATAAGATGGTAATACAAGCTTGTAATGCCTTTTAGATTAGTATGATGCCCAATAAACTTGGTAGCCAATTCCAGTATGCAGCTGTTGTGCAGTCTTCTGCCCAGACCTAAATTCTGGAGCCACTGACATTTACAGTATGCAAACTGCAGCAAACTGTTGCAGGTCTCCCCAAACCAGACTCCACACTTCTTTCTATTTAGATAAGTATCCCAATAATCTATGAATCAGTAATCTCATAGAATTTAAATTAAGAAGAGAATGTTTAAATCCTTGCAAGCATTTTGAAGGAGACATACATGTAGCAGAAGTAAACAAAGCAATCCTTGAAAGTTATGCTGAGGGCAAGACTGCACTCAAGTTCAACTGGAAGCTATTGACAGTACATTCCAGAAACTTCGTAAAAACCCAAATTGTTTTTCTGTTGTCCACTAGGGGATACTCCAAATTGAAATGTATTCTAATCTCCAGTTTCAAACAAAAATACCCCCTAAATTATTAATTATATTGTGGCCCTGATAAGAAACTGAAGGAATTCTACAAAGGCAAAAAATGCTTTAATAAAACTGTCAGCAAGTTCTTTAAATGTGTGCAGTTTCTTTAATGGAATTAAATTAGTGCTTTTTGAAAAATGGCCCACCACTGCTAAAATGGCAGCATTTCCTTGTGAGGGAGGGAGACCAAAATTAAAGTCCATTTCTAATTATTTTCATGATTATTCAGAAGGGTAACAACCTCATAGAGAACTTTTGACTTGCATTATATCTGTCTTTTAACAGATTTTATTGGGATATACTTTCCAACCAAGATATGCTTTTGTGTAGTGTTATTGATGCCTGGATAGCGATAAGACAAAGATTAGAACAAAAATTAATTCACAAGAGAAAGTTAAGAGTTTCACTTTGTAAAAACATTTATGAAACACATGGTGTTTATTTCCTGTCTAGAAGCATTTTCCTGCAATATTTCTGCAGGCATCTATTTGTTATGTTTGGTGTTAATTACTTAATTGTAATTTCTGATTAAATTAATTTCTGTGGAAAGAAAAAATCACTGGACTCATTGCCTGTGTATGGAAAAGGCACTATATAAACAATATTTATTATTATTATTATTAATGTGCAGACATTTTGGCAAGCCATATGGTTTCTCTGGTAGTATGATGCCCACACTTTCAATTATGATGACACTCTTGGTGGTCACAATCCTAGAGTTATTGGAGACAGAAACAGCGTTTGTAGTGTGTATATCCTCAGCCTTATCATATAAAGTAATCAGGAAACAGGAAAAGGTGGTAATTCTATAATGGCAAGTAAGAAGTTCCCAAAGTACTAGAAAATGAAGAAATATAGCTGACTGTGCCTTTAGGAGCATCAATCACATCCTCGTGGGCAGACTGCAAAACTGCAGGGTCTACAGAAGTTCCAAGTTTGTTTAATTCTGACCACAGACTAGTTGTTGCTACTCTTAGGTTTCAGCTTAGGTCCAGTAGGTTACCACCTATTAGGAAAATGAGCCTGGACTTGGCCAGACTCCAAGACCAGGCTGTTTCCAATGAGTTTGCATGCAGTTTGAGTGAGGAACTTACAGATTTGAGTGCAACGGCCAATCCTAATGTGATGTGGGAAACCTTCTGTGACAAGACCCTGAAGGTTACTGAGGGTAGTGTTGGTGTTCCCAGAAGGAGGTGTTTCATCTCGCAGGGGGTTGGGAGCCTGCATTGATCTGTGGTATCTGGGGTGAACTTCTCCAGGCTGGTGGTAAGGCTGTCCTCCTGGCATTGCAAGCAATCTTTGCTTCCATTTGGGAGACTGGCATCCCCAACTGACTGGAAAACGGGACTTGTCGTCCCTATCTGGAAAGGGAAGGGTGATCGCCTGGATTGCAGCAACTACAGGGGGATAACACTGCTCTCAGGGCTGGGTAAAGTCCTTGCTAGGGTCATCCTCAATAGGATCCGTGATCACTTGTCCACCTACCAGTGACCGGAATAGTCTGGTTTTATGCCTAAGAAGTCTACCATCGACCGCATCCTGGCACTGAGGGTTCTCATGGAGTGCAAATGCGAATATCGGCAGAGATTCTTTGCAGCCTTTATCGATTTTTGTAAAGCGTTCGACTCAGTTGATCGAGCTGCCCTGTGGGACATCCTGAGGATTCGCGGGATCCCCTCGAGGTTGCTGGATGTAATGGCCGGCACTCTAGTACTGTGAGTGCTGTGCAGAGTGGAGGCAAAACCTCTACGTTTTTCCCAGCTGATTCTGGGGTTCGTCAGGAGTGTGTTCTTGCTCCTGCTCTGTTCAGTGCTTGTATGGACTGGGTGTTGGGCAAGGTCGTGGAGTCCAGCAGCTGTCGGGCATCTCTTGGTGAAGATTCGTGGATCTTGACTTGCTATGCTAATGATGCTATGATCTTCACGGAGTCAATGGAGGCTCTGATCGGGGCTCTCGAGAGACTGAGCAAGCAGTCTGAGCATCTGGGCTTGTGAATGTCCTGGATAAAAACTAAGATCCAGGCCTTTAATGACCTCTTGGGCACAGCCATCAGCAGTGTGTCTGTTTGCAGAGAAAGTGTCAACCTTGTCGAGAGGTTTACTTCCCTTGGCAGTGACATTAAGGCTCTGGTGACTCTTCCTATGAAGTGAGTAGATGATTTGGGAGAGCAATGGGGGTCATGAGGTCACTGGAAAGGACAGTGTGGCGCTCCCGATATCTGTGCAAAAGTACAAAGGTGCAAGTCTTTAGAGTTCTGGTGCTTCCTGTCTTGCTATATGGTTGCGACACATGGACGCTATCCAGTGACCTGAGACGAAGACTGGACTCCTTTGGTACTGTGTCTCTCCGGAAAATCCTTGGGTACTGTTGGTTCGACTTTGTGTTGAATGAGCTGTTGCTCATGGAGTCCCAAATGAGGCACAATACCTGCATTGTGAGGGAGTGTCAGTTACGGCACTACAGCCATGTGGCACGTTTCCCCGAGGGTGATCTGACTTGTAAGATCCTCATTGTTGGGGACCCGAGTGGCTGGACCAGGCCAAGGGGTCATCCACGTAACACCTGGCTGTGGCAGATAGAGGGTCATTTCCGGAGGGTGAGACTAGACCGCATGTCTGCCTGGGGGGATGCCAACTGGGATCCCGAGTTGTTTTCTTGTGTAGTGGGTGTGGCAACGCACTGTATCAGTGCATGCTCCCCAACTTGACATGACTTGATTCATTGCCTTACTTAATGCAAATTAGACTGAATCACTTCTCAGATCATGTGTTGTGGATGCAGTCTTCTTCGTTTTCTTTCGACTGCTCCCATTAGGGGTTGCCACAGTAGACCATCTTTTTCCATATCTTCCTGTCCTCTACATCTTGCTGTGTTACACCCATCACCTGCATGTCTCCTGTCACTCACATTCATAAACCTTCCCTTAGGCCTTCCTGTTTTCCTTTTGCCTGGCAGCCCTATTCTTAACATTCGACTCCCAATATACCCAGCATCTCTCCTCTGCACACATTAAAACCAAAGCAATCTCGCCTGTCTGACTTTTCCTCCAAACCATCCAACCTGAGCTTACCCTCTAATGTGCTCGTTCCTATTCCTATCACACCCAATACAAATCTTAACATCTTTAACTGTGCCACCTCCAGTTCTGTCTGTCTCCTGTTTTTTGGTCAGTGCCACCATCTCCAACCCATAAAACATAGCTGATCTCACTACCGTCCTGTAGACCTTCCCTTTCACTCTTGCTGATACCCGTCTTTCACAAATTACTCCTGACACTCTTGTCCACCCATTCCACACTGTCTACATTCTCTTTATCACCGCTCTTCCACAGTCTCCATTACTCTGTACTGTTGATCCCAAGTAATTACACTCATCCATCTTTGCCAACTCTACTCCTTGCATTCTCACCATTCCACTAAACTCCCCCTTATTTACACACATGTATTCCGTCTTGTTCCTACAGACCTTCATCCCTCTCCTTCCTAGAGCATATCTCCACCTCTCCAGGGTTTCCTCAACCTGCTCTCTACTCACGCTACAGATCACAATGTCATCAGCAAAAATCATAATCCATAGGGCTCTTGTTTAATCTCATCTGTCAACCTGTCCATCACCATTGCAAATAAAAAGAGACTCATAGCCGATCCTTGATGTAATCCAACCTCTACGTTGAATGCAACTGTCACTCCTACCGCAGACCACACTACTGTCACACTTCCCTCATGCATATCCTGTACAACTCTTCTCTGCCACTCCTGACTTCCTCATACAATACCACAACTCCTCTTGAAGCACCCTGTCATATGCTTTCTCCAGGTCCACAAAGACGCAATGTAACTTATTTTGGCTTTCTCTACACTTCTCCATCAAAACCTTCAGAGCAAATATTGCATCTGTGGTGCTCTTTCTTGGCATGAACCCATACTCACTAATCATAACCTCCCTCCCAGCTTCCACTATTCTCTCTCATAACTTCATGCGTGGCTCAACAATTTTATCCCCCTTAGTTACAACAGTTCTACACATCCCCCTTATTCTTAAAAATCGGTACCAGTACACTTCTTCTCCACTCCACAGGCATTCTCTCACTTTCCAAGATTCCATTAAACAATCTGGTTAAAAACTTCACTGCCATCTCTCCTAAACACCTCCATGCTTCCACAGGTATGCCATCTGGATCAAAGACCTTTCCATTCTTCATCCTCTTCCTTGCTAATCCTTTGCACTTCTTGATTCACTATCGCGTCATCATCTAGGTTTCCTTTTCCTCCTTCTTCTGTCCAGATGTCACACCAAGTACCCTTCTTGCTGTCACCCCTACTATTTCTGCTGTAATTGCCCAGCTGTCTGGTAACTCTTCACTTCACCCAGTGCCTGTCTAACCTCCTCCCTGAATTCAACCTTGCAATCTTCCTTTTTCAACTTCCACCATTTGATCCTTGGCTCTGGTATCACTCTCCTCTTCTTCTTGATCTCAAACATCACCCTACGGACCACCATCCTATGCTGCCTAACTACACTTTCCCCTACCATCACTTTGCAGTCTTCAATCTCCTTCAGATTGACTCTTCTCCATAGTGTATTATCTACCTGTGTGCATTTTCCTCCATTCTTGTACATCACCAAATGTTCCTCTCTCTTCTTAAATTCACCACAGCCACGTCAATCCGTTTTGCAAAATCTGCTATCATCTGACCTTCTTCATTCCTCTCTTTGACACCATACCTACCCATCACCTGCTCGTCTCCTCTGTTTCCTTCTTCAACATTTGCATTGAAATCCATTCCAATCATCACTTTTTGTCCCTTGAGTACACGGTCCATCACTTCATCCAGCTCACTCCAGAAATCTTCTTTCTTATTCATCGCACACCCAACTTGCAGGGCATATGCAATAACAACATTCATCATCACACCTCCAATTTCCAGCTTCATAATCATTACTCTGTCTGACACTCTTTTCACCTCCAAAATACTCTTGACATAGTGTCTCCTTCAGAATAACCCCTACCCCATTTCTCCTCCCATCCACACCATGATAGAACAATTTGAATCCACCTCCAGTCCACCTGGCCTTACTCCAATTCCATTTAGCCTTTTGTATGCACATTATATCAATCTTCCTTATCTCAACTCTCTCCTTACCAGTAATACTGCTAAAATTCAAAATTCCTACCCTCTGCCCCACTCTTTTTACCTTCTTCCTCTCCTCCTGCCTCCGGACACATCTCCCCCCTCTTTTTCTCCTTCTTCGGCCAACAATAGCCTAATTTCCACCAGCACTCTGTTGGCTAACAGTACTGATGGTGGCTGTTGTTAATCTGGGCTTCAACCCGCATATTGATTTGGCAAAATTTTACACCAGACACCTGACGTAACCCTCCACATTTATCGGGGCTTGGGACCGGCAAAAAGAAACACACTGGTTTGTGCATCCCCTGTGACTGGAATGCTGTGACCTTTTTAATTTATTTAATTTTTTTTATTTTTTAATTAATGAAGAAACTAATGGCAGAAGTTAATTGTTTTAATAGTACCCATGATAAAGAGACTGGCAGTATTAAAATCAATAAAATTGAGATAAAAATTTCATAACACATGAAAATGTAACAAATAAATGCAAAAAAGATGCAGAAATTACTCTTGTAACATCAGAAAATCCCTAAATGATGACACTGGTGTGCAGTATGTTATTTTTTGTGATAGTTTTTGGAGTAAAAAAATATTACACAAAATGAAATGTTACATAGAGGTAAAACAGAATCTTATCAAAAAATAAAAGCAAAGGACTGATCCAAAAGGTTTGGCATCGCCAGAATAATGAAAGAATTAATAAATCAATGGAAAGATTGGATAAGGAATGTCAAAAATCAAGATTAATTGGAAGTGTGATGAGAAAGGGGAGAGGGTGTGAGCTAGGACATAACATGAGATACTGGGAGTACAAAGATGTTGGGTTTAGATGTCTAGAGAAGGATGCCAGGGCTTGTAGAAGGAGGCGATTATGTGCAACACTGAACAAAACATTAATTCAAAGAGCTCATAGATAAACAGTAGGAGCTAAAGGAATAAACTGAATATGCTGGTGGAGATGTTCTTGCTCCCGTGCTTACTCAGGTTGACTTTACCTTCATATTTGGTGTGCAACATATAGCCTCTCTGTCTTGCTTATGGTAGCGCTAGAATATTTAAGGTGACCATCCATGCAATGGAATGCAAAGCATTCTCTACCTTTGGTTTATTGAGTGAGACAAAGCTCAGTATTGATCAAAGTAGCGCACCAAGTGTAGTGCATAAGCTTAATCTTTGGCAGACAGTCAAGCAGAGTAAAACCAATGAAAGTGAACATGTCCTACTAGACATGTATTTAGACCCTATCTCCATAAAATTAAGAATATTGACATCAGGAACTTCTAACTTCTAACGTCTAACTTGTTTTATTTGCAATTTTTTAATATCTCACAGTATTCACTTTTTATTTCACCCTGGAGGCTTAAAGTAATTCTCCAACTGGCCATTTCTTAATACTGTGTTTATTTCAAACCTTTCACCTTTCAAAATTCAGAAGACACCAGAAGCGATAGCAAGGCTAGAACACTGAGTCACGGTGCTTTTCTAATGTAAGCAAGAATGCTAAAAAGATTGTTATTTACTTGAACAAAGATTATTTAAAAGACTGATATTTATATACTTACACAGATGATAGATTTGGTGGAAATCAATGCTATATAAATGGTTCTTTTTGCTATTGTTTCATTTCGCACAAAATGTTTGCCTTTGCCAATGTCTTTCAAAGTTGCCTATTGGCAGTGCAATATTACAGATCAATGTTTCTGTGTGGTATTGAACTCTGTCAGTATGTACTTACATTTCTTTACTAGTCCAGTGCACATTTTATTCCATTTTGAGTAAAAAATAAATGTTGAACTAAACAAAAGAAATCTCAGCAACTAAAAAGAAATTAGAGAATGTAATATGTACAAATAAGGCTTTCATTTCGGACATGATCATCACACACTACAACTAATCATTGACCACAACTTTGCTATGGTCTTGTTGAGGCATTACAAGACTGTAGTAGATTCTCCTTCAGAGCAGGAATCAAGTAAACTAAGAAATTTCACATTTTAAAACTAGAATCAGAATTACCCTGCAATTCTCGGTGCTACTGATATGGAATGTTTGAGGCCTGTTTATTTGTTGTCATTCAGTCCCTCTTTACTGTGAATGCAAATGATGAGTAGAAAAGTGTTTTTGTAATGTTGTGGAGACAGTATTGATTTTTTTCTTTTTTTTATTAATAATGTACCTCATGGATTCCTCAGGGCATTCGCCATATAGATATTAAAGGCGCACATTAAATTCATCAGTTTCATACACATTCTAAGAAAGGTAAACAGTCTACAAGATAACTTAATCTTTCAATGCCAAATTATAGTTAAGTGATAACGCTTCCTTTTAAAATTACCATGTTTATCACATGTCTTTCACATGCCACCTAAAATTGCTAGAAATGATCTTAAGCACAATTATCAATAAGAAAATTATGAAAACATTCAGTCATTGTGCAAGAATAAAATATGCCTTGAGCTCAGAAATGTAATTTCTTAAAATATTCCAACTTGTGTTTTCCACCTCTCAGCTTTTCCATTTTGTATCACATGGCAAAAGCCTGTCACATTCTCTTGTTTGGTGGGGATGTCAAGAGGGACTGTGTACAGATGACAAGCTGAAATGTGCAGCTGTTTCTTATGAATAGTTAGTCCTAAAATGTGATGAACATTTAAACCTGGATGGCTTTAATTTAGAGCAATTTATTTATATGTACTAGTATATGTAATAGTAATAATAGTAGCAGTAGTAGTAGTAATAATGGTAGTAGCATTAGCAGTAGTGATAATAGGAAGAATAGTAGTTACAGTAATAGTAGTAATAGTAGTATTAGCAGTAGTAATGGAAGTTGTAAAAGTAGTAGTAACAGCTGTAGTAATGGTGGTAGTAATAGTAGTAGTAGTAACACTAATAGTAGTAGCAGCAGTAGAAATAGCTGTACTAGTAGTAGTAGTAATAGTAGCAGTCATAGTGATAGATAGATAGATAGATAGATAGATAGATAGATAGATAGATAGATAGATAGATAGATAGATAGAGATAGATAGATACAAACCGGATTCCAAAAAAGTTGGGACACTAAACAAATTGTGAATAAAAACTGAATGCAATGATGTGGAGATGGCAAATGTCAATATTTTATTTGTAATAGAATGTAGATGACAGATCAAACGTTTAATCCGAGTAAATGTATAATTTTAAAGGAAAAATATGTTGATTCAAAATTTCACGGTGTCAACAAATCCCAAAAAAGTTGGGACAAGTAGCAATAAGAGGCTGGAAAAAGTAAATTTGAGCATAACGAAGAGCTGGAAGACCAATAAACACTAATTAGGTCAATTGGCAACATGATTGGGTATAAAAAGAGCTTCTCACAGTGGCAGTGTCTCTCAGAAGCCAAGATGGGTAGAGGATCACCAATTCCCACAATGTTGCGCAGAAAGATAGTGGAGCAATATCAGAAAGGTGTTACCCAGCGAAAAATTGCAAAGACTTTGCATCTATCATCATCAACTGTGCATAACATCATCCGAAGATTCAGAGAATCTGGAACAATCTCTGTGCGTAAGGGTCAAGGCCGTAAAACCATACTGGATGCCCGTGATCTCCAGGCCCTTAAACGACACTGCACCACAAACAGGAATGCTACTGTAAAGGAAATCACAGAATGGGCTCAGGAATACTTCCAGAAACCATTGTCAGTGAACACAATCCAGCGTGCCATCCGCCGTTGCCAGCTGAAACTCTACAGTGCAAAGAAGAAGATATTTCTAAGCAAGATCCACAAGCTCAGGCGTTGTCACTGGGCCAGGGATCATTTAAAATGGAGTGTGGCAAAATGGAAGACTGTTCTGTGGTCAGACGAGTCACAATTCAAAGTTCTTTTTGGAAATCTGGGACGCCATGTCATCCGGACCAAAGAGGACAAGGACAACCCAAGTTGTTATCAACGCTCAGTTCAGAAGCCTGCATCTCTGATGGTATGGGGTTGCATGAGTGCGTGTGGCATGGGCAGCTTGCATGTCTGGAAAGACACCATCAATGCAGAAAAATATATTCAGGTTCTAGAACAACATATGCTCCCATCCAGACGTTATCTCTTTCAGGGAAGACCCTGCATTTTTCAACAAGATAATGCCAGACCACATTCTGCATCACTCACAACATCATGGCTGCGTAGGAGAAGGATCCGGGTGCTGAAATGGCCAGTCTGCAGTCCAGATCTTTCACCTATAGAGAACATTTGGCGCATCATAAAGAGGAAGGTGCGACAAAGAAGGCCCAAGACGATTGAACAGTTAGAGGCCTGTATTAGACAAGAATGGGAGAGCATTCCTATTTCTAAACTTGAGAAACTGGTCTCCTCGGTCCAAAGACGTCTGTTGAGTGTTGTAAGAAGGGGAGATGCCACACAGTGGTGAAAATGGCCTTGTCCCAACTTTTTTGGGATTTGTTGACACCATGAAATTCTGAATCAACATATTTTTCCCTTAAAATGATACATTTTCTCAGTTTAAACTTTTGTTCCATGATTTATGTTCTATTCTGAATAAAATATTAGAAGTTGGCACCTCCACATCATTGCATTCAGTTTTTATTCACGATTTGTATAGTGTCCCAACTTTTTTGGAATCCGGTTTTATAGATAGATAGATAGATAGATAGATAGATAGATAGATAGATAGATAGATAGATAGATAGATAGATAGATAGATAGATAGATAGATAGATAGATAGATAGATAGATAGATAGATAGATAGATAGATAGATAGATAGATAGATAGATAGACAATATTCTCTGAACACATACCAGAATTACTAAATAGGAAAAAAATAAAAAATAAAGAAAAAAGTCTGACTTAGCAGTCACAGTTTACAATGAGGCATAATGCAGGCATATTGTTGTTGGTATAACGGAGCCTTAGTAGTGTTTCTTGTCACATTTGTGCTGAATAATTAGTTGACTGAAGTAGTCAGAGCTAGTTTGTCAGGTAGAGGATGTGCAGCTTTGTTCATAATGGTACTCAGTTTTATTTTAACTCTCTCCTTTGCTACGACCTCCAGGAGGTCCAGAGTGTGTCCTATAACGTGGCCTGCCCCTTTTAATTAGGTTGTTAATTCAGCTGTCCTCTCTTGAGGTAATGTTACCAACCATACAGCACAGAAAACCACATGGGCTATCACAGAGTTGTAGAAGATGTAAAGGATGTTACCCTGCACATTAAATGAACTGTGTCTCTAAGAGAAAAGAGCCTGCTCTGCGCTTCTTATGTAGTTTCACTGTATTAAGAGACCAGTACAACCTGCCTTTGATGTGAACTCCCAAAAATCTGTGTTGCATCACAAACATTTTAAGTTATAAAATGAAATGCATTTGTATTTCTAATAGATGGCGCATCACAAACATTAACACTGCTTTTACAAATCAAATACCAAATGGCACATGACAGAGAGATTAGCATTGTATGGTGCATTGCAAACGCTAACGCCGAGGTCCACATTAATTACTTAGTTTTCAACTCATCTTAGACGGGTAGCACAACTAGCATAACATTAAGTAGCCTATCATTCTCAGCCCCTAGTTTAGGATCTCTGGGGGCTGCAAATTATGCTGGTAGCATTGTGTGTAAAGCAGACACAAACATCCATCCACCTTGCCCCTCCTCCATGCACACACCAGCACACACAAAGACATATACATTCAGTCAACTGTGGTCAATGTAGGTCCGAAACAACTTGTGGCTATGGCAGGAACTTATGCGTGCCCCCCACCAATGAGGGGCCAAACTGACCATAGATCATATATTTTTGTATAAAATTTTTTTTTTACATGTGAACACTATTAGTTTATGAATATTTATAATGGGTTGGGTGCATAATTAATTGGTTTGTTTATGTACAATACTGGTTTCATTCATATCCTCTTTAATAAAACCCCTGTGTGTGTCCAGGTGTCCGTGTGTGTGTCTTCTGGTGAAGTGCGCATGTGCGGGCCACGCCGCGCATTGCACCGTGCCCCACCCATGTGCATGGTTCCGTGGACGCACACACACTGGAAGCCGGGCACACAGTGAATGGCCTAGCCACTGCTGCGCAAGATAAGCAAATAAAGCGCACACACTGGAAGCTGGGCACACAGTGAATGGCCTAGCCACGGCCACGCATGATAAGAAATAAAGGACACCATGGCTGGGGAGAGTGCTGATTGGGTAGTCGCGGCAGCGCATATAAATTCCGTTGCTGGGGAGACGCCACACATACAATAATCAGCTGCACGCCAGCACAGATTAAAATACTTGCAGGGGAACTAAACAGTACTTGCTGGGGAGACGCCACGGGCACGATTATCAGCTACACGACACACATTACATCAGTTGCTGGGGACACTCTGCTGATTGCCCACTGTTGTGACAGAAAATTAAAGTCGTATTACGGACATCAAAGCCAGTATTACCGTCAGAGAAAATTACAGGAATTTTACGGAAATACAAACCAGAATTACTGCGAGAGAAAATTAATGACACACAATACAGTGATGCATATTACAGCCACGTACAAGCCAGTATTACTGTAAGAGAAAATATCACGGACGTATCTACTAATAACATGCCACCCAAAAAAAAAGGACACGTCAAGTAGGACAAAAGACACAGACAATCAAATCCTATATAAGCAACATCTCCTGCAAGAACGGTCAGCTCAATAAGTAAACATCAACAAAAGAAAGGCTGAAAGACAAAGAAAAATACGAGCAAATAGATCGATTGAAGAAAAAGAAAATGAGCGTCAGAAAAACGCTAAAAGAGAAAGACTCAGAAGAGCAAACCTTAGAAAAGGTTGGAATTTACTTGCCAGAACCAGTACTCAGCCACGGTCAGTTATATGTTGCATTATCAAGAGTTAGAAGTTTTCCAGATGTTGTTGTCAAGGTTGTACAGATTCCTGAACAAGGCAAACTGTTGCCAAACTCAGACAGAATATTTACAAGAAATGTTGTCTATAATGAAATTGTACACAAAAATTTCATGAGGTAAAAAAATTGAAAATTTTACCTAAATATCTTCTTCAGATATTGTGTCTTACAGATTGTTACAAAGTTTTACACTAAGGCAATATTAATTATACTTACTGTATTGTCATATACGTTTCCATTTTATTTTTATTATTATTTTACTTTAGGCTTCTTGCAAAAATATTTTTGACAAAAAAAAAATTAAGACAAGAAACAGAATGAGGTCATGGTCCCATGCCATTTAATATAGACTGTTCCTACTAATGTTCATGCACTACTGTTCTAGCTCCCGTTATTGTAACAGGCTTAATGTCTAGTGAAACTATATTGGTTCATGTCTGTATATTATCAGTTTGTGCATGAACTCAGTGGATTGCATATGAACTATACAGGGTGGTCCAGGTCTAGATAGATAAATAGATAGATAGATACTTTATTAATCCCAAGGGGAAATTCACATAATCCAGCAGCAGTATACTGATACAAAGAAACAATCTTAAATTAAATAGTAATAAAAAAAAAAAAAAAAATAAAATAAAATTAATGTTAGCATTTACTCCCCCGGGTGGAAATGAAGAGTCGATAGTGTGGGGAGGAACGACCTCCTCAGTCTGTCAGTGGAGCAGGACAGTGACAAAAGTCTGTCACTGAAACTACTCCTCTGCCTGGAGATGACACTGTTAAGTGAATGCAGTGGATTCTTCATGATTGACAGGAGTTTGCTTATGCCCGCCGCTCTGCCACAGATGTTAAACTGTCCAACTTTAATCCTACAATAGAGCCTGCCTTCTTAACAAGTTTGTCCAGGCGTGAGGCGTCTTTCATCTTTATGCTGCCACCCCAGCACACCACCGCGTAGAAGAGGGCACTCGCCACAACCGTCTGGTAGAACATCTGCAGCATCTTACTGCAGATGTTGAAGGATGCCAACCTTCTCAGAAAGTATAGTCTGCTCTGACCTTTCTTACATAGAGCATCAGTATTGGCAGTCAAGTCCAATTTGTCATCCAGCTGCACTCCCAGATATTTAAGGTCTGCACCCTCTGCACACAGTCACCTCTGATGATCACAGGGTCCATGAGGGGCCTGGGCCTCCTAAAATCCACCACCAGCTCCTTGGTCTTGCTGGTGTTAAGGTGTAAGTGGTTTGAGTCGCACCATTTAACAAAGTCTTTGATTAACTTTCTGTACTCCTCCTCCTGCCCACACCTGATGCAGCCCACAATAGCAGTGTCATCAGCAACCTTTGCACGTGGCAGGACTCGAGTCATATTGGAAGTCTGATGTATATAGATTGAACAGGACCGAGAAAGTACAGTCCCTCGGTGCCCTGTATTGCTGAACACAATGTCAGACCTGCAGTTCCCAAGACGCACATATTGAGGTCTGTCTGTAAGATAGTCCACAATCCATGCCACCAGGTGTGAGTCTACTCCCATCTCAGTCAGCTTGTCTCTAAGGAGCAGAGGTTGGATGGTGTTGAAGGCGCTAGAGAAGTCCAAAACATAATTCTTACAGCACCACTGCCTCTGTCCAGGTGGGAGAGGGATGGTGTAGCATATAGATGATGGCATCCTCCGCTCCCACCTTCTCCTGGTATGCAACTGCAGAGGGTCGAGGGCTGACGGACCTGTGGCCTCAGGTGGTGAAGCAGCAGCCGCTCCATGGTCTTCATCAGATGTGACGCCAGAGCAACAGGCCGGAAGTCATTCAGCTCACTAGGACGTGATACCTTTGGGACAGGGTGATACAAGATGTTTTCCAAAGCCTTGGGACTCTCCCTGTTCCAGGCTCAGGTTGAAGATGCGCTGTAGAGGACTCCCCAGTTCCAACGCACAGGCCTTCAGCAGTCGTGGCGATACACCATCTGGACCCGCTGCTTTGCTGGCACAAAGTCTTTTCAGCTCTCTGCTCACCTGGGCTGCTGTAATTGTGGGTGGGGATGTCTCACCTATGCTGGTATCAGCAGAAGGATGGTTGGAGGATGCAGTACTCGAGGTGAGAGTGGGTTACTGTGATCAAACCTATTAAAGAAGTTGTTCATTTGGTTTGCTCTCTCCACGCCTGTCTCGATGGCGGCACCCGCTTGAGCTGCAGCCAGTGATAATCTTCATCCCATCCCACACTTCCTTCATGCTGTTGTTCTGCAACTTCTGCTCCAGCTTTCTCCTGTACTGCTCTTTCGCCCTGAGCTGGACTCGAGTTCCTTCTGCACACTTGAGCTCATGCTGATCACCACCTTTAAAAGCCCTTTTCTTCTGGTTCAAAAGGCCCTTGATGTCACTTGTAACCCATGGCTTGTTGTTAGCATAGCAGCATACTGTTCTTACTGGAACTACAATGTCCATACAGAAGTTGATGTAATCAGTTGTGCATTCAACAGCCTCTTCAATGTTCTCACTATGTGACCCAAGCAATATATCCCAGTCTGTAGTTCCAAAGCAGTCTCTCAGAGCCTGCTCTGCCTCAGGGACCACTTCCTGAATGAGCGTGTAGTTGTAGGTAGCGCCTCACTCTTGGTTTGTATTGAGGCTGAAGCAGAACCAGGTTATGATCTGCTTTCCCAAGCGCAGGCAGCGGGGTGGCGCTGTATGCGCCTTTAACGCTAGCATACAGTAGGTCGATAGTCCTGTTTCCCCGAGTGTTACAATCCACATACTGGGAGAAGGCAGGTAATGTTTTGTCCAGCGTTACATGGTTAAAGTCTCCAGCGATTAGCACAAGTGCCTCAGGGTGCTGCGTTTGTAACTTAGCAACTGCGGAATGGATGATGTCACTCGCCATCTCGCGCTCGCTTGAGGGGATGTAAACAATAACAGCAATCACGTGTCCAAACTCTCTGGGCAAGTAATAGGGGCGCAGACTTACGGCCAACAGTTCGATGTCCCTGCAGCAAGTGGAGATTTTAACGCTTACATGTCCTGAGTTGCACCACTTTGTATTGACATAGAGAGCGAGTCCTCCTCCTTTCTTCTTTCCGCAGGTACTTGCGTCTCTGTCCGCTCTAACTGTGCTAAACCCGGGTAGCTCCACGTTAGCATCTGGGATGGTAGACGTTAGCCATGTTTCACTAAAACACAGCAAGCTGCATTCTCTGTAGGTTCTGACATTTTTCACCAGCACAGCCAGTTCGTTGATCTTATTTGGTAGTGAGTTTACATCTCCCAGGATCACAGAAGGCACCGACGGTTTATAACGCCATTTTCTCTCAAGTTGTCTCGATTTAATCTTATCTTTTATCTTTGCGCCGCTCGGCTGCCCGATATCGCCTTCTTACCTCGTCAGGTAAATAAGGAACCACACCGGCATAAGCATTTCTTCTCAGTGCTTTAAGCTGACTACTTGAATAGGCGATTCTCGGAGTGTAAAAATCCATGTCAAATAGTAAAATAGTAAAAAGTGTCCAGGGAGCAATTCCACATAAAAGAAAGTGGTAGAAGTGATCAGTGAAATAGAGAAAAATAGAGATAAAAAGGTAAAAAGATAAAGTCATATACGGAGCTGCTGGAAAGGCTGCCACTCGGATGCGGCGCCAGAAATTGTCTAATTTTGCAGATCCAGATCATCTGGATGACTTTGATTTATGCGGGGGCGATTCCAGTTCGGCACAAAGACGATTCTTCATGTCATCAGTTCGTACACTTCTCGATGGTCAGGGATTTTCGGGTGAGTTTCTATGTAATAAACTTCAGTTATAGCGTAATGAAAATTGCATAATTAGATATGGACCACCCTATATTGATTTGCGTGTGTATATCACTGGTTCCAGTATGTTTGTTATTGGTTTGTGAGATTACTGCATTGGTTTACGCTCACGTTATCGGCCTGCATATGAACTATACTGGCTTGTGTTCTGTGCCGGTCCAACAATAGATTTGTGCATGCACTATATTGATTTCATGCACGTCCTATACTGGTTTTATGTGGGTAAATTGTCGGTTTTGCATATGAAACATACTGGTTATGCATGCAAACCCTATCGTAACTTTATGTTCTATATTGTGAACAGTATTGGGACATACTTTTTTTTTTTACATTTTATAAAATTTATTAAAAGCAAATAGCATACAATAGCAAATTGCATACAAGCAAGTCCAGCTTGACAAAACTAAGTTCAAATCAAATCAAACCCCACCCATGAGTTAGAGAGCTATTCCAACAGAGTAAAACTTTAAGAGTAGGAAAAAAACTAAAAAGAAGAGAAAATTCTTTTCCTCAATTTAAATGTGTATTCTAAAATGTTATTGATTAGATTCTGCCAGGTTTTGCACAGATCCACTAAGTGAGAATTTGATTTTTTACAATTTCAAATAAAATATAATATCAGTTAGCCACTGATTTAAAAGAGGTGAGTTACGATTCTTCCAGTTGAGCAAGACACTGTAAGTCTATGTGGCAATAGTGTAGTAAAGGCAATCACAGTTTGTTTGTCCTTCTGTGCTTTAAGCCCATCTGGGAGTACACCAAACACAGCTGTTAATGGATTAGGAGTGATTGTAACACCAAGACTGTCCGAAAGGCATTTAAAGATTTTGGCCCAAAATGATGTTAATTTGGTGCACACACAAAATATATGGCCCAATGAGGCTAGAACTCGATTGCAACGTTAGAAGGTTAGATCTTGCCCTGGAAAAATTTTGGGCAATTTTAATCAAGACCGATGTGCTCGATAAAAGAATTTAACTTGAATAATTGTATGCTTTGCACATTCGGAGCTAGAGTGAATTCTGTGTATGGCTGCCTTCCACTCCTTTTCTGAAAAGTTGAGTAAGAGATCCCTTTTCCACTGTACTCTGAGATCTTTGAAAGGGAGGGACTGTAAAATGTTTTTATATACTACAGAAATGCTGAAAGACTGATCAATATTACTTCCAGAACAGAAGTAGGTGGGAGGTGAGGAAAACTGGGCAGATTTTGTTTAGCAAAGTTTCTAATTTGGAGGTAGTGGAAGAATTTTGTGGATGGAAAGTTACATTTAGAGTGTAACTGTTTGTAGGATGAGAAGACATTATCTATGTACAAATCTCTAAGTGACTTAATCCCATATGTTTTCCAAACATTAAAAACTGTGTACGTTTGAGAGGGTGGAAAAAGATGGTTATCATGCAGAGGTGTCACAGGTAAAAGCTTTTGGTACTGCACTGGTCAAAAATGTTAAATTCAACTTTAATTTAACAAAGGAATCTGTCTTGTCACAAAACTGTGAAAATGAAGGTGGCCCAACATGATTTAACCCTTTGCAGTGCCCATTAAATATCACAGTAAATCCCATTTATCAGGTATTGGGGTGGGAATACTTTGTCAGTTTCACCCCGGTAACCACACTGGGCAGGGCAAAATTCAGGTGCATCTTAAAAACGCATCTGTCTGTACAGTGAAAGGTATTTTGGCTCAACCTGATATAACTCACCCATGCAGGTCTTAAATGTGGAATATTTAGCTTCACAAAGAATGGACACGTTTATATCATGTCAAATAATATACAAACATTGGCGCATTCTGGTTAGGGCTTTGCACTTTTAACCCTGCGTTTGTTGTTTCATGTCCTGATACTGACACTGTATGACCATGAGCAAGTCACTTCACCTGTCTGTGCAGCGCGGTGCAGGGTCGCTGAGCTTAAGAAATGTAACCAGTAGTAACTAAATGTTGCATCTTTGATAAAGGCAACTGTCGTAAATGTAGAATATTTTGCCTTTAGAATAAGTAACTGGTTTAAATCATGCCCAGATTTTTATTAAGGACACCATGTTTAGAATGGACTTCATTCATTTCTTTTTCAGAGGTGCCATAGCATTTGAGGAACAAAACTGACAGAGAGTGCTTGGAAATAGATGTATTGCAAACCACTTGTATGGAGTAATGGAATGTTTATTTGCAATCTCAAAAACAGTGTGCTGGTGGTTAGGATTTTTTTAACAGGATATTCCTATAAGGCCACTATGCCATATAGAACATGTGGGAATTTGTTGATACAGACATTTGCTTTACACAATGTATAGAATGGATATGCATTTTCTAAAAGAGTAAGATGATCTAGAAAAGTAATAAGAAATGAAGAGGAGGAGGGGAAGTAAAGGAATGACTGACTTTAGCTAAAGACAAAAAAAGAAAAAGAAGGAAAGAACAGAAAACCTAGATTTCAGGAATTGCAATGTCTGGAGCCACGAGTCATCAAATAAATCACCCTAGGCAAAGTGATTTCAGATTAATCTGCAGGGAATTATGAAAAATGTGTCAAATGAAACATAGTATAAATAAATGGGTTGTTTAACATATTGGAAAAGAAAATAAAGAACACTAAGTACATACTGGAAGTTAAATACTTTCTGAAAAACATATGAAGGCCCTAGCAGACTTTTCACTACCCACATCCAAACAGAGTAAAGATAAAATTAAGAAGACTAAAAAGATGTTCAGCCATACAGTGTCTACACTGCGCTGAGCATAAGTCAAAAGAGACTACGCCTGCAGTGTATAATGCACTCGGGATGTGCAGTTTCCAGTCTTATAGTACAAGCATAAGACCCATGGAAGAACCTAATTAAGGACTTAGGGAGGTGAATCTAAAAAGATTAATGTTTAATAATGGGCTATTAAGAGGAGAATTTCAGAGCATGGAGTATGTCAGTTGGATGGCCAGTTAGGAGGCCATGGTACACATGATGAAACTAATTAAAACTGATTTTTTTCATAAGTAATGGAAAGCATTTCCCAAAACAAACTAAATTAGCTGCATGGAGAAATGCAACCATCCATTACTAAACCACTTAATCCAGTTTTAGTACAGCCTACCTTGTAGTGCAGTTAGACACAGCACCTCAGTGACCTTGCATTTGATATTTGAAAGAAAACATGCTATTCAAACTGTTTTTCCATTGCCTGAGTTGTATTTCTCATCCCATACATCCCATCTTGATGTTATTGTCACCACTTGGTGACTGGCTGTCTTGCACTTTAATTTCCTGGCATGTCCATTTTATCTGGAGATGAAATTTGTGGAGGTGGGTGATTATGTACATTGAGACAGTGTGGAGTGACTATAAAGGATCTGACCTACTGAGCTGCATCTGAATAAAAGCTGATTTCAGCTCCTCTGCTAACGAAAAAATGCTGGGAGCAGCATTGATCGATGAAGCGCACTCATCTCTTTTGGCAGGCTATTCATGGCTAAATATAGAATCATCAAGGTGTTCAATATACCGACAAAAAATAAGTAGCATAGGTTAAAAATAAATGGCAGAAATCAGGCTGGGCTTGACGTCTTGTAGGACATACAAGCACTTTACCAGACTGGCTCCAACTAGCATTTGTCTAGAGGTTCTGCATAGCTTGAATGGGAGATCAAATTTACAAGCATTAAAGGCTTCAAATACCACATTTAGTACAGCTTGCTCATGTTGTGACTTGCTCATTTTAAATGTTCAGAACTAAGGTTGTGAGAGCAAACCCACCACCCTAAAGCCTGCTTCTTGCTTCAGCATCAAACTCCATTCATGAATTATAGAAAACTGATAAGCAAAGCAAGAAAGACACTGGAGAGGCATCATACTAGAATGGAGTGGAAGATGCCAGGTGAAGTAATAAACCAAGGCTGCAATCAAGTAGATAACTAAGAGGAGTTCTCCACTGGCTCTGTTTGTCAGTGCAATAATGTACATGAGGAGTTGATCTCCAGAGGACTTGCTGTGTTCCACCTAAATTTTAAGTGGTATACGTTTTTTAAGAATTTCTAGTTTTGACCCAGTCAAGTCTTAGAGATTCTGTGTACCTTTTTGATACACACACACACGCATGCACACACACACACATATGCACACCCACACACACACAAATATATATATATACAGTATATATATATATATATTTTTCATTTGTCTCAGACTTTGGCCAGCACATAAGTCTGTTTTTTTTCTTTCAATATTAGATATCTGTGTGTTAAAGTTTCTGTGCAATGACTCCATCTTGTGTTCTGAATGCTTTTCATTCTTGAGCTTAGGGACTTAAATTTTGCCACTTGAAAAGAATTTGCACCATGATCTTCCTTTGGCACTTCACCTGTGTTCTTGTGAACACTTTTTTGGACACACAAAACACAGATGACGATCATGGTTGCTGTACCCTGCTGATGACCAAATACTTGAGGTAAAAATCACACCAGCTTCAAGTTGTAGTCAAACTATAGCCAATACTGACAGATATTTTTCCCCAAATAGTCTACAAAGAAATGTTGCCAAAGTCTCTTATCAGACAAAACTTGAAAGCTGGCAGCTGAGTATAACGCTGAAGATCACTGACTCTGAAGCCTACTTGTAGTGACCACATGAAATGTTAGAATGTCAGCATTCATAATAGATATACCTAACCTGTCTGATGCTATTTATACTTGTTTATTAATCACTAAAAGCTTAACACAACCTATCTAATAAAATTCACGCTAACAATAGTTTTTAAAAAGGCAATGTGAAATAAATTTAAATCACATAGTGCAAAAAAACACCAACACAAAAGCACATCAAGACAACTAGCAAAATCAATGAACAATCCATTTGCTACTGGTGAGGGTGATGCTCCCACTTTTTCAAGTTGTCCTCCTTTTGATGGCAGAGGTGGGATACAAGCACAGATTTCTGGAATCAAAGCTGCCAATTCTGCCACTTAGCTAAAGGAGAGGCTCAGAAAAACAAAAGATAGAGTTAGGGAAAATGATAGTTACAGCAAAGGAGATGCAGAGTACTTATATATTTATTTATTGAACTTAACTGTTCACCTTACCTCAGGGGTGGTAGTAGCTCAGATGGCCCAATATCTGTGTAATAACTCCCTGGTATTGCCAATCATGGTAAAAGGTACTAAAAATAGGTACTTATAGATTTAAGATTAGCCTAAAAATTGCATTCAGCTAATCAAAGAATTACAGTCATATGAAAAAGTTTTGGAACCCCTCTTAATTCTTTGGATTTTTGTTTATCATTGGCTGAGCTTTCAAAGTAGCAACTTCCTTTTAATATATGACATGCCTTATGGACACAGTAGTATTTCAGCAGTGACATTAATTTTATTGGATTAACAGAAAATATGCCATATGCATCATAACAAAATTAGACAGGTGCATAAATTTGGGCACCCCAAGAGAGATATTACATCAATACTTAGTTGAGCCTCCTTTTCCAAATATAACAGCCTCTAGATGCCTCATATAGCCTTTAATGAGTGTCTGGATTATGGATGGAGGTATTGTTGACCATACTTCCATACAAAATCTCTCCAGTTCAGTTAAATTTGATGGCTACCGAGCATGGACAGCCTACTTCAAATCATCCCATAGATTTTCGATGATATTCAAGTCAGGGGACTGTGACGGCCATTCCAGAAAATTGTACTTCTCCCTCTGCATGAATGCCTTTGTACATTTTGAGCTGTGTTTTAAGTAATTGTCTTGTTGGAATATCCATCCCCTGCACAACATCAACTTTGTGACAAGGGCCCCAGTCCCTGAACTAGCCACATAGCCCCACAGCGTGATGGAACCTCCACCAAATTTGACAGTAGATAGCAGGTATTTTGCTTGGAATGCGATGTTCTTCTTCCTCCATGCAAAGCGCTTTTTGTTATGACCAAATAACTCCATTTTTGTCTCATCAGTCCAAAGTACTTTGTTCCAAAATGAATCTGGTTTGTCTAAATGAGCATTTGCATACAACAAGCAGCTCTGTTTGTGGCATGAGTGCAGAAAGGGCTTTTTTCTCATCACGCTGCCGTACAGATGTTCTTTGTGCAAATTGCGCTAAATTGTAGAACGATGTACAGATACACCATCTACAGCAAGATTTTCTTGTAGGTCTTTGGAGGTGATATGTGGATTGTCTGTAACCATTCTAACAACCCTGCGCATATGCTGCTCCTGTATTTTTCTTGGCCTGCCAGACCTGGGTTTAACAGCAACTGTGCCTGTGGCCTTCCATTTCCTGATTACATTCCTTACAGTTGAAACTGACAGTTTAAACCTCTGAGATAGCTTTTTGTAGCCTTCCCCTAAACCATGATATTGAACAATCTTTGTTTTCAGATTTGTTGGGAGTTGCTTTGAGGATCCCATGCTGTCACTCTTCAGAGGAGAGTCACAGGGAATCACAACTTGCAACTGACCACCTTAAATACCTTTTCTCATGATTGGACACACCTGTCTATGAAGTTCAAGGCTTAACGAGCTAATCCAACCAATTTGCTGTTGCAAGTAATCAGTACTGAGCAGTTACATGCATTCAAATCAGCAAAATTACAAGGGTACCCAAATTTTTGCACAGCCAGTTTTTCACACTTGATTTAATTTCATACAACTAAATACTGCTTCACTAAAAGTCTTTGTTTGGAAAACACCCCAGTACTCAGATATTCCTAGGAAATGAAGGACATACCACTGTTATCTTTTTTGTTGAAAGTAGAGTAAATTATTATGCAAGCTGAGAGGGGTGACCAAACTTTTTTATATGACTTAATGACTCACACTACAACTGCTGTAATACAAACGCAGAATCATGCCTGCAGTTGGAAATCCCTTAGGCACTGGAGTTTTAGAGAAAATAGTTTAATTCTTGCAGTTGTTAGCAAAGTTATTATAGTTTTGCCTTTGTACTGTATATTAGTTTTTATTTCTGTATTTTTTCTGACCTTAATTGGAAATTCAGTTTAGTTTTAATTTTCCTTCATCGTGTATTTTTAGTTTTAATTTAGTTTTTATTTCACAAAGACATTTCTATTTTATTTTTATCTATTAGTTTCAGTTTTAGTTTTAGCTATTACGGCATGAAGCTCCTATGGAGTTTTGTGTCTCAGACAGAATTGTACACTTAATAAATTTGGATATGAGTTTAATGTTAGTGGAAGCTTACTACACTACATAGTTTACTATCTGATTTTATTTTTGTCTGATTAAAACAAGCATGATCAAAACCACGTACTGAATATGAACAATTTTACACAATTTTATAATTTTTTAAATATTTTCTATGTCATATGTGCTGAACATATCTGTGCTGACTGTTGTCACTTTTAATCTTTTCCTTTTATTGCCTAGAATGGGCCAATTTGTAATGAAATTTAGGTGAATTTTAAGGTTTGAGGGTTTATTACTCAAAATGTCTACACCACACCATATAATCTTCTCCAGCATAATCTGTTTATAATGAATGCTTTTGATATTGTATTCAAAAATCTCCCATACTGGGCTTTGTTATATTCTACCAGCCATATTGATCTCTGATTCCATCTCAGGCACAATTTATGAATAGAATTTTGCAACCTGCAGGCCTGAAAAGATATAAAAAAAAAATCAGAAAATAGATGTTACTGTGTTCTGACAGGTGTGATCATGAAAATCACAGGGGCTTAGGAAGAACAGGGATCTTGGGCTTGAATCAGAGTGTAGACCCCACCTAGCTGTATTGTAAAGAAAAACAAGCATGTAGTGTCAAGGTTAGGGGCAGTGAGACTTGAATAGCCCATCATAAGAACAGTAAACCCATAATGAACAGATAAGAGCAGGTAGTAGGTGTATGGATGGCCACAAAATGACAGGGACACCATCTGAGATTAAGAACAATATATACATTATCTAAACCTGTTTATCCAGAGTAGGATTGCAGGAAACCTGGAACCTACCCCAGGAGGATTGGATGCAGAGCAGGAAAAATGCCTGGTATGCAATATGCATGATATGGCTGATGTTAAGAACAAAAATAATATGAAATTTCAACTATCTATTTTGAAAGAGAAATAAACATTGAAAAAAGGGGTCAAATATTTTAAAATATAATTCTGCTACTGGATTATTTTCAGAACATCAGGTATTTTGAATTGTGAATATGAACTAAAAAAGATAAATTGATAAATATAGAATGAATACAAAAACCTATTAGTATGTTTAGTTCTTCATCACTTGGCAGACTCTCTTCATCTACCTATGCATAGTTCCGCAGAGACATTGCCATCACAGGAATTTGACAAAGTTTGCATCGCTTCGTTATTAAATGATGTATTTAAAGCAAAAGTGATTGGTCAGGAACAATATGCTGATCTTGTGTGATGACCTAGTAGTCAGTCTCTCGATCAGAGTCATTTTATTTTCAAAAGTCCGGAATGGTCTCCCAGAGATTTCCTTGTATACTCAGATATGGGAATAGATATTTAAGGAGTAATCCACAAGACAATGATTATTATGTTATGTACATTAAAGATGCATAAACAACAAATCAAAGCAAATTAAAAATATATTGAACGATTATTATAAAAGTAAAGTTGAATAAATCGGACTCTGCAGCTGCCTGAAAAAACAGAAAAATTGAATATGTGTTCAGGGAAAGTGCCACTTCCAGTTGATGGATTTGGCCCAAAAGTTAATACAGATCTACAATTTTGGTGTAACGACCACATGCCGAATTCCATCCATCTACTTTGTTACGTTTTTGAGTTACTGTGTTTACACACACACATACACACAAATCATTCCAAAAAACAGTATTTTCGGACTTAGGGAGGTCTAAAACGTTAAGATTCATCAAAATCTCAAGTTCGAATTTTTTCATTATTACTATACTTTCCCTATATTTTGTATATAAGAAAGTAAAAAATGATTTCTTCTGTATGAAGTGCCAGGTGAATTACTGTCAACAAAAAGCAGGCACCTGAGAAATAGACTTAAATGTCACTCACTTACAGGTTTTGTTGACCAGCACATTTTGATTCCAGGCATGTCAATTACATCTTGATATACAAAAAGCGCAAAGAAAAGCGGCATGTAAATCGCACTCTATTTCACACTCTTTACGCACCTGTATTCAGTTTGCTCTGTCACCGCAAATGCTTTGTGAACACTCAACCTCCTTCATCAGCCGCCGTTCACTGGATGAATATACTGTATACAGGTGACTCATGGTGGATGACTTTCTGTTTTAGACTTAAAAGTTACAAGGGTTAAAGACTAACGGCAAGAACATTCATTTAAAAATGAAAACTAAAAATATTTTTTGTAAATTATTTACTTTAATAGTTCATTTATTTTAAGATTTTCATTTTGGTTTTGTTAATCATTTTATTTCAGTTTATGAAAAATGTTTTTTTAATAATAATTCAGTTTTGAGTTTAGTTTTCATTTATTATAATAACCTTGGTTGTGAGTGGAGGTGTTTAACACAGAATCTATTATGCTCATCATATATCAAATCCTCATCCATATGTGATACTGGATAATTTGTAGTTGGAAAAACTGTTATCATTGTTTGATTAAATACTTCAGTGAAAATTGGTGGGAAAGTCGAGTAATGTGACAGGAGACTCTACAACCCACATCACCCAAAGGCTATGTTATTAAACTCAGTGCAGCTAGGGCCATTTTAACAGCATTATAGGCCCCTGGGTAAAGCAGTACACTGGGGTCCCTACCTACACAACCACTCAGCAAGTCACAACATACATAGATTACAATGGGGCCCCTATGCTAGTGGAGCCCTCAGGCAACTGCCCAGTGTGCCCATGCGTTAAAACAGCCCTGAGTGCCTCTCCTTGTTTGAGATAATGGATTTACACCTTAAACAGTGTTAGCCTTGAACTCATAGCGTTCAGCATTCTGGTTGACATCTCATAGCTTCCCACTGCTGGATCTGGTTCATAGATGTAGCAGTTTGATTTTGGTGATACCCTTGTAGTTTTGGTACAACTTGTGGCAATTCTTATTTTGACCTCACTAATGGTTTAGCTCATTGATTTTGTTTTAAAAACAATACTTTGGTATCCTAGAAAATATTATTGTTTCAGGTGTCTTGAAAATGTGCATATTTCTAGGACCAATTTTTAAAACAGCAAGTGGAGCAAAACTGTGCTGCACTCTGGCTGAGTCAGTTTGAGTATTTACAACTAGCATAACAGAGCACGCATTAGGTTTACTCTTTAAAACATAAGCCATCAAGCCCATTTGATTAGCTAATAGCTAAGCTGTCCCAATCTCTCACCCAGGTATTTCTTAAGGGTTGTTAAGGTTTCTGCTTCAACTACATTGACTACATTTAACTTAATACTGATACTCTGTATGTTCAATTCTTCATAATAATTATTCACAGTGGCTCCAAAATCCATACTAACCCCTACTCTCTCTTCTGTTTCATTTTTCCGGTTTCTTTGTGGTGGCGGCCTGCGCCACCACCACCTACTCAAAGCATCATGATGCACCAACATTGATGGACTGAAAGCCAGAAGTCTACGTGACCATCATCATCAGGTCCTTCCATGAAAACCCTAAATACAAAGAGGACTGTTTGACTTATGTTAGGTAGATTGCCCAGAGGGGACTGGGAGGTCTCTTGGTCTGGAACCCCTACAGATTTTATTTTTTTCTCCAGCCTTTGGAGTTTTTTTGTTTTTCTGTCCACCCTGGCCATCGGACCTTACTCTTATTCTATGTTAATTAATGTTGACTTATGTTTATCTTTTATTGTGTCTTCTATTTCTCTATTCATTTTGTAAAGCACTTTGAGCTACATTTTTTTGTATGAATATGTGCTATATAAATAAATGTTGATTGATTGATTGATACATTACTAGTTTGTTTCAGACTCCCAAAACTCTTTGTTTAAAGAAGTGGTTCCCAGCTTCAGTCCTAAATGCACTTCCTCCTAATTTCCATTGGTGTCCTCAAGTGTGTGATTCACACTTGACCTGAAGGAATTCTGCCAGATCTACTTTGTCGGCACCATTGAAAATTTGAAGACCTGGATTAGGTCCCCACACAGTCTCCTCTGCTCAATACTAAACAGATTTAATTCTCCAAGTCTGTTAGAGTATAGCTTATCTGTAAGTTCTCAGATGCACTTAGTTGCTTTCCTCTGCACAGCTTCAAGTGCTGCTATGTCTTCCTTGTAAAGTGGTGACCAGAATTACATGCAGTACTTCATTACTTCAGTACTTAATAGTGCATCATATTGTTTGAACATAATGTCCCTCATTTTATATTCTTTTTAATTGGTTCAGCACAATGCTTAGATAATGAAAACCTTATGTCAATATAAAGCCCTAAATTGTTTTTAGAGGTTGCTTCCTTTAGGACAGTATGTCCCATCTTGTATTTATAATTGACATTTTTATAGCCCACGTGTAGCACTTTCACTTTTCTACATTAAATGTGTCAAGTTGTTCACGCCTATGTTATAGTAAAAACATGCAGTGACCACAATGTAAAAAGGACATTCAAAAGTTTATTGGAAAGAATTAATCATATGGAAAAATTCATACCTAAATGGCAAATGTATCTTATTGTATAACAGCTTCAGAAACCAGATATGACCAAATTGAAAAAGAGTTGCTTAGCATTTTGTTTGCACGGGATAGATTTCATTAATTTGTAGCAGAACAAAATGTAATTGTAGAAGCCAATCATAAGCCATTAATATCCTTATTTGTAAAACCACATAATAATTGTTCATTACAGATTCAAACGATGACGATCAAACTGCAGCTTTATACACTAAATGTTGTATATACAGTGCACCTGAAATATAGATGTATATGGCAGATACACGGTCAAGAGCAGTTGATTCAAACTCTCCACTTGATTATCAAATACCTGAAGACATTCATAAATATCTAAACCTAATTACAGAAGCACTACCTGTGGCAAATGCCAAAATGCAGCTAATTAGGCAGGGAATTGAGAAAGATGGAACCGTGAAGCAAGTGTCAAATGACATAGGAAGTGACAGGCCTAATGTGAAAAACACTGTAATATGGAACTACATTAGCACTGGAACTACAGAACTGAGCTGACTGTTTTTGATAGTATTATATACAAAGGGAGTAAAATAGCAATTCCACAAGGATTAAGAAATGACATGCTAAAGAAAATCCATGAGGATCATACAGGATTTAAAAATGTAAGAGAAGGACCTGTGAAATTTTGTATGGGTCAAAAATAAACCCAAGACATTTCAGAGTGAGGTAGGTGGGCCATTGCACAGTATGCTTTAATAAATTAACCAGAATAGAGAAATATGTCATTAAATCCAATTTAAGATACAGTGTTATTATTATTAATTATTATTTGACTCAAGCCATTATTCAAGGCGACTTAAGATACAATTGGTTACATTTCTTTTGTTTTTTTCCAGTTCGGGCATAGGCAAGTTAAGTGACTTGCACTTTGTCACACAGTGCCTTTTACTTCAAACCTTACCACTCAAACAATCTGAATGTTTGCTATAGCTTGAAAACACCAAATAGAATAATGAAATACATGCAAAGGTGGCAATATCATTTTGAATTAGAGTTTTCTCTTGAGATGACTAATGTGGTTTCCAAAAGTGTCACCTTGTTATTAGCTAATAAGTAATGCTTATCATTGCCTTTGGTGTCACTTTTTATGTGTTTATTATTGATTTAATTATGTGATGATAAAATTGTCAGACATGGGAACAATCAGTATAAAAAGATGAGTAGCTAACATATTCAAGCCAAAATCTTAACTTAAAATCAAAAACCAGACCAAAATTTAGTTAAAAACACTAGATAAATTACTTGAGGAATTATTTTTGAAGTGTCTTCACTTTAGTTTGTTGAAGTTCGGACACTAGGTTTTGTATTAATGTGTGATTATATTATAGGTAACAAAGTGTAGGATGTGAGTAGCGACAGGTGTTGTCTCTATAAACAATACGATAGGGCTATGCAGATGAACATTTAGTGGTTATAGAAAAAAAGTTTAAAAAATGGAGATGCAATGATGACAGAATTACATTAAAATCAACCAAATGCTGTTGATAAAACATTTTATACAAAAAGGTATACCATCAGAAATAAGCATGGCTTTAACAAACTCCTAACACTTTTTACCCCCTCTGTCATGATCCATCTGAGGGCGTTCTTTCACTTGATTTCCCAAACATCACACAGTTTTGTAATGATTGTACTGGTGAGCTGAGGATCCAAGGTCAAAGGTATTTGCACTACTTGGGGACACCCTAGCAAATGAATATGTCATTTTTTAAGACTCCACTTATTATTTACATTTTGTTTCCTTTCAATAGAAACAACTAGCAATTGCATTCAATGATCACCATTAAGAAGGTGTTTAAGTTTTTGATTACTAAAATAGGCGCGATAAACAACACTTTAGTGGAGTTTCTGTGGTGGATCTGTACACTACTGGAAATATTGATATCCTCTCACATGAGACTGTATACAGTAGATGGGGCATTGTGGCTGCAATGTCAGCAGAGCGTTATTTAAGTATATGGTACCATCTTACTAAACAGGAGCTCCTAAAAGCTCTTGAGATTAATGGGGTGAGATATTCTTAGAGGTAACTTTTTTGGGGTCATCTTTTGTGGCAATCACTTGCCCCAAGGAGAGCTGATCCTGTGCAAAACAATATTTTTTCACATTAAAGGATGGGATGAGCCCGGTGGAGCTTTATGAAAAACATTTACTGAGCCTTCCACATGTTGTTCAGCACAGCAAGTAATTTGAAGGAGCACACATTTTAAACAGAAGGGTGACACTTACTTACATGGTACAATAAGAAGCATAACTAGAAAGTATTTAAAGGCTTTTATTGGTGTAATAGTTTGATCCTCAATACAATTGGGAAAAAAGAAGACAAAAATGCAAATAAAATGTTTTATATTGTGAAAGTGTCAAGGGTACATCCAAGAATAGACTTCATAAACTTCTAATCTTTAGCTGAGCTCTGTTTGGAGTAATGTTGTGTCCTCTGTAATAGACACCAGTAGAATTGACTGGGCATGACACAATGCATACTTTTGCATGAGTACTGAGTGAAGAGCTTGCATTTTGTCATAAATACAGCCACAAAAGCACTTCTCTGCATGTGAAACACAGGTGGGATGTGCTTGTACATCTCACTGCTTGAGTGTCTGTGTAAAGGCTTAGTGGTTCAGCAAGATGAAACTCTACAGCAACCTAGTGCTCACTTGAGGTATTACAGACCTTAATTTCAATCTGTTTGTACAGGGACACTTTGAATATTGATGCATGGATGTTATATCACAAATAAAGAGAGTGTTAATGAGAGAGAATGGTGTATGACAGTCTCAAGCTCTAAGCAACATTTCAGTGTTTCATATTTTTTCTGAAGTCTTGTCTGCAGTGACTTGAGGCTTAGAATAACTCCCTCCAATTGACATTAGCATATTTAAAATAAAGGTATAAGCTTTTTCAGACACTTGCACAAACTGTAATAAAGCAGATTATGAATAGCTTTTTAAGGGAGACACCTGTCATTTTGAGGATGACTACATAGCCAATAATTTTCCAAACATTGCAGATACCGTATAGAAAAAGACAAAATAATGGTTGAATTACAGATCCATGATGGCTACAGCATCTCATTGACAAACAAGAACAGGAGAAAAGCACACAAAGAAAACCATCCTTAATTGAAAATTGTGTCGTGGAGAAAGCTTCTTCAGAAAAAACAACCAGTTTTCAGTTAGGCAGTCAGAATAGAATTTATTGCACAGCATAGCAGATAAACCCTGTATCAATTAAATGAAGTAAGCCCCGAGTTCAGGGCGAACCTCAAATTTATCACAACTGTTATCTAAAAATATTCCTGCTTCACTTCATACCATTTCTTATTATCTGCTTTACTGGGTTTCTCGTGATAATGACCTTGCTCAATACCTTTTCTCATAACAATCACCTGGTCCTGTGGACTTTCTAACAACAATTACTTAGCCCCGTAGACTTTTTCATAACAATTTTCTTTCCCAGTTCACCTTCTCATAACAATTTTCCTTCCCAGCCCACACATTATCAACAAGTGTCACCCATGTTACTAATCCTGGGCTGTCAAAGAGTGATGGCCTTTTAGTTAATCAATTTGTAGCGCACCCCCCGACTTCAAACAAACACAGAGGTTGCCACCAGATTTACGTAGCAAAGAAGGCATTGCACTTTTAAAATGAGGGACAGATAGAATCAGGCCAATACCTAAGCCCTACCATCTTTCCACCCTGCCACCCGAATATTAACAACACCCCAGGAAAATACTTATACAGATTAAACACACCCAACACACAAATCTAGAAATATTTTTATTTACTATAATAACTACTGAAAAAAACGGTAAAGAAAAATAATGACAAAAGTACTAAACAAACACCACAAACAAACCCCATATTAAGATATTTACAATCCTGGAAAAATCCTTAGTGTAGGTGATGAGTCCAGAAGAATAGTCTTCAGAGGCATGCCTATTCTCAAAGAGCATCAGTGGACTAGATTGGGAAGAAAAAGAACCCACCACCATCCTTAAATCCAATGGCCGAGCACCATCCTTCTCCGCTATGAATGTCTAGTTAACAAAAGGTTTTGGAGCTGCTGATGATGTAGCTGATTGGAAAATGGTACAATCAAAAAGTCCAGCCACATCCTTTTGTTCCGGTTTTATCGGTACAGTGCATACAAACCACAAACTACAAATTTCACAAGCCCCTCCACATCAGTGCAAACCTGTTTAAAGGCATCGGCCCTAATTTACAAACAAGAATTGGCATAACCAGTGTCGTTATTGACATTTAACAATCACTAAACAGGACATACATACACATAAATAAAACCCCCTATGTGGCCCCGCTACAAATTCTCACCATTAAGTTGGAATCAGGAGGATCCACATGGGAAAACCAGACAGCTTAATTAATGATTACCTGTTACTGCACTGGTAAGGGCTAGGCTGCGGACGGCCTTGAGCAGACAAACCCGAAGAAAGGAAAATTACAAGCTTTTAACAGTTACTCTTATAAAGCTTAATGCTACCTATGGCATAGTTTAATACATTTTGCTATGACTTAATTTATAATAATAATAATAATTCATTACATTTATATAGCATTTATTATTATAATGATTCATAAAGAAGCATTGACATATACACTTAAATGCTGTCTAAAATATATATCCGTGCTGATGTGAAAACCTGCAAACATAGGCAGCTGCACAGTTAGGCAGTGGTCTCACAGGCACCCACTTAAAAGAGAGAAAAATCCTAGCCTTTATTCAACTCTTAAACTCTTATAAAGCTCAAGCTAGCTAACACAATGCATTTTGCTTCAACTTCATCACCTAAGGTATTGATAAACCTTAATATATAAATTTAAATGCCATTTAAAATGTTTATGTTTATGCGCAAGCATGAGAGCTTGCTTAGTGTTCTTAAGAATAAAGACCTTGAATGCCTGTGAAAGTTTTAGTCTTTTGTTGATCGGAAGCCTCAGCACCTGTGCTCTCAAAACAAATGTTTGGTTGCTCAGTTCCCTCAGAGAACACAATGTCCTCGACTCACAGAAGTTCAAAACAAAATGAGTAAAAGACAGGCAGACCAGCAACCCAGCAGCCCTTATGCTAAAATAAATGGCGAACTTTTAAGCTGCTTCAGGCATAAGCTTTTAAAAGCTAATAGTACTAAAACTAATAATAAGACACATTGATCTTTAATCTAAAATCTCAATAATTGCACATTAACTGCCAAGCCATGTGTCACTGACATCAAATGTCGATGAGGTAATTGTGTAAAATTAAATAAAACATGTTTTGGTTTTATTTAAATATGCTCAAATATGTAACAAAACCCCATAAGCCATCAAACTACAGCATGTGGTTCTGCAATGTTTAGAGTGTCTGGAGTACAGCAGAATAATCTTAGCCTGATATTCACCACAACACACAGATATTTGCTTCTGCATCAGAAGATAAGACTTAGAATTGTGTGTTACTGTTACACTGACTTTGCTATCTCACAACAATAACAGAATATTATTCTGCTCAGAACAAAATCCTGTCCTTTCTTTAAATGGGTGTATGCATGATAGGCCACAACCACTAAAGCAACTAGCTGCCTCCCTCCTTATAATCAAAATCTAACATTTCCCTTTTAAAGAAGCACTTTCATGTCAGTAAACATAGTCAAGATTATACATGTGCATTAATTTAACATTAACATTGTACATCAGGAATGCGCACAAGGCAACTTTATCTTACTAACCTAATAAAATACAAAAAATTGAAAAAGAAAATGAACAAGGTAATGACATACAGTATGAACATGAAATAAGCAGTTCTGAATCTAAGAGATACATATGAAAATTAAACCTTGCAAAGAAGTTATGAGTACATGGGCAATCCTAGCACCGAGAAACGATGAAGTCAAACAAATTAATGCGAAAATTGTTGATTGGTTACATGGCAAATTGGTTAAATGTGTATCAATAGACTATGCTGAAACAGTTGGTGGTGATGGTCTGGAAAATGAAAACATCAACTTACAATATGACATAGAATGCGGTGGACAGATTCAGTCCTGGAGGGCCTCAGTGGTTGCAGGTTTTTGTTCCAACCAGATTGCTTAATTAAAAACCAATCCTTGTCAATTATTTAATTTCATGGCTTGCTAGTGCTTTAACTCTGCCATGTCAAGTCATTCTCATATCCTAGATTTTTTTCCTTTCTAAGGATATCATCCAAATGACTTGAAGTCTAAAACAGATGAGTAATTCTCAGTGCTTCACTTTTTTCTCTTCACTTTCCTTCCAAGTATTTAATTAAACCCAATAGTGCATGATAAATACACACAGGTGTAAACGGAAACAACCTAAATGGAGAAATGCTGGTTTCTTTTGTCATTTGCATCTTATTGCTAATAAGGAGCAATTAAAAACCAAGACTACAGCTGTTTAAGACTAAAATTAGCAATAAGTGTTCAAAATCTTAACGAGCGAGACAACTAAAGGGAAGCATAGGTGCTACTTGAGTAATAAGTGCTTCTTATTAAGCAACTGGGTCGGAACAAAAACCTGCAGACACTGTGACCCTCCAGGACTGAATCTGCCCACCCAGGCATAGAATATCTACAATCGTTAACACCGTCAGGTCTTCTACCGGTCAAATTACTGTTGAAAAAAGGATGTATCGTAATGCTATAATGTGTAAAATTTTAACAGGTGACAAGAAAGGTAATGTAGTACATCTTCCACGGATAACATTAGACACCAAAGGAGATCTTGATATGCCATTCGTATTAAAACGTTTACAGTTTCCCGTTATAATAGCTTTTGCTATGACAATTAACAAATCATAGGGACAAACATTTGAAAGTAGGTTTATTTATTAGAGAAAAAGAGATGATATTGACTCACAGGCAGTTATACGTTGCATTGTCACAATGTAACTCCAAACACGGAATCAAAATTCAATGCAATATTGACAAAAGTTCATTCTAAATTTTGTTTTTACTAAAGTTTTATAGTAAAAGTGTAAGTTTAAAAAGTATTTGTGTGTTAATTTCAAAGTCAAACAGAACGAAAAGTGTATAACTCAACGATTACCTCTAATGCAACATGGTACATAATTTTCTTTCAATTTCTTAAGTTTTTACTATTTTTTACTATGGTTAATTATTCTCTGTAATATAAAATAGTTAGGTTTATTATGCATATGTAACAATTCCCATGAAAATAACAATCTGTTTAAATTGTACATCTGCTTCCCCATACGTGAGCAGCAGAGCCCCAAAGTGGCCAGTGTGTAGCTTCTGCCTGGGGGTTGGCGAGCGAAGCCATATATATAAAATATAAAATCTGTAATATACAAGAAAGGGATGGCAGAAAGTGTCTCCAATCCAGGGTGACTCATACAGCTACTGCATTTATGTTTAAAGCATCTTTGTGCCTTTACTGTAAGAGTGCACTTAGCTCTCCTGTGTTTTTAAAAAGGCACATTCTACACAACTACTTTCAGATCTAGAAACTACAAAAATACAAACCCAAAAAACAATATAGTCACAATGAATGCCCAGAATGAATATGTGGTGTATAGTACTCAGATGGAACATACAGCCCACAAGAAACCTGCATATAAGACTACAGTTTCATTGAATGGCAGGCTACTAAAAAAAGAAGTTGATTCTTCAGCCTGTAGTTTAATTAGCAATGACGCTTACAAAAGACTACAGCCAAGCAACACACCTCCACTCGTATGTATAGATGGTATGTTGTGACAGTGAACTATCAGCTCACAAGGGTTGTGTTTTATGGGGGTAGCAGACCTGTTCAAGCAAGGAAGGATGTGCTTAAACTATTTCCTGACTCCCAGCCTGGCATAGTCCACATGGAGGCTCTGACTAGAAGTTATGTATGGTGGCCAGAAATGGAAGGACAAATAGAGAATGCTGTAAAGTGTTGTACAACATGCTAACAGTCATGGCATGCGCCATCTAGGGCACCACTACACTCCTGGGAAGCTTAGGCTTGGTCTCAGATCCATATTGATTTTGCTGGAGCATTTCAAGAAATGGTCTTCTTTATTTTAGTGAATTTCCTTTTCAGGTGGCTGGAGGTGTCTCTTTTATGCTCCATGTTTGCTAATGCTGCCATTGACACTTTGCACCATATCTTTGCTACACATGAATTGCCAGATGTTATTGGTATAGCGTTTATATCTGCTGAATTCAAAGAGTTCACAGAAAGAATTGAGATCCGGCATGTGACAACGGTCCCCTATCATCCATCCTCAAATGGACAAGCAGAGCAAATGCTAAAGACAACAAAGAATGCTCTATGGCAGATCACACCTGGTAAGTGGCAAAAACTCCTTGCCAGATTTTTACTAGCTCAGCACACCATGCCCAAGTCTTCCACAGGGAAGAGTCCTGCAGAGCTGCTAATGAACAGACGACTAACCACTGCACTTGATCGCCTTCACTCAGACTTTCAACATAACATTCATACAAAACAAGAGGGATTAGCACGAAAGCATGGATGCATGCTTCAGAAGTTTCAGCCTTTTAGAGACTATATGCAACCCAACTTTGTAGGACAACCACAATGGATGTCAGCAGTAATGCCAGAAGCAACTGGCTCTATGTCTTACTGTGTGCAAATATAAGATGGATACATTTACCATTGCCATGTTGATCCGCTTTGAGAGCCTACAATTGGTGAAGGGTCAGTGCCAGAAACCAAGTCCATACAGCAACCAGCTGGTACTATACAGCAGCCTCCTGGTAGCCCAAAAATACCAACTTCTTTTGAATCCACTAGAGATAATGGAACAGTGGTGACACCACTTCGGAAACTGGTAAACCTGTAGATGTTAAAACCCCACAGCCTGTGGTTTCACTAAGGACCTGTAGAGCTCTTGTTAGGCCGAAACGTTTTGAAGATATTTAAAATTGAAGGAAAGGGTTGTTATGTATTTGTATGTCCATTAATGAGTTAAATTTATATTGACTTTGATTGACATTTCAGTTGTTAGTAATTTCCAGTAGAATGTTAGGGTGTGGGATTTTAAAGGGGGAAAAAGCAGGTTCTTAAAAAGTATTTTTCCTGTTATACAGAGAGAATGCAATGAGAAATTGACACGCTGTTCACAGTTATTAAACACTAGTTAAGTACCACTTCTCAGCATCTATTTGCTTACAATTAATTTTATAAGAATTATTTTTTATTATGAGATTCCTTATTGAGAAAATTATTAATTAAAACAGGGTTTTTTGACAATGTTTTTATCTTTAATTCTTACTATTGCTATATTGTTTTCAAAATGGGGATTTTGCTTATTGTTCCTTTTTTTCTCTCAATGCTGAATGCAGAAATAGAGTATAGACAAATAGAATACTGACTACAGAAGTTTTAAAGTATGGAAACAGAACAGAAACAAAATCAATAATGTCAAATTAAGCTGCTGCCACTTTTTATTGAAGAAGAAAAACAGTAGCAGTTTATTTAACAAAATGGGTTATATGAAAAATTTGTAAAACACAATAAATGAATCTGCGGTGGGTTGGCACACTGCCCAGGATTGGTTCCTGCCTTGTGCCCTGTGTTGGCTGGGATTGGTTCCAGCAGACCCCCGTGACCCTGTGTTCGGATTCAGCGGATTGGAAAATGGATGGATGGATGGACAATGAATGAATAGCACAGTTTCTGCCAGTGGGCAAGTTATTGATGCAGGAGACCAACACTAGATAACGGATAATATTCAATATGTTGTCCTCATTTTAAGATATTGTGAATTAGACGCTATATAACGCCCGACCCGGCACAAATTCACACTGAGGCACATGTACAAAGACACAGGCTTTTTATTTTTCTTCAGCTGGAGGGCACATCTTCCCCGTGAACCCTCCGGCCACAACACAGTGCCAAAAGCACTTAATATACACAGACTAAGCACTCTTCCTCTGGCACCACCACTCCTCCTAGGCAACCTCGCCCTCTTCCTCCTGATTCTGGCCCAGAATGGTGGTTGCTGGTCCTTTTTATAGCCCACCCGGAAGTGTTCCAGGTACTTGACCACCTGGTTCCAATTGCACTTCCGGGTGGGGCTGAAGAGTTGTCCAGCTTGGCTGTGGAATCCATGCAGCACCTCCTGGCAGCCACCCCAGCTCCCAACTGAGCTGTTGAGGACTCTATCTCCCATGGAGCCCTGCAGGAGGTTGAAGCATCACCGCCGGCCAGGGAGGCTGCCACCAAGCATCCCGGGGGAGGTAATGAGCTGCCCATGGTTGCTCCCCCGGAACATATGCAGCAGGGGTGTCCCGGCCAGGCATGGAACCCGGCAACCTGCCACAATATATATTCTGACATTATCCTGATGTTAAGAACATTATGTCTCTATTTGTAACATTAGATAAAATTAGAATGTTATCTTCTTCTTAAGATAACATTATGACAACAGAACAGTTTTGATGATAACAGGTCATTCAGTCCAAGAAAGATTTCTAATTCTACTCACCTAATTTCTTCAAAATAACAAATTTTGAAAGCTCCCAAAATCCATCTGTCTACCATACTACTTAGTAACATATACAATTAACATACACATAGAAGAAAAACTCTTTAATATTAGTGCAAAATCTTCTTTCAGCTTTCTGTTTGAATCTCCATATTCTTCTTGAAGAATTAATTTTAAAGTAACAACTGCGATTCATTGTATTAATTCTATATTATTTTAAATAATTCAGTCATGTCACCTGTTAATCTTTGTTTGCTGAAAGCAAAACGGTTCAACTTCTAAAATCTTTCCTCATGGTTTTGGTGTAGTGAAGTGTGGGCCTAGCCAATCAGTTCATTGTATATGAAATTGATTGGGTATTAGTTATTTTATCTTTCCTTCAAGCTTCAAAGTGATATGTCAAATCCCATTGGTTTATTGAATTTTCAATAAATAAATGCAGCGATGTTATGGTATATGTGTAACCTGATTGTAGTTATAGTCATTGGACAGTTAACAGACCCTTAAGTTGCTTAATTGAGTATTTTTGATGATCACCAAGAGAGCTTCTTAATTTGAGGGATTATTTCTGTTATGGCAAAACAAATGGAAATGCCTCATTTAAGAAATTTTCCATCCATAAATCGGATCAAGATGTGTTTGAGATCATCAATATCATCAGTTAATCTTAACAACTTGACTATCTTATCATTTGAACAAGATCTTGCTGAAAATCTAGATTGTAATGAAATCATTGACCAGTTCAATCTATAACCCTGATTAAAATAAAATTAAAATTAGCTTCTTGCTTCTGGTAGGTGTGTCACTCCCACTTGAATCACTATGTCATAAGACTCCTCTTCATACTTGACCAGCTGGTCTACAGGATCTCTTTTAGCTGTATATCCCTTCCCCTCACCTAGCAGGAACTTTTTCAGTTAATGTCCCTCTTATTTGCCACTATGTCAGTTATGACATCCACTAATGCCCCAGTGGCTCTCCATCCAGCTCTTTCTTTTATGGTGGATCCTGGCAACATGTGACTGGAAAGGCCATAGCTTCAGTATCTTAGACTTGTCCTAAGATTTGGTTGGTCACTGCTCCCAGATACTTTCAGCTTCCTTACTTTTGTAATATGGGATAGTCTGATAAATTTTCTCTGGGTTCAATACATTTTTCTGGCCTTCAAATAGTCTGGCACTTGTGGAGGACTGCCGGCTTCTCATGCCGGTCCTCACCCCCAGGCCTCCAGGAGGAGCTCTACCAACAGCAGGATAGGCCTTATGGACTTAATAGTATTTATACGCAGCCCTGTTGGATACCTTGGGGACCACCAGGAGTTGCTGTGGGGGGGCTTATGTGCTCTGTGATGCCTTATGACCCGGGAATACGTCACGGTCATGTGACGGGAAGGAATGTCGTGCTCCCGGGTTAAAGTAATGGATTGATGGCCCTGACCCGGAAGGAGTAAGGAACTGTGGACTGCTGGTACAGGAACACCTCCGGGTCAGGGGCTATAAAAGGACGAAGACTCAGACCAGACGGTGAGCTGTGCTGGGAGGGAGAGGAGCAAAGTGTCTGGGCGAGGAGGAGTGATTAGTGTGCTATTTGATTATTGTTTATGAGTAGTGTGGAAGGTGCTTGGTGCACATTGGTGCTAAAAAATAAAAGTCTTTGACTTTTACCTGGTGTTTGGAGTCATCCCTGAGGGTTCAAGGGAGCACTAGCGCCCCCAACTGCCACACACTATAATTTGAATATCAAGGATTTCAAATGTATTATTGTTTATGGCGTATTGGTTGTTGTCATTATCCACCCCCTCAGACCTCACCAAGTTAATTTTAGCATTGTCCCAGGTAACGCAAAATCTTGATGTTTAACCCCTTAACGCGCACACGTACCGGTCCCGGGACATAACAGCGTTTTAAAAACGTTACAGTAATGTGTGCATGCCCATCTGCCATGCATCTCGACATACTACCCATCAAAGTCTCGTCTTACCGATGATATAAACCATTTTGACACACATCATCTTTGCTAAAATAAAGAAAATTTTATGACTGAGCCAAACTAGTGAAAACAGAAAAATATTTAGGACAAGGAAACAAAGGTAGGTTGGAAAACATAACAAGAGTCAAAATGTTTGGTGCAGAGGGACAATGATAAATCTGAAAATGTTAAGCAAAAGCATAGTCAAAAGAGAATTGATACCAGAGAATCAGACTAAAGAAGTGGGATATGAAGCAAAGGCAGTTTTTATTTTTGTTTATCCAAACAAGATGAACATTGAGCTTGTACTCAACATGTCATGTTGATGACGTCACACTCCGCAGGACTTGAAGGCACTCTTCAGGTAACCGACAGGGTCTTTATGACTGGTAAATAACGGTGCAACAAACATAACATAATTAAACAGTGGTGAAAATTGAACAGCAAAACAAAGTAGCAATGCTACAAACTAGGTAAATTCACAACAGACCCTTCTTCCTAATGCATGGCCTCTGGACATGCCTGTAAGATTTATGAGGAAGCAAACATGATACGCCTGCAACAATCGAGGAGTATGCAAATCTAAGAAAGGAGCCCAAGTATGTTCTTCTGGCCCATTACCTTTCCAGTAAACCAAATATTCAACAGAGGAACTGCTCTGTCTACAATCGAGCCAATGCTGAACCTCACTCCCTTGTACGAGGACAGGTTGAGGGGAAGGTTTACTATAAGGATTTCATAATACCGGTTTTGGTCTGGAGACATGAAACACTGAATGAATTTTAAAATACACAGGAAGAGCTAACTTATTTGAGACAAACACAACCTTTTTAGTATACTGTAGAATAAAGACCTACATACTGGGGATCCTGCAAAGGTTTTGGCCTACTTCAGGTTCTCAAAGACTAGTTATCGAATCTCTTTCAGCCTGGATCAATATTCCTTAAGACACTAGAATATGCCCTTGGGCATTACAATTTGATTGGTCAAATCAATACAAGCTTTCAAAGGAGGACATACATATAGCAGAATGAAACAGGACACTTCTAGTTGGAGGTAAAGTGGGATATCAATCATCGTGAAAGGCATTGACCATACATGTGAGGAATTTTTCCAAACCCCTGTTCACTCTTTCAGTCTGACTATTGGACTGTGGGGGATAGCCAGACATTAGGTTTAATGCATAACCCAACTTATTACAAAATAACCTCCAAAACTTGCAAATGGACTGTGGAACTCTATTCGAGATAATAGTTGATGGAAAGCCATGTAATCTGACAAAATGCATTATGAATGTACTGTATTTGGGCTAATTATTTAGCTGTAGGCAATTTCTATAGTGGAACAAAGTGTGAACTTTTTAAGAAAGTGTCACCTATAAACAGTATTGTAATTTTGGTCTAAGATGCAGGAAGATAGGTAACAAAATCCATAGAGATAGATTCACAGGGTATCTAAGTGAGTGGCATAGGTTGCAAAAGCCATAGGGACGTTCTTGAAACAGACTTGTATCTGGCATAGACTTCTCAAACCATTACAAAATCATAAGCATCCTTATACATTTTCTCTCACCAAAAATAATATTTGATGAGTTCAAAAGTTTGACTAGTTCCTGGATGACCAAGAACTTTTCAGAACAAAAAATTTATCAGCAGGAACTTAGTCTCAAATTCTTATCAGTGATGGTGATCAGCTTAATGGTACTTAAGCTCCCTCCCTTCCTCTAGTGTTAACTTTATTGCTAAAAGTTCATGGTTCTCTACATCATAATTCTGTTGAGTGTCCAAAGGTTTGTGGGAATTAAAGGCACAAGGATGGAAATGATCAGACTCGTTACATTTCTGATATCATATGGCATCTACTCCAATGTTGGATGTGTTATCATTAACTATAAATTGTTTCTGAAGGTAAGGATGTCATATGATGGGGGCAGTGGTAAAGAATGAATTCTTTTAGCATGTTAAAAGATTCTTGAGCTTCTTTAGTCCAACAGAATCTTTTAACAGATATTTTGTGCAGGGGTGGCTCTAGGCTTGTGGCGGCCCTGGGCAGTGAAAGAATCGGTGACCCCTTCGCCGCCAATGTCAATATGGTATCTTATGCATGGCGGATGGCCACATCCGTTGCGGACACTGGATAGCTGCCTTGTGCTCATGACACAAGCGTTTAACTTATGATAAAGTTCAGGATTGCTCCTTCCTATGACGCAATGAAAGCTTCCTGAGCCGCCTTTCTCTTTCGTTTTGAATAACCAGATTTGTGTACTCGAAATCTCTTCATTTTGCTTAGAATGGGTATGCAAATGTCTTGTTTCCCCTATCCGACCATATATTCACTATGACTATTGCGCTAAAACTAATACTTTATTAAAACTAGGTTAAACATTAACTTACTCACCCACTTTCACTAGCTTTGCTTCAGCTGTCACCTGTGTTGTTATTTTCTCTTTCTGTTTTATATTCAATGTATATTAGCGTGGCGGCCCCTGGGATTTGGCGGCCCTGTGCAGGTTCACAGATTGCACATGCCTAAGGCCGCCCATGTTTTGTCTGAGGTAATTGGAGAAATTATAGTACTAAAATTATAAATAAAGTGACTGAAGTAATTGGCAAATTCAATGAATTGTTGAACTTTTTTAACACTTTCAGGGGCTTTCTATTTATACAATATATCCACCTTGATTTTGTCCATTTGGCAGCCAAATGATTCTGTCAGAGACAAAATAACACATCTTTAACATGTTTACCTCTAAACTCTTTGAAAAAAATAAAAATATCATCAGTGTAGACAAGGATGAAAATGATTAATAAATCTCAGAAAATATCATTGACAAAAATCTTGAAATATTGCAAGCATGTTAGCAATTCATGAAGCATTGCTTTATATTCAAAATGTCCAGTTGTGGTATTGAAGGCTTCCTTTCTTTCATTGCCTTCCCTGATTCTTACCAAACTGAAAGCACTGAACAGCTCTAAATTTATAAATATGGTTGATCCAGGAACTTGATTAAGCAGTAAAAAGATAAGTGGTAACAGATAACTGTTCTTTACGTTAATTTTATTTCGTTTTCCGTAATCAATGCATGGATGTAATCACCCATCTTTTTTTCCACACACAAAAAAAAAATCCTCCCACCCCTCACAGGACTTTGAGACGGCTGAATAAATTCTTTGGCTAAATTTTCTTTAGTATATTTATCAATAGCTACTGTCTCAGGTCTGGATAAAGCATACATTTTTCCCTTTGATTAAGGAGCTCATGAGAATAACTCAATGGACAGTCATATACACAATATGGGCAGCAAGGTTGACTTTTGCTGATTGAATATGTCATGGAATATATTCATAATATGTGGGGAGCACTGATATTGAACTCAGGTGGATAGGAAAATGTTTAATCTTTCATAAACAGTTAGTGACACTCAAACTCTGCTTAAAGATGGTTTTGGATGTCCAGTTAAAGTCAGGATTATATTTTGCTTACCATAGAAAACCTAATGTAAAAAAGTCTTATGAGCTTGGTATATCAAAAAATGTTAATTTTTCATGATGTAATCACCCTAGTTTTATCATAAAAGCTTTGATCATGAATTCTAACATTCAGCCCTTCATAAAGGATTCTCATTCACGGAAACAGTACACAATTTTCTCTTTAAAAGAAGGAAGTTATAATTTCAGCTGGTTAACCAAATGGCCACTAATCAAATTTTCTGTGGCCCTGAATCAATAAGTGTCTGTGAAGGCTGTCCTTCTATTAACACTGGCTTAAATAATGCATTTTTAAACAGGATTTCACTACAAAAGCCCATCACACCAAACTCTGAAGTAAAATGAACTTTCTAGTTTCTCTGTTTTTTAGCGAGTTTAGGGCAATTAGTAATTAGACTGTATGCCCCAAATTGCCACAATAGAAACAAAGCCTCAAAGTTAATCTCCTTAGTCTGTCTTTTGCAGTGACCCCAGTTTTGCCTAATTCCATAGGCTCCTCAAACTGATTATTTTCAGATACCATTTTCATTACAGTGATCTGTTTCCTTTTTAATTTTCATTCTTTTATGAGAGTGCCTGTTTTTAGCGCCAGATCTACAGTCTCCTCTAAGGTCTGTCCAAGTCTTTCTTCCATCCAAAAATGAAATATTTTATTATCTATTGGCCTTGAGAAGAAAATGTAATCACTCAATTCCAGAAAAGAAAGAAAGAGGAAATGTACGATGAGATGGACCAACAACATAACATGTGGTATCCTCTTGAAGACCTAACCTGAAGGCTCATTGTTTAAACTTGACTTTAAGATGATGTTAAAAACAAGCAAGAAGTTTAAATGACAGAATGTGCCATAGAAATAAATGACTGCTGTCAGGGATGCCAGGGGCCATGATCCGGCCGGGACGCCATGAGGGACCGGATGTGGGTCTGCGCCCACCCTGGATCACGTGGGGGTCACCTTCCTGGTTGCTCTGGGGGCCACGGGTACAGGGCATGGAAGCTCCACCCTGTAGGGGCCCGTGGTCACTGCCAGGAGGCGCCCCAATGCCTTGGGGACCTGTTACCCCAGCACTTCCTGGTGTGGCGGACGGTGCTGGGGGGAAGACTTTGGAGGATACCCGGAGAACTCCTGGGAGAACAGCTGACACCCTCCGCCATGCAGAAGGCGTTGCCAATGGGGGAGTGTCGGAAGCACCTGGAGCTCATCCGGGTCATATATAAAAGGGGCCGTCTCCCTTCATTCGAGGCTGGAGTCAGGAGGAGGAAGGACGAAGCTCAGCAGAGCTGTGGAGGCGCCCGAAGACAAGGCATAGTTTGGCCAGGACTAATTTGGGGATTTGTGCACATGACTGGGTCTGAGTGACCATTGACTGGGGTCTGTGTGACCCATTATACTTGTAAATATTTGTAAATAAACGTGTGGTGGTTTGAAGAACAACATGTCCGCCTGTCTGTGTCTGGGCCGGGTTCACACTGCCTACATTGTATGAATAGGTCACAGAACTTATACTTAATGCATATTTGACTAACATAAGAAAACAATAAATTTTAATTATTAAAATGTAGCCATTAATCACTGGTGCAGTGAGCTCTCAGTGCCAGTCATTATCAGAATGAAAGAGGATCACAAGTTGCTACAAGATGGATATTCCGAGGATAACTAGGGAATTCTTCTTGCCCCTGCATTCTAATTCTCCAAGAAGTGAGACTTCATAATATCAAGTCAATCATTCATTACTAGACACTTTCCATTGCTTGTTTATTCCAATAGAATGTTATAGAGGGCCAAGGTATCTCCAAACAAACATATTTAAATCTGCAGGCACAGTTAATTTCTTTAATAAGGCAATTAAATTTGTCTTTTCAGGAAATCATTTAACCTTAGATTGACACAGTTCACCTCCCACTATCCACTTCCATATATGTAAAACTCTTATAGTGGAGTCCTGTATCTTCACATTGTTATTTGGTCGTTGTCACTTGGCACTGTGCACTTTATTTATGTTGGCTGCTTTCTTGTGAAAATCCATATTTTCTTTGTGTTTTACTTACATATCAAAGTAAATGACTCTCACTTGTTTTAATAAATAAAATGATAATAGGACATAAGTTCAGGTTTTATATTTAAGTCAGTTCACAACAGAAAAGGTCAACAGATAATTCTACTATCAATTGCATATTCTTAGTCTTTTTAAGGTTCCCATCCAGTTGTTCTCTTAAATATCCTTTAATTTGATTTAGTCTTGCTGGTCTCCAGGATCTCTTAGCCCTATATCCCTTCCCTTCACTTACCAGGAAGCTTTCTCAGTTAAGGTCCCTGTTATTGTTACTATGTCTGGTATGACATGGAGCTCCTACTCCTTGCTCATCCAGAAATGTTCTAATGCTCTCCATGAGTGTTCTCTTCTATTAGGTACTTCTGGCTTCCTTACTTTTATGATACTAGAAAGTCTGACAAATGTTCTCTAAGTTGAATAAATTTTTTTGGTATACAAGTAGTCAGGTACTAAATCAATATCAAGGATTTCAAATGTAATATTGTTTATGGTGTATTGGATGTTGTGCACTTTTTTTTTAATTTTGTTTTGAAAATCTCCATTATTGCCACCATTTTGTGCTTTTGTTGTTACAATGTGATGATTAATTGCAATAGTGAAATTCTGGAAGTTGCACTTTGTCATGATGTCAATGAGATGGTTTTTATGGTTTTAATGCTGCATGACTACCATCTTTCAAGGTTGTGGATAACCAAAACTCTCTTGCACTTTTCTAGTTAAATTGCAATTTTTTCTGCTTCTGCTTTGTTTTCTCACCTCTTGACTTGAATTTTATGATAACAATTAAAATTTGGTGTTCTCTGTGATTTTATTTAATAGCTTTTGAACTTTGTGATATTGTTTAATGTCATTACTATCTCCTAGTCCCTTTCTAACAGCTCACATGGCTTGTTATTTTTATCCTGACAGAATACTTACTGAAAGACCAAACATTTTTTTTAGGTAGTTGGAGTGTTTTGTTAGTTTTCCCTGGATTTCCTCTGTGCTCCCAGTTCAGATTTCACAAGAAGGAAGAGAAATCTGTAACCATATATTGTAAATAAAGATTTGAAAAGACATAAGAGATGGTTTGGGTTTCTGTCTAATTGCTCTAGGCAAGGGAAAAAAGCCTACCACAAACATTAATAAAATCAGGTCCTTCAGTTGTTGAATTTATCTTTTGTCAAGGACATGCTCAACACGGAATCACGATAATTAGTTTCTTTCTTTATATCAGATCAAAGGAAGTGGTTGAGCTGGAGACATAGCAGAAGTGACATCACAGATCTTCAGGCATGTCCTCTTCCTCTCTAAGGACAAAACAGGAACCATCTATCACACCCTCTTTCTTCCTACTGTGTACTCCCAAACTGTGGGTTTGACAATGCAGTTATACCTCAGTTAATGAAGTTAATATATTTCAGGACCATAGTATGATAGATATATTATAGGAAGAGTATAGATATACATTGCAGGGTGACACAAGGGGCAAGGAGAGGCGGGGCTCTTCTTCCACACAGTTACATGTGCCACCCTCAGCCTTATTCAATGACTGCATATTCATACTGCTGGTTGTGCCATTCATCACACTTGGGATCCAAGTCAAAATCATCTTTACGTATCTTCTCCAACTCAATGAGCTGGTCCAGGCCAGAGTCTTTAAGGAAGATGCACTTGTAACTAAGTCTATGGTCAATTGATTTTATCTGAGGAGAGGTGCCTTCTGCTTGTAGATAAGAAAGTACTTTCTATCTTTGCCCCCTCTTCCATACTTTGCATTGGTCCTTTGATGGAAGGTTGTTAAACCCAAAGATTCTGCTATTGTTCAGTTGTTGCTATGTGGCATCTATTTTCTTTTAACCTCTTAATAATCTGAATTATTGACCTTGTAAGAACACATACTAGGCAATGTATATTTAACACTTATGTGCTAAGCTCTCACATATAATACGCACAATATTAGCGATAGACGACTATTCTGTGTATGGACAATGACTGTGTCAGCATTCTGGCGGACAAGTACATGAACTTTTGCATGTGACACTTCATCATTTATGCCGACTTTATTAGAAAGACTCTTCTATCTCAGAAGATTCATTAACCAATGTATTAATTCATATGTATGAAATAATTGAAGCAAGACAGAGGAGGTAAAACTACTACTTATCACAGACAAGGCTGTTCTAAATCCATTTAGAGATTAAAAACAGTTTTTTTCCTGGATTTTAGAAGCCTATGACTAAAGCATGATTATTTAGCTTTTTCTCTTACTGTAAGCATTTACCCTGCAGATATTGCTAACTCTGTTACACAGCAATAGAATAATTTATGAAAGTAACTTACCTTTTCCATTAGCCATTTATTACAAAAATTAAATTAGTTGCAAGTATGTGTGAAAAAACTGTTTACTAGCTATTTGAGAATTTCATTTAACTTTTCAGGTAAGGCAGTTTACCAATGTCTCATCTTTCATGTAATGTCATATTTTCAATAGATTGGAGTTGCCTCTGATTAAACTCTGATTGTGGTGGGTTTTGCCTTTTCAAGTGGTACAGAGCAGTTGGCCTGAAATGCTACAATGTCATATATCTGCAGGGAAACAGTGTTGTGACGGTGGTTTAATGGTACATATTCTTGCCTTTCCAGCACTGTTTTAATCAAGCAGAGCCCTCACTATTTTTGACATGGCCCCAAGCTGCTACATACTCAGTCGTATTGTCTTCAGAGCGATGTATTGCAATTTTGGGTCTCAAGCATAATGTCTCACCATTAAAGCACTACTGCAGCCTGCCTGGCATTATTTCTGTTTTGTATTTGAAGCTGAATTCTGTTAGCCAGTGAGCCACACATCATAACATATTGGGATTATCACTCATGTTTAGTCTTAACACAATCATTTTTCCCACTTTAAATTTACATCAGACTTTTGAAACAATACCTAGGAAAGCTGTAAAACACAGCTATATCTAATTTTAAATGTATTTATGCTTGCTCTGACAGTGATCAAAAAAGTCTGTACATATTGTCATGAAAATTGAAAGTAACTCAGAGAGAGTCCATCTTAAAATGCAGATTATATATTGTCTTGATGCATTTGTTAGGGCTCGGTGAATCTTATAATACTGAGCATGAAGTTCATTGCTTTTTATTGGTAGATGCCGACATTAAAACTGATTGGTAGAAGGTGAATGGGGTGGCTTGAGTTCAGAATAAGTGGCCATAATCTTGATAAAGAACAATCTGTTTTCATAATGCAAATACCAACTCGTTTCATCAAATGATCTCTTCCATTTCAAATGGCTGCAGATCCCTTGGAGTTGATGTTTCCAAGCTATATATCTCTGGTTAAACCGCTTCTCTCACAGTTGTAGCTTACTCAGGAAACAGATAATATTTATGGCAGCATTTCAGAAAAAAATCCAGGCATCCCTGGGTTCCACAGCTAGTAGGAGCAGTTTAAAGTTGCTTTGAGTAATTTATTTGGTTTGCAGCACTGGAACTCTCGATACTTACTTTGAGACATGATGTTCATTTAAACAGACACATGAGGGCAGTATTTGAGCAATATGTTTTTAAATCCAGCAGCAGAAGAGATGCCTTTAGTAAAAATGAAGCTTGCTAAATATATGGTGTGTTCACATGCTAGGAGAAGTTTCATAGTGTCAAAGTTTGTGACTTCTCATTTACACATAGTTCATTGTGTCCTTGTAAGGTTCAGGTGGACTTTTTGATAGAAAGGTAAAGTCACTGTTACCACATTTCATCAACTATAATGCAACTAAAAACTGTCATTTGTGAATGTCTTGGCTATTTTATATCTTGAATGCATTTAGACGTTAACATTATGTTACAACTCAGCTAATTTGAGTAGTATTATTTTGTACAAATCTTCCTCTATACTATGTTACAGAGTAGTTTGCAAGGTATACAAAACAACAAGAGAAAACTAGAAAGTTACAAGGGACATTTAAAACGTTTACACACTTTTTTGAAACTCTATTAAGAATTTCAAAAACAAATGACATCACTTTTCTACATAGTCACCTTCATTTGCAATGCAATTTTCCCAGCATTGTACCATTGCCACTTTGAAGTGGCCTGTAAATAGAACAAGCTTTTCATAATGTAATTCCCAGGATCAAACCTGGTCTATCTGTGGAGCTACTCTCCCTGCTAGAGACAGCCACACAGTCATATAGTAGCAGAGTAGAGTGAAGAACCTTAAGCTTTGGCAGCAGTCCTGAGGGGAAGTCCACAATCGAGTTGCAAATGGAGTTACTAAGGCCCAGTCTGCTCAGTCTGACCTCTATTTTATCAGGCATAATTGTGCTAAAGGCAGAGATGAAGTCAATAAATAACAACCTGGTGTAGGTGTTCCTGCTGTCTAGGTGTTTGATGGTGGTGTGAATGGCCAGAGATACAGGCCCGATTCTGTGTAAAGCAAACTGTAAGGTACAGGAAAGTCTGGAACTGTGCTGGTTATACAGTATGTTCCTTTACCTTTGGCTCCATATGCTTTATGATGATGAAGGTTTGTGCCACTAGGTGATAGTCAGGCTTGAAACTTCGGATGCTTTTACTAGAGGCTCAACAGTAGTCTTCTTGAATCACAGTAGGATGTGGACAAGGACAGCGAGAGACTGAAAATATCAGTGAGGACTGGGGCCAGCTGAGCTCCACCTATCTTCAGAACACAGGAAGCAGGTGCCATCGGTGCAAGCAGCCTTACATGCTTCGACTCTGCTGAATGTTCTTCACATATCTTACTTGGACAGCAACAATAAACATTCCTCTGACTCACTACTGTGTTTTGTGTGAAAAAGCAGTGTTCTGATCTTCAAACCTTGCATAGAAAGATGTACAGTAGTTGTATAGTATTAGGGTCAACTGTTGCTGTGTTTGGCTCTTATCTTTCTTCGTTGTATGGTTTGCAGTATTAATTTGGTTATTTGCAGTGTTGTATGTCTTTTCAATAATCCAATGAGTGATTAACTTTTGTCTGTGCTTTAAGTAGGATTAGTGACTGTGCAGATATCTGATAGGCGAGTCACGCAGTGTGAGAGTGAGAGGATAAGAGCTATGTTTGTAATGATGGGCTGACTTAAGAAAATATTTGGCTGCTTTGTTTTTCTCTGCTGCAGGATGGATGGTATTTCAATGAGATTTTTTTTTTTCCCTAGGTATACTTAGATACTAAAAATGCTACCATATTGAGGTTGAGGATGAAGAGAGAAGAACAATGATCAGAGCACATGGAGTGTCTAACACAGCGATTCTGAAACTTTCGTATTTCGCTCTCCCCCCCCCGAAATAATTCTGCACCTCCTGCATAATATAAGATAGATGAGAATAACCCATGATACAACTAACAAAGGTATGATACTCGTACGGTGTCCCGGTATCCTATCATTTTTACTTCCATAAGATTTGCATGTGTTCGGCTAACTTTGATGAAATATTTGCAATTTATTTTTTTAAAAGTACTTTAATAACTGTTAAAATACCTTGTGTGGTTTTTGGTAGTAATTCTAATCCCAAAAACAAAGAATAAAGTGTTTATTCTTATTTAATTATTTTTTTATGTAAAGAAACAATTAAATATATGTTTTCTTTTTTTAAATCTCGTAAATGAGGACACCGATGAAGTCAATCTGCACGAGACGAACGTATTTTAGTCCGACAAATATTTCACCGCTGTTAGTTGTATCATGAAAATAACCCAATACGCAGTAAATTATTTAACTCAATTTGGCAATATTGACTACGCTGCCAGTGTCGCGCAGTCTCGCTGCATTATCACCTGATCTACTGTTACCCGAATGTCCGCGACAGATACCGATACGTCTCGAACTTTCTGGATTGAAAATACGCGACTATAAAAAGCAGCTGCAATGGCTCCGCTTGTCAGTTAGTCTTTAGATCTATGCCTTAGAAATGTTTTAATTTTAAGTTTAGTCATAATGCATTCGTTGTAATTATATGCTTGCAAATTTAAAATTAAAATAAAAATGTAAAAAATTAATTTTGATATCTTGTTCATTTATTCGATGCCCCCACCCCACAGTTTGAGAATCGCAGGTCTAACAGAAGCTGGATAAGTATTGTTGGGAAATTTTAAAATTTTTATTGCAAGCTTTTAACTTTTAAGTAAATACAGCATTTAGGAGGTACTAGACTCACCCGCCTTTTAAGGCGACCAACTTTTAAGTTGACCACTTCTTAAGGCAATTCAATATGTAGATCAATTTGATATTTTATATAAACTCATTAATTTGGTTATATCGCATTTGAGCGGTATTACTTTAATACTCGTAGTCTGTTATTTTTGTGATGAAATTTAAACTTTTTTTCTATATTGAGGTCGCCCTTTTGAACCCCCCCGATATTTACTACACGGTGAGGCATTTGTATTCCATCAACATTAATTATTTCTAGAGACATAAATTTTGTCTATTTTTCCAGCGCATCGCACACAAAAGTAAGGGAACAACGGGAGCACCAGAACTCTGCTCACATCATGTCGCTTCGTGCTGCAAGTAGTAAGTCTGTGATAAGCGGAATACCACTACGCTTTCCACTCACAGGACGGAAGGACAATCCTGACCGCTTTTATATATTAAGAAAGAAGATGATATCACACAGTCTGGAGTAGAAAATCTTGAACCTGGAAAAACTAAACTACAAATCCCATCGTGCATTGCAAAATGGACGGGGCGTGTGAAACTCTGCGCCTGCGTAGCATTCACGGGACGGAAGGACAATCCCGACCGCTTTTATATAGAAGGATTGTTAGGTATTGTGGGAAGCACGATGGCACAGTGGTAGCGCTGCTGCCTTGCAGTTAGGAGACCGCATGGAGTTTGCATGTTCTCCGCGTGTCTGTGTGGGTTCCCTCCGGGTGCTCCGGTTTCCTCCTACAGTCCAAATATATGCAGGTTAGGTACATTGGCAATCATAAATTGTACATCGTGTGTGCCCTGCGGTGGGCTGGCACCCTGCCTGGGGATTTGTTCCTGCCTTGCACCCTGTGTTAGCTGGGATTGGCTCCAGCAGAACCCGTGACCCTGTAGTTAGTGTATACCGGGTTGGAAAATGACTGACTGACTGTTAGGTATTGTGCACAGTCCCCTTTGTGCCAATGATGGTATGATGTTGCAAAAGAACAAAGAGCTTAATTGGAGGAAGGTTGAATATATGAATATCCTTTAACAGCAGAGGAAAATTAGAAGAATACAAATTCTTTGTGCCGAGTTAAGTATTGCTTTTGTGAGGGGATCATTTCAGGGAGCTTGAAATAGACTCCTTTTTAGTTTTTTTTAGTACTTTTTTTTGCATAGACTTTTCCATAGGGGTATACAGGTTGTAGGAAATTGTTTTTGGGTCCTAGTGCCAAATGAATTAATGAAATGGCATAGTCATTAAAATACTAGCTAACATTGTCATGTATACAAAATACAGTGAAATCCTTAAATGCCTGTCTATGAAGCTCATCAGGGAATGAGATGCTTGTTGTTAAAGTTTCACACTTCAGTCCTTTGTAGTTGGCAATGTCCTCAACTTCACTCCACAGATTCCCTTAGTCAGCTCTTCCATCTTTGTAATCAATGCTTGATGCCTGATGGCCTTCTGCAGATCATATCTGCCTCTCATGAATAGCTCAAGGCGTCTGGAGTTGAACACTTCATATCATTCATTTAATTTATTCCTATATGGTTATTAAAACAAGCTTTTTGGTTAGTAAAAGTTCTTCTTTTTTTAGGTACAAAGATAAACACAAAATGTGTAACTATCCGAGTCTATTCATTCTGTCTGTGGCTGCATTTTTGAAAACACTCTAGTTTGTGGCTTTAAGACAATCTTGATACTTGATATTAGGTGAATATAACCTGGCCAGTACCATCAGCTTTTGATAAGGAAATAACGCTACCTACTCTATGTTTACCTGCATTTTCTGCTGAGCAGACCCCACGATCTAATGTGAATCTGGTGGCTGTATAACCTTATCGGGACTGTTTAGATTTAGCCAGGTTTCAGTGAAGCAGGGAACACAGCATTCCTTTATCTAATGCTGAGAGTTTACCTGGCAGTTTACCCGGTAGCGCATCTGTGTTATTGTCTAGTCACAGTAGTATAGGGTGGTCCAGATCTAATTATGCAAGTTTCATTAAGCTATAACTTAAGTTTATTACATAGAAAATCACCCGAAAAATCCTGGACCATCGAGAAGTGTGCAAACTGAGGACATGAATCAATCATCGTCTTCATGCTGAAGTGGAATCGTCCCGGCATAAATCAAAGTCATCCAGATGATCTGGATCTGCATAATTAGATCTGGACCACCCTGTATATGGTAGTACTGGCTTGAACAGGTACCACCACTGTATCAGCAGGTCCCCGCTCCTCTGGTTCTGCTTTCTTCTGTGCTCAAGCCTGGAATCAGTAGCTTTGCTTGTCGTCTGACCAAAGATTGCAATAGATATAATTTCCTAACTTTTCTCTTAAGTACAATAGTGTTCATCTGCCATATCTTATAGTAGCTGCTCTGAGTTTAAAGCAGACTAAAAACAAATAATTAAAAAAAATTAAGACAGATTGAGCATGAATCATCTCCATCTTGTAAGCACCACATACAGCAGTACTAGAAACTGTGCAGGGAAGAGTAATCAAGTCCATCATCATTTGACTATCATTTTTAAATTTTTCTAAATGGTTCTTGGAGCATTGAAAATAATTTAAATTTTGTTTTGAGTATTTTTGACACCTAGGAATCCAATTGCCACTTATTTATTGCTTAATGCATTTTTACTTTACAAGTATTTATTTGCAGTCTCCAATGGTGCAATTTCTTATTTTTCATGGATGCCACCATTTTGGGAGTTTTTTTGTGGATGGTTCCAATGAGACAAGGAAAAGGTCAAAGGTCAGCATTCTGTAATTCCTGTTTGATCAAGTTTGGATTTAACCTAAAAGACCCTGCATTCCCTTTGTTTGTTCATGGATAGCCTCTTTGGCTTCAACATCTTTTTTGTCCCTGAACTACTGTAGGTCTCATGCTTTGGCCTAGTTACGTGCATTATTCTGTCCTTTGATCTTCATTCTCCATTCTTTCACTATATTTTGTCTTACATCCTGGGTTTAGTTTGTTAGATCCCTGCGCTCTTGGTTATGACCTTAGTTTACTTTCCCCAAATTTGTTCTGCCTCCTCATTCTAAGATTAAAAACAATTCCTGCCACCCCTACACAGCCTGAACATAAATGGGACAAATGGACATGTCCTACTCTGGCACACTAAGAGAACTGAAACACTGACTGAGAAAAGAGAAGATTGTTTGGGGAGTTAATCTGGACTATCACAATTCTAAAGTGTATGGATAAAGGTGATCCAGCAGAATTAGTTCATTTAAATAGTGAGCTCCATTATAGGAGTTATTCATGATGGAGAACAAGTAACACTTCAATTAGCTGAAGCAGAAATAAATATTAATCATAATAACATTATTAAAACTAACAGAAATCATAAACATTAAACCTAATAAATATGTTACAATTGTATTTGCTCAGACCCGACAGACCAGGATAAACAACTGCAGGAGCTCAGGCAAGATTTCATCAGGCAAGGTTATTCCCCCAAAACAACAGACACTCAAATAAGTGCTACTACCACACCCAGAGAACCTTCTGGAATATACAGTAAACAAAAAAAAAAAAAACACACACACACACAAACCACATTCCCCTTGTTGTCACCTACAACCAACATCTTGAAACACTTCGAAAAATTATAAAAGAATTTTAGCCACTACTAAACAATGACCAAACACTGAAAAATGTATTTCCAGAACCTCCCCTCCTGGCAAACAGACAACCACGAAGTCTGCAGTAACTAATTGTCCAAAGCTCCCCAAGTAAACCAACAGAAAATGGCACATTTCCCTGCCTAAAGAAATGTAAAATGTGCCTTTACATTTTATGATACAGATTGTTTAGTTATACTGCACTGGCAACTAGATCACATAAAGTTATCATTTTCCTGAAGATCTAATGTGGTCTACCTAATTCTCTGTATGAAATGTCCTGACACTGCACTCTGTGGGAGAAACTGGACAAACACTCCGCCGAAGAATTAATTTACACAGGTTCCACATTAATCATAGCAAACAAGATGTTCCTGTAGAAGCTCACTTCAATAGCCATGGACACTGTGAGAGGGACTTTTGGGCAATGTCAGAATACAGCAAGAGAGAAAAAAAATGGGAAGTTAAACTCATGCTAAAATTTAACTCATTACAACATGGTTTGAATAGACACAAGAGTTATGGCCATATATCAGGATTGTTTGCATCTCTCGTGCTGACACAGACAGCCTGTCCACAGACCCACATTGTATTGAAAAACTCATCAGAAAATTCAAGAGACTTTTTTGGACAGTTATCTTATCAAAAGATTGACTATACATCGTTCTCCTCTCTTGCTAAATGAATCTTAGCCTGGAAAGATCTATTAATTTTTTGCATCTAAGATGTCTTCACTTAAAGGTTTTACAATGTTATTTGTCCTACTGTCCATGTAAATACAGGAAATACCAATTTCTGTAATACACCTTGCCTAAAAAAAAAAAAAAACCTGAGTTGCCATGAAAGCTTACATATTGTCAAGCAAAAAAATAACACCTTTTATTGGCTAACTGAAAAGATTACATCTCACTAAACCGAATAATTATAAGCTAACCCCTTTAGCTTGATGGATTGACTGGATTGAAATACCTTCTCTTCTTAACACCAGAATCACAGTTCAGTTCCTACATATCACTATATGTTACGGCCTACCAAAAGTCTAGGGATACATAAATAGGCCGTACACAAATGAGAGGGAGGGAGATGAAGCACCAAAAGAAAAACTAATAAAACAAGCTCCATTTATTGCCTTAATAAAACAATACATAAAATATGGAGAAACTATACAGAACAAGCAAGGCAGGAGAACCACATTAACATAGCTGTCTAACTTCAAAATTCACAGGAAAATACAAACTATATGCATTACTTAACTGGCTAACTTAGATATTTCTTTAACAACCAAAAAACCCAAAAGCCAGATCATCCAACCTTAACTCTCCATATTTATATATAACCCATAACCCAGGTGAGTTTAATAAGCAACTTAAGTGGGTAATTAGGGCAGGACCCAATTAAGGTAAACCCCAAATTAGAATATAAAAGCAAAAGTCTAAAGTAGGTCGTAACATACCCCCACCCTTAAAAAAAAAAAAAACCATCAATTTCTACACATTTTAATACGAGAAAGAGCATCAGCAATTATATTTTCTTTAACCTTTTTATCCTTAATAATCAAGTTATAATTTTGAGCAATCAAAGACCAACGCATTAATCTCTGATTAGAATTAAACATACCATTTAAAAAGGTAATAGTATTGTGATCTGTAAATACCATTACAGGGAGTAGAGATGAACCAACAAACTTCAAAATGTTGCAAGGCCAACAACAAAGCCAAAGTCTTTCTCTATAATTGAACACTGGCGTTGGTGTTTGTTGAAGTTTTTGGAGAAATAGCATATAGGATGTTCCACTCCATTATCATTTTCCTGTAAAACAGCTCCAGCTCCACAATCACTTGCATCTATGTCCAGCTTAAATGGCAATGTAAACTTAGGAGCAGCCAAAACAGGAGCAATCATTAACAAAGATTTTACATTTTCAAAAGCAGTTTGACAGTCATTACTCCATTCAAAAGTTCTTTTTACACTCAATAAATCAGTCAATGGTGTCACCACACTAGAGAAGTTTACAAAAACTGCAATAGTATCCAACCATACCCAGGAAACACCTCAGTTCTTTCTTTGATTTAGGCACTGGAAACTCTTTAATAGCAGTAATCGTGGCATCAAGAGGTTATACCTTTCCATGACCCACCTGCTTTCCAATATACGTCACTGTTGCTTGTCCAAATCCACATTTAGCCAAGTTCAAAGTAAGGTTAGCATTTTCAAGACGATCAAAAATGGCATTAATAGCCTGAAGATGTTCTGTCCAGTTTTTGGAATAAATCACTAGATCATCCAAATAGGCCTCACAATTTTGTAATCCTGCTAGTACAATTGTCATTAGTCGTTGAAATGTGGCAGGCGCATTCCTCATTCCAAATGCCATCACTTTATATTGAAGGAAACAATCCGGTGTAACAAATGCAGAAATTTCAGAAGCATGTGGAGTCAGACACCTGCCAATACTCTTAGCAGATCAAATTTACTCGCATAGCGAGCTGAGCCAACTCTGTCAATACAATCCATTCTTGGAAGAGGGATAGAATTAGGTCTAGTAACTGCATTTACCCTTCGATAATCAGTACAAAACCGATAAGTCCCATCGGTCTTAGGTACTAAAATGCACGGTGAACTCCATGGACTACTACTGTGAACAGCAAGACCATTTTCTAACAAATATTCAACTTCTTTACCCATAAGTATACGTTTAAAAGGATTAACCCTATAAGCATGCTATTTAATTGGCTGTGCATTGCATACCACAATATCATGACACATTTGTACAAGTAGGCACAATAAAAATAGCCCAGAATGAGTAGTTATGAGACTTACAATATCAGCACGCTCAGAGTCAGGCAAATAAGATTACATCCTGCCTGAAGGGGCTTGAGTTGCCTCGAAAGCTTGCATATTGTAATCTTTTTAGTTGGCCAATAAAAGGTGTCATTTTGCTTGGCTCTTCTCTACATTCATAATGGCTAACACAGTACAACACCCTAGTACTGAAGATTACATAATATTTTAGAATTTGATAACTTGCTGCTCTTAACATGTGCATAGCACATAGATAACCCATCATCAGATGTGATAGGCACAGCTAACACCACTGAGGTTTCAAGACCACCCAACTTAACCCCCTGTTTATCCTTTAAACTATCTTCCACCTGAATTTGATACAGTTTTAACATATTAACATGACAATCTAGTTTTATGTTTACGATCAGGAGTATGGATGAGATAATCCTGGTCACTCACTTTTCTATTACACAAGGACCAGAAAAATGAGCTTGCAAAACAGAACCAGGGACAGGCAATAAAACTAATACTTTATCCCCTGGCTGAAAACTTCGACTCACTGATTTCTTATCAAAATAGTGCTTCATTTTTCTTTGAGAGGACTCCAAAGTTTTTTTTAGCTATTTCACAAGCATAACTCAGTTTGTGACGAAAATCAAACATAATCAAATAAGTTTTTAGTAGTATCTGAAGTTTCAGACGTCATCTCTCTTTAAGCAACTTTAAAGGTCCCCGTATATGGCAAGCCAAAATTATCATTCAGAGATATCTTTAAAACCATTTAAAGATATCTTGAACACAAGATCTCTAAATCTTTAAAGATATCTCTAAATATTTACAGATATCTTTAAATCATTTGAGATCTCTTAATCATTTGAAGATATCTGTAAATGGTTTATAGATATCTTGAAATGATTAAGAGATCAAATGATTTAAAGATATCTGTAAATACTTAGAGATATCTTTAAATGTTTTAAAGATATCTCTGAATGATAATTTGGCTTGCCATACCCCGTACAGTATGACCAAATACAAGCTCCGAAGGACTAAATTTTGAGCTACCTCTCTTATAGCAAATACAAAAGGGATACCCTCTTTCCAATCGCTCTCAAACTGATAATTACGCAACAGACTTCAGGGTCTGATGGAACCTTTCTAAAACCCCTTGTGATTCTGGATGATAAGCACATGATATTTTATGCTTTACTGCTAACTGCTGTAAAACTTGGGCAAACAATTTAGACATGAAATTAGACCCTTGATCTGACTGCATAACTTTAGGTAAACCAAATATAGAAAAAAAATTTCAAAGCCTTTACAATAAGAGACAGTAATTTTTTTTACAGGAATAGCCTCAGGATATCTTGTGGCCCTGCACATAATAGTTAATAAATACTGATTTCCAGATTTTGTTCTTGGCAATGGACCAACACAAATCAATAATAATATGTTCAAAAGGTTCCCCTATTACTGGGATTGGATACAATGGAGCGGAGGGAATCTTTTGATTTGGTTTTCCAACCATTTGACAAACAGAGCATGTTTCACAATAATGTTTAACAGCAGACCATACTCCTGGCCAGTAAAAATGCCTAAATATTCGGTCACATGTTTTTTTTTTATTCCCAAATGACCAGCTAAACAATGATCATGGGCAACAGATAACACATTTAACTGATATGAAACAACAATTTTATATATTTTACATCCCATTCAGGAGTTGATGAAGATGGACATTTGCGCATTAAAACTCCATTTTCAACAAAATAAGCAATAGGCAGTTCACTCAATTTTTCCTTAGACACAAAATTAGAGAAAAATGATGAAAGTTCAGAGTCACTCTTTTGCGCCATAATTGCTCTCGTGAAATGGACCAAGGCAATAAATCTTCAGTTACAATCTCATTTGGTTTTAATTGTCTTAAATTTTCCTCATCTTCAGGCAGTGTCGACAACTAGAAGCCTGATACACTCCCATCTATATCATTAAGAAAAGTTTCTGATAAATTCACATCCAATTCCTCAGAACTATCTACTCCAAGTCTTTTGGATTGTGCACGAGTTACAACACATGCAGAAAACACTTGGGGAAACTGTCATGCCAGTTCATCAGGACAAGGTGGTATAGGATTTTCCAAAAGTCATTGCCCAATATGAATGTAAACCCTGCAATAGGAAATCTAGGGCACACTCCAACAGTAACAAGCCCTGACACGAAGTCAGATTTCAAAATCACTGTATGAAGTGGAACATTCACATATCCCATTTCAAAACCTCACACTAATACACTCGATCCTTTTGATGTCTTCTCAGACAGAGGTAAAACTCCTTCCAACAAAAATGATTGGCAGGCACTGGTATCCCTTAAAATTTTAACAGGCTTTTGAACATCAGGATGGTCAGGAATCGTTACCAAGTCATTTGTAATAAAAGGCTCATAACCCTTACTAACCAACAAGCCCTCAGACTTTTCTTCAGGTTGTACCAGAGCCACACTTTTTGGATCTTGATTTTTCTTTCAAAATCGCACAATTAGAAATTATATGACCCGGTTTTCTACAATAAAAACCAACACGCTTTTGATCTACTACTGCATTACTAGAAGTCATGGATTTATCCTGTAATAAATTCTAATGAGAGGACCCATTCAAACCTCTACCCAAACCGGATTATTATTTCCTCACCAAAATTTTTTTGTGGAGTAAATACAGTTATGGGTAAGAACAAATTCATCAGCTAATACAGCTGCTTCAGAGACTTTCAAAACTTTTTGCTCATTTAAATAGGTCACAATTTGTTCAGGGAAACAATTTTTTAAATCCTCAAGCAAGATTAAATCTCTGAGCTGTTCAAATTGTTTTAACACTTTGTGATGTACACCATCTACCAAAAAGATTCTCCTTTTCTCAAGCAAACTCCACAAAAGTTTGATTAACTTGTTTCTTATGATTTCTAAACTTTTGTCGATATGCCTCTGGAACCAGCTCATAAGCCCTCAATACAGAATTCTTCACCACCTCATAATTTAGACTTTGTTCAGCAGAAAGAGCAGAACACACTTCGTGCTTTTCCACTTAATTTGCATTGCAACAATAATGTCCAGACATCTTTTGGCCAATGTAATACAGTTGCAACACGTTCAAATACAGTAAAATACTTATCGACTTCAGTTTCTTTAAAAGGAGGAACTAAACGAATATTTTTGCCAATATCAAAATCATTAGAAGGATTAGGTCGAGAATGGTCAGTATTTAAGGCCTCAACTTCAAGTTCACGAAGTTGAGTGATTCATCTAGTTTCAAATTCCATCCTTCTCATCTCCATTTCCATAGCCACCTTTCTTTCACGCTCTCTAACTTTCAGTTCATCCAATCCAAGCTCCTGTAATTTAAAATTCTTGACGTTTCAACTCAAGATCAAGTTCTTTCAAACGAACTATAGTAGCTGTATTTTCAACAGGAACATCAAAACAGTGCTCAGCTACCTCACCTGGCTGTATACTTCCTACATCAATAGGAGTTACAACAGCAGCTTCTGACAGCAATATGGGTTCTGCCTCAGCACAAGTATAAGGCAATGCAACAGCACCTTCCCTAATACTTTCTGAAACCTCCCTGTCACGCAATACCCCCAATGTTAATTCCACTTAAGTTCAGACTTAATTTCACTCTTACTAGCATAACGAGATAATGAAATATCAAAAAAGTCAGCAATAAGCAAAAGATCTCCTTTCTACAATTATCAAGCTTAATCAACAGTGGGAGCACTAGTGAACTCATGAAAATCAAAATCCATAATAACACTAAAACCTGCTACAATATACAAAAATGGACCCTTCAAAGTTAAAGAAATCACTTCCAATTAACCAACTAATTAAGTCCACAACTTTACCAAACAATTGCTGATGTACTGAATATACTACCACTTGAAAAGGCTCTCAAAAAAAAAAAAAAATAAATAAATTTTTGAATATACTAAAGCACTTAAAGAAAAATGAACTTGACTCCAAAGTCAACACAGTACCACCAAGACCACTCTGGTCAAAACAGAGCCAATTAATACTCAAAGTGCACAAAAATACTCAAAAAGATCCCAGAGAAGCCCCCAATATGTTACAGCCTACCAAAAGTCTAGGGATACATAAATAGGCCGTACACAAATGAGAGAGGGAGACAAAGCACCAAAAGAAAACTAAAATAAAACAAGCTCCATTTACTGTCTTAATAAAACAATACATAAAATATGGAGAAACTATACAGAACAAGCAAGGCAGGAGAACCACATTAACATAGCTGTCTAACTTCAAAATTCACAGCAAAATACAAACTATATGCATTTATTACTTAACTGGCTAACTTAGATATTTCTTTAATAAACAACCAAAAAGCCAGATCATCCAACCTTAACTCTCCATACCTTGCTCTATCCTTCCCGCACACACGCACACAGCTCCTAAACCCCAAAGAAGCTTAATTTATAAACCTACACCCCACCCATAACCCAGGTGAGTTTAATAAGCAACTTAAGTGGGTAATTAGGGCAGGACCCAATTAAGGTAAACCCCAAATTAGAATATAAAAGCAAAAGTCTAAAGTAGGTTGTAACACTATATTATACTGTCTGGTGTTTTTGTGGCATCCTACCACTTCTCCAGCAGAAGTCAAACTCTGTAAGGGCTCTGTGGCTGTTGTGAGTCTTCCATGAACAACTTACAGTATATTATGAGAAGAATGGAGTCTGCCCTGAGGCACATTGTGCTCAAAGTAACAGGTGGAAAGAAAGATAAAAAACTTTACCTAAATAGAGATATGGAAATCACTGATATTTTAAGTTCCTCTTTCCAATTGTAGGCGGCTGAACTGACAATGATGAGGCAAAGGCCCTCATGGGGTGAAAGAAAGAACAGAGAAGTCTGCTTCTTAGCAGCCTTTATGCTGAAAGTTCATGCTAACCCAGGTAATCACAAATGGTTTAACTGGTATTTCATGCAAATTAATGGTAGCACTTATGCGAGATGACACAAAAAACAGATAATCGGCATAGGCGTATTGACAGTCAGCATGCGAAGAAACCTATGTCACTCACAAGTTCCATGAGGAAACAACAAAAACATTTGAGAGAGAGTGTAAGACTTTCAGACTGATTCCAGGAAAGAGAGCTGATGAGTGATGAAAAGAGACAGAAAGAGTTAATTTAAGGCTTTACTGTGTAAGTAAACAGCAATTAAGAGTAGATGTAACAGAAGTGTTAAAACTACAAAGAAACAAAAATCTTGAAACACATTTGACTGTAGACTATATACTGTAATTAATGCGTACAACAACAGCATTTATTTATATAGCACATTTTTATACAAATGATGTAGCTCAAAGTGGTTTACATGATGAAGAAAGTGAAAGAAGAGAAAATAAATAAGAAAATAGAATTAGGGAACACTAGTTAACACAGAGTAAAAGTAAGGTCATATGGCCAGGGAGGACAGAAAAAAAAACAAAAAAACTCCAGGCGGCTGAAGAAAAGAAATAAAATCTGTTGGGGTTCTGAGGCCATGAGACCGCCCAGCCCCTGTAGGCATTCTACCTACCATAAATGACCTCAATCAGTCCTCATTGTATTCAGGGTTCACATGGAAGAACTTGATGATGACGGTCATGTGGACTTCTGGCCTTTAATCCATCAATATAGGGACATTACAGTGCTTTGATCAAGTTTGTGGTGGCACAGATCGCCACCACAGAAAACTGGAAAAAGAACAGAAGAGAAAGTAGGGGTTAGTACGTATTACGGAGCCATCAGGAATGATATTGATAATTAAATGCATATACAGAGTAGCAGGACTAAACTAAAATGAAGCTATGAGGAAGCCATGTTAAAATAATGAGTTTTTAGCAGTTTTTTAAAGTGCTCCACCGTATTAGCCAGGCAAATTCGTATTGGCAAGCTATTCCAGACTTTAGGTGCATAACAGCAGAAGTCCGCCTTACCATTTCTTTTAAGTTTAGCTCTCAGAATAATAAGCAGACACTCATTTGAAGATCTAAGGTTACGATTTGGAGTGTAAGGTGTAAGACATTCCAAAATATAAGATGGAGCGAGACTATTTAAGGCTTTGTAAACTATAAGCAGTATTTTAAAGTCAAATCTGAATGACACGGCTAACCAATGTAGTGACATCAAAACTGAAGAGATGTGCTCAGGTTTTCTTCTCCTAGTTAAGATTCTAGCAGCTGCATTCTGCACTAGTTGCAATTGATTGATGCCTTTTTTGGGTAGTCCTGAGAGGAGTGCATTACAGTAATCTAGCCGACTGAAGACAAAAATGTGAACTAATTTCTCAGCATACAGAATAAAACATCATATGAAGACAAATTAAATATTTAAGTAAATGATTTTCATTAATTGTACTTAGTATATGTGGTTTGCTGGCACTCTGCCCCGGGATTTGTCCCTGCTTTGCGCCCTGTGCTGGGCTGGGACTGGCTCCAGCAGACCCCCCGTGACCCTGTGTTAGGATATAGTGGGTTGGACAATGGATGGATGCAAGTATACTGAAGAAAATGCAATAAAAAAACTGCATTTGTATTCAACATTTAATTTTAGATATTCACCAAATTTGCTTGAAGTTCTTTGTCAATTAATAATTAATTCTGTCCACAATATTCAACAGAGTGATATTCAGGTCACTAAGGAATGCATGCATTAATTTCTCAAGCATGTTTCTTCCAATACTGAGTCACAAATTAGTGATGAAATTAAAAATGAAGCAGGTGAAAATTACTACTGGACAATTAAAGTAAATTCCTCATTGCATTGACCTAGGTTCAACTGCCAGCCCATGTACTGTCTCTATAGAGTTTGGGAGGTCATTCTCAAAGTACCCTGGATTTTAATAAAAACTTTAAAGACTTCCAGCTTCAATTAATTTGCCATTGGCATGAGCAAAGGAGTGTGTTGTTTATATGTGAGTGAGTCCAGCAATGGAGTACTAGTTTGCCCAGCACTGGTCCCTGCCTTTTCACAAAATGATACTAGAATAGGGACCAGACCCCTTGTCAATGTGTCTTGGAATAAGTGCATTCAGAAGACAAATAATCAAATGATTTCACAGATCAATAATATTAGATAGTGGTCTTAATGTGTAATGTTTTCAAAAGGAGGTTTCTAACAGGGAGAGAGTGCTGTTAGTAAACATACTGTATTTGGGAAAGTTGCTGTTTGAGGTGATTTTGATTCCTTTACAGTATACAGTTTTGTTAAATCACTTTTGCATTATTGATAGATGACCTCATGGTCACAAGGCTCCAGGAGATTTGACGTGAATCCCAGGCCCAAGGCTGTTTATTCATGTACAGCCTACAGTATAGATTGCAATAATACAGGCTGCAGACATCTTCTGCATCCGTATGTTTACTGATAATATTTCTATTTATTAAAATATTTGCATATGTATAATAAAGCACCATGTCTTCTTTCGGGTTATTCAAAGATAGTAATTGCTGTAAATATGGTCATGCATGTGTATGAGAGAGAGTCACCTTCTGGTCTTATTAAAGGTAAGCACCACCACACTGGGACACAAGAGGACACAACTGCTTATTATCTCATCTTCTTTTCCACCCGCAACTCTGAGAAGATGCCCAGTAAGGGCAACTGTTCTCACCCTGTCCTGTACACGAGGTATAAAAACAGGGTGCTTCCAGAAGGAGACATCTCATTTAGGAGATGAGCAACATGTAACAGGTGTCTGGTCACACTTACAGGTAATCTAACTTAGACACCATTTAATTATCCGACTACGCCACCCAGTTTTATCAAGAGCCTGGGAACTCCTGAAATTTACCAATAATAGCACACAGGTTTCTTTAAATTGGGCGGTGAGTAAACACACAATGAAAGACACAACAGTAATTTCAGGAAAAGCAACAGTAACTTCTATTACACAATACTAAGACATTACAAGACAATAATAAGTACATTAAAAGGATAAATGAGCATAAACCAAATCTAACAGTATCATGAAGAAAATTTCTTTTTTAGAAAAGAAAGTACACAGTCCACACTCTAAAAGTCCATTAAAAACAGAATTGGATGATACAACCTGTAGTGGTGCAAAGTCCAGTTTGTTCTCAGTGTTACTCCAACACTTAATTGTTCAACTGTCCACGGATGTACTCTGTTCACCGGACACTCGTTTCCCAAGAGAAGTTTTGTCAAAATCGCGGAATCCCTGTCTGCGTCTCTTCGTTGTTCCTTTTTTTCCCACCCTGGGCTCCTTGCATTGCTGTGAATCAGGCACGCCTTATTTCTTGTCTGCCAGCTTTGCTCTGTCTTTTCATGCGGCTTCCCTCTCTCGCTGGACCCACAACCGGCGTCTCCTTGTAGAGCTGTCTCTTCCTCCCTGGAAGTATTGCCGTCCTTGTGCCTCACGTCGTGCCAGCCACGTACCCTTGTCAGCCTGCGAGCCTCTGTGCTCTGTCCGAGTGCCTTGGCAGCGTTTTCTGTGGACTGTTCCCCCTGCCTTCTCCAGGCCAGAGATTAAATCTCCTTCAGTCCCTGCAATTATCAGTTCATTAATGAGTACAGATCTGCTGTTTAGAAACCAATATTTCCAAGTCAGGTAAATACAGACATCCTCCAAGGCCAGACTTCAAAGTGGCGACTCCTTTGCAAGACAGCAAATACTTACACAAACAATCCTGACACAATCAGTAACTGGATTATCCAGGATCCTCCAAGGAAGCAGCAGTTCTGTTATCACACGTGGTATTGTTTGTAAATCTCAACCAGCCATAAACTTCAAAATGGTGACTCCTATGCAATCCAGCAAATACCTACAATCTGCAGACAGCCTTTTAACTTCTCACCCCCACTGCCAACAATGGGTGCCTATTGCCTGTTCATCTGCTGGACTTTAAATGTAATATTTGCATGTTTCTTTTCCTAAGAGAGAAATGGAATGACACAGTGTACAAAAATGTCCCCCCTTTGACAAACACATGACTTAGAGCTCAGGACCTAAAGCCTGATAGCTGTACACAACATCCTAACTTTAGTCAACAGCTAGTTATATTTTTGTGTTAATTGGCACCATTTATTTTTGTTTTTAAATCTTTCTGAGTAAATGGTGTGGCACCCCTATATTTTGTCTGAGTTCCTATCCTTACCACCAATCAGTGACAATATATTGAGGCCACCTGAATTGTCATACAGTCACAGTTACTCAGTTTGTCAACAATAGTTGGAACTGTTGCACTTGATGTTTTCTTTCATTTCTTTCAAATTCTCTTTTATGTGTACTTCATAATATTTTTGAAAATGAGATGATGAGCTATGTCACTGTGAATTTGTTTTTGGATAACATCTTGCCCACGTTTTACAATAAACCAGAAGCAAAAAAGAAAATTAACTTATCTTCCAAATGTTGCCATTTTGTCTTTTTCTCACTTATTTTAGCAAAAATTTTCTTTTCTGCTTCTCAGCAAGTGAGAAATGTATGCATTATTTCCAGGATAAGACTGATGTGTTCACCTACTGTTTATCTGAACAGTCTCCATGACTCACGTCTCTTGTTTTTTTCTTATCATGGCACACATTAATTTGAATGCAGTATCCTGGGGTAACAGCTCAGTATAGTCCTCACTTCAAGTGACAAAAGGAAATAAGACAGAGGTATTTAAACACGTACTACATAAATCATAAAAGAAGAAACTTTGTGAACATGTTGCATTCGTGTTTTGTAAATTTCAGCATTATATACTGTGAAGGACACGTTCCAATCCCTTACTTGGCTGGGAGGCCATAGCAGTAAGTAGGCACAAAGAAGGGCAAGATGTTCTCTGCCTTTGCCGTTGCAAATGGGTACATTGGCTTCTCGGCAGAGATGACTGAAGACCCTTACTCAGCCAAGAGGCCAACAGGATGCAATGACATGTGGTGCCAACCTAGAAATGCTATGTACCCCTCTGACATGCTTGCTGGCAGCCTCTCTGGATGGCACTACCTGTGCAAACACCCGCAAGGCATACTGGGAACTGGATTCCCATGGGGTGGCCTTGTCAGGTTCTGTTGGTGCTGCTGCAAGGATACGCGATTCCTACTTTGTGAAACTTCCATTTGACCTGGAAGAGCTTCCAATGGGATATGTCTTGGCACAGGAATTACTCCCGAGTCTCAGATAAAAGGAGCCACTTCACCTCATCCAGGCAAGCTGAAGGACAAAGCTTGCTTGGGAGGAGTGAAGGAATAGAGGAAGGGATCGGTAGTGTAATTGTGTTTATTTAGAAACCTTTGTAAAGATAATTATTATTAATATACCTTGTATTTTCATGTGGGACTTTTGCCTGTGAAGTTGCGTCAGGGGTTTGTGGGTGTTCCAATGCCTCAAACTGGTCACAATACATATTTTTTGAGAATCATGTTGTGCATTTTTCTGTAATTTCTCATTTAAATCCCTCATTTTTTTCCAAATTATTTCTTTGCTAAAAACTAAAGTGACAAACCACATGTGCACATCCAAACAGTGTTTGAATCAATTCCTAGTGTAATACTAAAGGGAAACCTTGTAACATATCTTTGTTCCTGAAATAATGTCATGTATAAAAATATAAAGTGAAGCATACAAAGGAAACAAACACAAAAGAGATCACAAAAAGCAAATGAATTGGAAAAACAAAATACCTGCTTCTCCCTGAGCCTTCCTACGCAGATCTTTGTGTCTGTCTTTCAGATGGAGATGATGCCCAATTACCAAGCATGACCAAGCAACCCCATTCTCACCTCCCATTTCTTTTTGCTTCTATTGAACCTGAAAAAAGGAGGCATTGACCAACTCTGTTTTATCTCAAGGTGGCACTGAATGTTCTAGCAGAGCTCAGTTGGCCTTTCATTAGCTAAAGCAGCGAATGCTCCCTCTCATGGCTCCTAGCAGCCTCAAACTCATGAGCCCTCAATAGAATAAGGTTTTTAAGGTTCTGCTATCTGTTCCTTTCAGGGGACAACATATTCCCATACATCCCCACTAGGACACCATGCCTTTTATTGTTGAGGGAGTCTTCTTGTTTTACCTCTCAGGAAGCAAAATAGTCCTCTCAATTTATTAGAAGGAACTCCTTTCTAACACATAGCATGGAAAACATCATATTTTCTTGCTATTCCTCTTAGGCTCCTCAACCACACTTAAACATCAGTTATTAAAGGTGCCTGCTGTTTTACACTCAAGAACTTTGGGGAAAGACAATAAAAATAAAAATAAAATAACATATATACACATTTCATTATGTAGATAACTCCATTAATTCTCAATTTACTTGTTCTCATTTTATTCACTCATCATTCCCAAGATCACAATTTTTGTGTTCAAACTTAAGAGAGAATGATAAATTTGTTGTCTCTTAACACAGCTTGTTATTTTTTGTCCTATTGGGATCCTATGGGATAGAGAGCTTTATATCTGCATATATACACAGAAACCTGAGCAGTGAAAGTATAGAACATTCTAGCAAACATAATTTAAGGAGTGAGAGTTGGAGTCTAGTAGTGCAGCACTGTAGGTATCCCTGGGGGACGATAGATGGTTCAGCCATGGGAGGACCTCTCTGGCTTTCTTATGACCTGGAAGTACTTCCAACTGGCCACATCACATCACCAGAAGTGCTCCTGGGTCCACCATAAAAGGAGCCCACTGACACAGCTCAAAACATCAGAGTTGGGAGGCATACTCTGTGTGAGTAAAGGAGAGAAGAAAGCATTGCTTGCAATTGTGGTTAATGGCTGTGTTCATTCTTTTAACTATCTTTGAATTTATATATAATTGCCACACACGTGCACATGGGAGGCAGCTAAAGTGCTTAAATAAGGGCAATTCCAAATCAGACCAGGATGTAGCAGAGTGCACTGATTCTTTATCTCGCTTTCCTACAGACCATCCACGAGAGATTCCACCTGGCCCTGTTGACATCACTTCCGGGTCCGAGCCTATGAAGGAAGACCTTGTTGGCTCCGGCCCCTTTGATGTCACATCTGGGCTGAAGACCCGAACCTATCTGACTTCACTTGGTCCAAGGCTAACCTACATTCCAAACATGGTTTGGAAGATTTCGTGATGAGTGAGTCCGTGGTATTTGGCTATTTATACAGTGGTGTGAAAAACTAATTGCCCCCTTCCTGATTTCTTATTCTTTTGCATGTTTTTCACACAAAATGTTTCTGATCATCAAACACATTTAACCATTAGTCAAATATAACACAAGTAAACACAAAATGCAGTTTTTAAATGATGGTTTTATTATTTAGGGAGAAAAAAATCCAAACCTACATGGCCCTGTGTGAAAAAGTAATTGCCCCTGAACCTAATAACTGGTTGGGCCACCCTTAGCAGCAATAACTGCAATCAAGCGTTTGCGATAACTTGCAATGAGTCTTTTACAGCGCTCTGGAAGAATTTTGGCCCACTCATCTTTGCAGAATTGTTGTAATTCAGCTTTATTTGAGGGTTTTCTAGCATGAACCGCCTTTTTAAGGTCATGCCATAGCATCTCAATTGGATTCAGGTCAGGACTTTGACTAGGCCACTCCAAAGTCTTCATTTTGTTTTTCTTCAGCCATTCAGAGGTGGATTTGCTGGTGTGCTTTAGGTCATTGTCCTGTTGCAGTACCCAAGATCGCTTCAGCTTGAGTTGACGAACAGATGGCCGGACATTCTCCTTCAGGATTTTTTGGTAGACAGTAGAATTCATGGTTCCATCTATCATAGCAAGCCTTCCAGGTCCTGAAGCAGCAAAACAACCCCAGACCATCACACTACCACCACCATATTTTACTTTTGGTATGATGTTCTTTTTCTGAAATGCTGTGTTCCTTTTACGCCAGATGCAACGGGACATTTGCCTTCCAAAAAGTTCAACTTTTGTCTCATCAGTCCACAAGGTATTTTTCCAAAAGTCTTGGCAATCATTGAGATGTTTCTTAACAAAATTGAAACGAGCCCTAATGTTCTTTTTGCTTAACAGTGTTTTGTGTCTTGGAAATCTGCCATGCAGGCCGTTTTTGCCCAGTCTCTTTCTTATGGTGGAGTCGTGAACACTGACCTTAATTGAGGCAAGTGAGGCCTGCAGTTCTTTAGACGTTGTCCTGGGGTCTTTTGTGACCTCTCGGATGAGTCGTCTCTGCGCTCTTGGGGTAATTTTGGTCGGCCGGCCACTCCTGGGAAGGTTCACCACTGTTCCATGTTTTTGCCATTTGTGGATAATGGCTCTCACTGTGGTTCGCTGGAGTTCCAAAGCTTTAGAAATGGCTTTATAACCTTTACCAGACTGATATATCTCAATTACTTTGTTCTCATTTGTTCCTGAATTTCTTTGGATCTTGGCATGATGTCTAGTTGTTGAGGTGCTTTTGGTCTACTTCTTTGTGTCAGGCAGCTCCTATTTAAGTGATTTCTTGATTGAAACAGGTGTGGCAGTTATCAGGCCTGGGGGTGGCTACGGAAATTGAACTCAGGTGTGATACACCACAGTTAGGTTATTTTTAACAAGGGGCAATTACTTTTTCACACAGGGCCATGTAGGTTTGGATTTTTTCTCCCTAAATAATAAAACCATCATTTAAAAACTGCATTTTGTGTTTACTTGTGTTATATTTGACTAATGGTTAAATGTGTTTGATGATCAGAAACATTTTGTGTGACAAACATGCAAAAGAATAAGAAATCAGGAAGGGGGCAAATAGTTTTTCACACCACTGTATATATATATTATTGAATTTATTAAAATCAAACAACATTCCAAACAAGCAAGTCAGGTTTTACAAAACTAGCTTTAGACAAATCAAAGCAGATTTTTGAATCACTTGTTATTGATGATGTGTCTGATTTGTGAACAGTTGAAAATTGCCTTTCTTAATCTTGGCATCAATTATTTGTGGAAACATTTGTCTTAAATATTAAAATCCATCACCGTCCTGGTTCATTGCTTTCACAATATGTTTTTATCAGTCAAAGTTTTATATGAAGAGGAGACAAAAATATCATTGTTGGGTCAATGATTGGTTTTTGTGTAACACTTTTATGCCCTGGGGGAAAATGCTTATGAAACAATGAGTTCTTTTTAATGTAATAAGACACTTTAGCACTGCTTTCCCATTTGCAAATGAAACAACAGTACTCGATATATCTGTGCTGCTTTTAGATCACCACCAGAGGTAGTTGTTGTACTGTATATGTATACTTATAACATGAGAGAAAATCATAACTATAAGTAATTGTAATAAAATGGTACATAATAGAAACATTTGAAGATTATTTTTGAGATCAGCAGACCAAGATCAATAATATACATCCAAAAGTGGTCAAGAAGCACAATTTTTGTTGTACAATTGTTCTGTCTTTCCTTACTCATTGAGGAGGCGTGTTTCTTCACGGTTTTTAATGCCAAAAAGATGTGCTGCAGACCTTTTAGGTAACAAAAATAAACTTTTATTTCTCTCAGACCTCAGAGATGCTTACTTTTCCATTTTCCTATTTCTTCACCACAATAAGCACCCAGGATGCATTGTACATAAAAAAAACAAAGTTTCCATCCCACTTTTCAGAACAATCACAAAATGAACATTTGCATTCTGGGGTTCTGTACTCAGAACCAGAAAACATAGTCTCCTTAAATTACATTGACAGCTCAGTAATACAGTTACCAAATTCTTTTTTTTTTTATAAGTTCTCTAAAACTATTTTCATAAATCTAACCTCTGTGGTGCCCGTCTTTTTTGAACTTGGGGTACTTGTGAGTCAACTTGTGGTGAAGGTTCATGTGGAGGTACTTGCATAGTACCGGTTTCCATGTTGCTTCCATGTTGTTCATCTCAGTATCATCGATATCCAGAGATTCTCCACTTTGGCCTAAATCAACCTCCTCCATGCCAGTTTCACCATTCTCTGTTAGTTTTGCATTTAAAAATTGATTTACATGCCTTTTTACACAGTTCCCATCAACCTGAACCATATAAGTAATAGGACCCAACACTTCTGAAATTACTCCACTTAACCATTTTCCCCTCCCCTGTAATTTCTTACCAAGACATCTTGCCCCACAACAAAAGATCTAAGCTTCTGGGATCCACCTTTTTTGTTTAAACCATCCAGCTGCATCCTATGTGAAAACCCAGGTTTAATTTGGGACAATCGGGTATGCACTTGCCTTTTTAAAAACAGCTCTGCTGGTGTTTTGTTTGCATGCACATGAGGCGTATTTCGATAGCCAAATAAAAACCTGGCAATGCAGTGTCCAAGTGACATGTCCCCCCAATGCCATATTCTTTGCTAGAGATTTTTTAAAGGTCTAAACTAGCCGCTCAGCCAAACCATTAGAGTCAGGGTAATATGCTGGAGATTTGATATGTTTAACTCCATTTAATTATAAAAAAGATTCAACCTCTTTTGATGTAAACTGAGGCCCATTATCTGTGACTACTTCCTGTGGCAACCCATATGATGCAAACAAACTCCTCAGAGCTTCCACTGTCTTAGTTGTGGTTGTAATTGGCATATGGATTATCTCTGGCCACCTAGCGTATGCATCCATGACCACCAAAAAAATCTGTTTATGGTCCTCAGCAAAATCCAAATGAATTCTCTCCCATGGGCTTGAAACCCACTTCCAGGTTTGTAGCGGTGCCAAAGCTGGCATATTCCGCTGTTGCTTGCAAAAATCACATTGACTCACTTTATTCTCAATGTTTTTGTCTAGATCAGGCCACTAGAACAGACTAGTGCCTTCATCTTTTCAATCCCCCAATGATGCTCATGCAGTTCTGCCAGTAACCTAATTTGTAACTTCTTAGGTACCACTACTCGAAGACTCCACAGAATACAATCATCTATAGGAAGTTTTAATTTTCTTATATATATGGCTTTAAAGTGTCATCTGCCATACAATTTGGCCAACCACATAATACATGCTGTTTTACCTTGCTCAGCACAGGATCTCTGTCAGTTTCATGTGCAATGTCTTTCTTTTGCAGTAAGCGGCAATTTATCTAGAAAATATAAACCCTATATACTGGATTTGGTTTCAGTTCCTTATTTGAATCACAAAGGGGCAAACAGGATAACGCATTTGCATTACTATGCTGTTCCGATTTTTTGTATTTAATTTCAGAAGTATAGGCTGCCAAAGTGCCCATCTTTGCATTATAGCAGCAGTGAGTCTGGGTATGTCCGTCTTGGGTCCCAAAATCTTTAATAACGGCTGGTGATCTGTTACTAATGTAAATTTTCGGCCAAACAAATAATCATGGAACTTCATGACTCCAAATACAAGTCCTAAACTTCCTTTTCAATTTAAAAGTAATTTCTCTCGGTTATGGTTAGCATTTGTGAGGGCCATCCTTAATTTTGTGAGAAATTACTGCACCTACACCTACAGGTGATGCATCACAAGCTAAAATAAGCGGTAACTGTGGGTCATAATGCACTAAGACGCTGTTAGACTGCAACTGTAATTTGGCCTCATTAAATGAACTCTGGCACTCCTCTGTCCAATTCCATTTCACTCCTTTTTGCAGCAATGCTGTCATAGGTTGTATAATAGTGGATAAGTGTGGAATGAATTTGCCATAGTAATTTAACAAAGCTAAAAAAGACCAAAGCTCTGTGACATTATTTGGAACTGGAGCTTTCGCAATAGCCTCAGTTTTTTTCATCTAAGGGATGAATACCTGTAGCATCTATAGCATACCTTGGTAAGACACACTATTATGCAAGAAGAAACCCTTCTCTTGCTTTACTCTCAGATTGTACTTCTACAACCATTTCAACACTTCCTCCAGGTTTCTCAAAAGTTCTTCCAAGTTCTTTCCCGTTATCAATATATCATCCAGATAACATATTACACCATCTAGGCCTTGTAATATCTGGTCCATGATTTTCTGAAAAAGGGCAGGAGCACTAGCAACCCCATATGAACGCCTATTATATATGAACAAGCCTTTATGTGTATTTATGGTAAGGTAGGGTTTTGAGCCTTCCTTCATATATGAACAAGCCTTTATGTGTATTTATGGTAAGGTAGGGTTTTGAGCCTTTCTCCAGGTCCACCTGTTGATATGCTTGCGAGAAATCAAGTTTGGTGAAGTGTTGACTCCCTGACAGTCTCGTAAATAAATCTTGCACTTTAGGCAAAGGGTACTGCTCTATCTCCAAACCCAGGTTGATCGTTACCTTATAATCTCCACAGACTCTCACAGTATTATCTCTCTTTGGACTGCAAACAATTGGGGCAGCCCACTCACTGTAACTAATGGGGCTAATAACACCTTCATCCTGCAATTTAGACAGCTCAGTTTCTACTGCTTCACGTAGCGCATATGGCACTGTGCATGGCTTACAAAATTTTGGTACCACACCATCCTTAAACAAAAGGCTTGGCTTTGATTCCCTTAAGTGTTCCTAATTTAGGGTGAAAAACTGTGGAGTACCTGTCACACAACTCTGCCACAGTTTCACTGGTGACCTTGTTTACATGAGACCAGTCTGACCTTAAGCAACTAATCCAGTCTCTACCCATCAATGCTGGCCCGTTACCTTTAACCACCAGTAAGTCTAAAGTTTTTACACATTCTTTACATTTAACCAAAACAGTGATTTTTTTCCTTTTAGAGAAAGCATTTCGTTACTATAAGTCTTTAAATTACAATTAGCAGGGCTTAAGTTTATCTTTTTAAATTTACAATTGTACAGTTTCTCAGAAATGACTGATACAGCTGCACTTGTATCGATCTCCACCATTTTCACTCTGACACCATTTATACTTACGTATACATAGTAGGGCTTATTACTGTCTCTGGTAGTCTCTAAAGAAAATAATTCAGTTCCTCGGATGTCACCTTCAAAAACCAGGTTGCAGTCTATTGTCAAATCAGCTTCTTGTCCTTGTATCTAAAACTGCTTGATGACAAGTCTTTCATCGCCCTTGTGCTGAGACGCCCCACAATGAACGGTCCTGCGTGTATCCTTTGCGAAGGTTCTGACGTTCGCTGAAGTGCTGCAGAGGTGATGTCTGTTTCAGAAATATCCAGGTGCCTTGTCCACTTTGCAGGTTTATTATTTTGGACTTCCTGGTGTGCATGGCAAGCATAAGCGATATGCCCTCTCTTCTTGCACTCCATTCTTTATATCTGCAGTTATCAGGTAGGTGACCCTTGCCATTGCATTGATAACACACTTTCTCTATGATTTCCAGTTTCTTTCCAAGACCTTTCGTTTTTATGGTCAACTTTTCTTTTAAGACATTAGTTTTAAGCTTCCTCTGAGCAAATTGTTGCACGCTGTTCTTTGTTACTTCGTACGCTGATCCCATTTCAATTGCCAAGGCTAAAGTCAAATCTTTGGTGTGAACTTCATTCAACAACCTGTCCCTCAGCTCTGCGCTTTTAACACCATATACAAATCTATCACACAGTGCTTCATCCAAAAAGGTCCCAAATTTGCAGGTTGCTGCTGACTTTTTCAGAATAGCGACATACTCGCTCACTGATTCTCCATCCAGTTGATTTCTAGCATGAAACTTGCATCTCTCGATGATACAATTTGTTCTCGGCACATAGTTTTTTCAAAAGCTCTATGAGCTCCAGATCGTCTTTTGGGATGGTTTCAATCGCACACATAAGTCCATCAGCAAACTATGTGCTATCCATTGGTTCAAGTCCTATCTGACTGATAGGCAAGAGTTTGTTAGTCTTGGCAACAGCAGATCCAGCTCAGCGCCAGTCACGCAAGGAGTTCCTCAGGGCTCTGTCCTCGGGCCTCTTTTCTTCTGTATTTATATGCTTCCCTTAGGCCATATTATTCATAGCTATGGACTGGGCTATCATTTTTATGCAGATGATACTCAACTCTACTTCAATGTTAAAAGTGGAACTTCATCAGGGCTCTCTCAGGTCACAACCTGCTTTAGTGAAATTAAAACCTGGATGGAGCAGAACTCTTTAAAATTAAATTACAACAAAACTGAACTCCTGCAAATTGGGACTAAAATGCAACTTAATAAAATGAGCTCTTTCTCAGTCCATCTTGGCGGTGATCTCATCAGACCTGCCTCTACTGCAAAGAATCTTGGTGTCATTTTTGATTCCTTCCTCTCTTATTCCGCCCACATAAATCACATTAAGAAACTTTCTTACTTTCACCTCCATAACATATCCTGTGTTCACTCCTTCCTCTCCTTTTCTAATGCTGAGAAACTTGTCCATGCTTTTATCACATCCCGCATCGATTATTGTAACTCGCTGCTGGCAGGTGCCCCTTCTAATCTTATATCACAGCTCCAGCTTATTCAAAACTCGGCTGCAAGAGTCCTTACTCAATCCAGCAGCAGAGAGCACATAACACCCATCCTGCTCCGTCTTCACTGGCTCCCTGTGTCTAACAGAATCGAATATAAAATCCTACTAATAACCTACAAAGCCTTAAATAACCTCGCGCCAAACTACATCAGTGACCTTCTCCATCACTATGTGCCTGCCCGCCCACTAAGGTCCTCTGATACTGGCAATCTTGTTGTGCCCCACACTAATCTACACTCCATGGGTGACAGGGCCTTCAGCTGTATAGTGCCCAGACTCTGGAATGACCTACCGAAATTAATCAGGTCAGCTGACTCCATGAATTCTTTTAAAAAACAACTCAAAACTCATCTGTTCAGGAAGGCTTTTAGCTCTACTTGACTTTATTACCCTTCTCTCAGTTTACCTCTCTGTCAAGATGCTCATGTAACCTGTATGTGTGTGCTAGACCATCAATTATGTTGTCTGTTAGGCTTTTTTTCTCTGAATTCACTGTTGTAATCTTCTTTATTTATTTATTTGGTTTGTACAATGCTATGTACTGTATACCCTGCTGTTCTTTCTTATATTCTGTAAGTGCCATGAGCATGGGAAAGGCACTATATAAATAAAAATGTATTATTATCTTTCCTACTATTGTTAAAAATACCGCTTTCGTCTTTTCATCCATGCGTTGGAGACCATTAGCTTCAAAATATTGTTCTAGCCTTTCTAAATAGGCTTCAAAACTTTCCTCACTTTCTTCGAAGTGAAAATCTTCCGACTTACCAAAAACCATATTGCTCTCGCTCCTATCTGCTTAACTCGTTGAAAACAAAATAACGTCTCTATTCAATTGTTCCGTCTGCTGCATCGAAGAAGTTAAGTAAAACCAATTCTGTTTATTTTGGCAAAACAAACCCATCCCATCCTCGTCGCCACTGTTCTGTCTTTCCTTACTTACCGAGGAGGTGGTGGTTCTCATGGTTTTTTTATGCCAAAAACACGCGCAGTAGACCTTTTAGGTAACAAAAATAAACTTTTATTTCTCTCAGATTTCAGAGATGCTTATTCTTCCATTTTCTTATTTCTTCACCACAATAAGCACCCAGGATGCATTGTACATTAAAAGCAAGTTCCCATCCCACTTTTCAGAACAATCACAAAATGAACATTTGCATTCTGGGGTTCTGTGCTCAGACACCACACAATATTATGAGAGATGCCTGCACAGCCACTCAATCCTCAGTATTCCACTCACTAGCTTTGACCTGAGCAGACCAGATGGGTGTCTCTTAGAAACTGAAAGCTTATGCACCTTACCCATGGTCATATAACAGGATGCGTTACTCCTTCATGTGCAGCTCACTAATGGAGGCATCCCTCCTCAGGAGGAAACCCTTTAGGAAAGAAATAACTATCCAATTACACCAGGTGCCCTATGTTTACTTTTACTTCAATCATTCAAGATAGACAAACTAAACACATTTAAAGCTAAGCAATCTTTATTAGCAAAAATCAACAGTAAGCAAACATTAGCAAAAATGGGTGTTATGCCCTAAATATACCTTTGATTCAAACTCGAAAAATCATGATCAGTACTTTCTGTAATGGTATGAAAGTTGAATAATAACACCAAAGGAAATGTCTGTGTGTGGGGGTGGGCTGGATGGAAGCTTGTCTTCAGGTAGCTATTCTTGATTCAGATGTCAGTGTCTAACAGGTTCAGCTACATTTGACTTCAATGTTATTCTCTGTCTATGGTGATCAACTCACCTGAAATAGCCATAGAGGTGTCAGGCCTAAATCCCACCAGCCTTCCCAGAGGGAGTGCACTAAAAGGCAGCCTAGCTTCTACTTGAAATGCAGTCAAAAACATATTCTGAAATGTCCCAAAATACATGCAAAAATGTCCCACTAGGGAAGGGAAAACTGTCAGAACCAAGCTAATGCAGAGCACGTCAACAAAAAATCTTTATAAAAGGAGGATTTATAAACAAAAATTTAAAAACTATAAACGTGGACAGGCTGCTCTTCCCCTGAACTTTTATAGGACGGGGTGCAGTTCCTCAACAGAGACTAACAGGTGGCCCTGCCTCTTGGGGAAGCACCCACAAAACACAAGAGACATAGCAGAACAATTTAAGCACATACAAACTACATAATAAACAAAACTGATATTAAATACATTATTTGGCAAATAATAGTAAAAATAAGCAATAATATTAACATAAACATAAACATAAAATCTGATCTCAGGTGAAGTGTGAGTGCAACTGGAGAAGGAAAAAGCACATGTACACTTTCTAATTTCAATTTGCAAATGGAATTTGTAATTGAAGATGCCTTATTATGTAGCATTATGCCAGAGAAGTCCTGATGACTTGTATGATAATGGAATGTAACTGCTTATGGTTAACAAAAGCAGCTTCAGTCTCTCTAGGTGCCTTAATTGCAATATTAATGCACTGCCCTGATAATGTTAGTAAAACCAAACACTGTTTCAGATTGCATTTTATGTTGTCCTTTCAAAAACACCATGTGGAAACAGAATGTAGCACCTCAACTGTTGGTTTATGACTCCAAGTGCAGTGGGCATTACAGAACTGTAGCTTGGCTGAGATATTCCTGACCTATTGTTCTGTCTAGTAGGTGCCTTTTTCCAGAAAGCACAACATTGATAAAACTGCATATGAACAAATGTTGCCTGATTCTGAGCACTCTGTTTTTCTAATGCTGGGGCCAATTAAGCATAAGAATAATTTATGAAGGCCTATATTGCCTCATAAGCCAGTCATCATCATGAGGAAAGAATCCTGGCAGTCCTTAAAAGCATGTCTTTAGGTCAACACCAAGCAAACCATATTGTGTGAAACGATAAAGCAATGAACTGGTTATTGGGCAAAATATAACTTTCTGTATGCAGGGAGTGAATCTCACCTGTGTTTTTACTTTTTGTGAACTTGTGATCACATTGGTTGTTAGTCCTGAGAAATTACAACAGGTAATTATAATAAAGTGAAAGAAAATGCAAGTAAGCACTTCAGTGCAAATATGTAAACATTCTATTCAACATATTCATTGTTTTTTGAGATTTAATATTTTTTTCACATCTACATGCGTACATTGATATAAATGATTAAACATGTGAGATGTCACTACCTGCTTAATCTGTATTTCCCTATTTTATAAAGAGTGGCATCATTTCATACTTTCTCCAAAATGTTGGGTATGGATGGGTTACAGTTGTTATAAGTACAGTCAGATCCATTAACATTTGGACAGTGACAAAATTTTCATAATTTTGGCTCTGTATGCCACCACAATGGATTTGAAAAAAGCAATCATTATGTAATTGAAGTGTAGACTTTCAGCTTTAATTTAAGGGGTTTACCAAAAAAATGCATCAACTGTTTAGGAATGAGAGCCATTTTCTCCATAGCCCCCCATTTCCAGGGGCTCAAAAGTATATGGACATTTGACTGACAAGCTGTTCTGTAGCCAGGTGGGAGCAATTCCCTCATTATCTATTTAATTATTAAGCAGGTACAAGGTCTGGAATTAATTAGATATGTGGAATTTGCATTTGGAAGCTGTCATTGTGAATTCTCAACATGAGATCCAAAGAGCTATTTTTGCAAGTAAAAACAATCCATTATTAGGGTGAGAAAACAAAACAAACTCTTTCGAGAAATAGCATAAACACATGGAATGGTGGAATAAACCATTTGGTACATTCTTAAAAGGAAGGAACTCCAGATGGTCTAGAAAAATGACACAAGACAATTGTTCTGGATGTTTGCAGAATTCTGTCTGTAATGAAGAACAACCCCTTCACAAAAATTTAAGCCAAACCAATGACACTCTCTGAGATGTAGACCTGTGCTTGTCTAACTCTACAATCCAGAGAAGACTTCTTGAAAGTAAACGCATAAGGTTTCCAGCAAAGTGCAAACAACTGGTGAGTCTCAAGCATAAGAAGGCCAGATTAGACTTTGCCAGAAAACATTTTTTAAAAGCCTGCCCAGTTCTGGAACAATTTTCTTTGGATGAAGGAAAGTAAGATCAATATATACCATAATACTGTAAAGAGAACAGTAAGGAGAAGAGAATAAATGGCTCATGATCCAATGAATACCACATCATCTGTGAAACATGGTGAAGGCAGATTTACTTCATGAAAGGCTGCAAATGGAAGTCGTCACTAGTGTTTATTGATGATATGACTGCTGGCAGATGTAGCAGGATAATTTCTGAAGGATACAGGGCTATACTATCCACTCAGATTCAGACAAATGCTACAAAACTGCGAGGACAATGCTTCACAGTACAGATGGACAATGATCCAAAACATACTGTAAAAACAAACCGAGTATTTTAAAGGCAGATAAGTGGAATAATCTTCAACCCAATTGGACATGAATTTCACTTGCTGAAGAAAAACTGATGGCAGAAAGTCCAATGAACAGGCAGCAACTGAAGACAGCTGCAGTGAAGACCTGGAAAACTATCACTAACCCAGCATTTGGAGATGGCCATGGGTTCCAGGCTTCAGGCAGTCATTGACTGTAAAGAATTTTCAATCAAATATTGAAAATGAACATTGTATTTATGATTATGTTAGTTTGTCCAAATACTTTTGAGCCCCTGAAAATAGGGGTACCGTGTATTAAAATGTCTGCCATTTCTAAATAGCTCATATAATGTTTTTGTTAATCCCCTTGAATAAAAGCTAAGTCTATACTTCAATCACATCTTGATTGATTTGTTTAAATCAATTGTGATGGTGTACAGAGCCAAAATTATGAAAAATGTGTCACTATCCAAAAACGTACATTCTATACCCACGTTTTCCCCATCAAGCTTTCTTTTATAAGGCCAGACTTTTGCATGGAAAGTTGCATATGTGCATTTCAGGCCTCTTTTTATTATAAATCTGACCCCCAGTATTTCAGTTATAACCTGACTGGTTAAGCTAACCTAAGATTATAATTTGAGTTACACACTGAGAAAAAAAAAAAAAATGTGTATAAACTTAGGAAAATACATAAGATTACAAACCAAAACATAAGATCAGAGTCTCACAGTGTTACTCTGTTTGAAACATCAGTGAGTAAAGTTTCAGATAGATAGATAGATAGATAGACAGACAGACAGACAGCACAATGGTGTGTGGTCTGAACACACATACGTTCATAGTTCAAATACAGTTCACCAAAGCTCATTTAAGCAAAACTTAACAGCAAAATAAATAAATAAAAAGCAGCAAAATGTCTGCAGTCACAAAAATTGTGATATTGTATGTGAGCAAAACAGGCCATAAATAATATTTTTGTGTGTAATCTATTGGTTTATATGTTTAAAATGTTGGTTTATGAGTGTTTACTGTCAGTTTGCATGCATACTTTATTAGTTGTTTGTGTGTACAATACTGGTTTCATTCATATGAAATGTATTGGTTTCTACCTGCGTGTTATTGGTTTGTAAATGTAAACTACTGGTTTGCATATGGTTTGCATATGAAATGTATTGGTTTGTAAATGTATACTACTGGTTTGCATATTACTGGCTCGAGTGCATTTGTTATTGGTTTTTCAGTGAACTGCATTGGTTTGAGCTCATAAGTAATAATAATCAGTAATAATTAACACCAAGCCATTTCACAAAGTTTTTTTGTGTAAAAAACTTTGTTCAGCTGTTTTTCTATTTTATGGCCAAACAAAGCTGTGATAGGGTGCATGTGCAAAAACGGCATGTTTCATACATGAAACCAATATAGTACACACATAAAATCAGCATGTTACACTCACAAAACCAGCATTGTACACATGTAAGACCAGTATAAGACTCTATATACATGTAGTCAATATATTGCATATATAAAACCAACAGAGTTCATACAAGAAACCAATACAGTATACAGTATTACTCACATGAAACTAGTATAAAATACAGTACAAATCCAAAAATCACTGCTTTGTAAGCAGACACATAGTATAGGATGAAAAACCAATATAGTTTATATGTAAACCAGTAGCATACAAGTGCAAACCATTGCAGTTCACTCACAAACTAATAGGAAATGCACTTATACCATTAATATACAGGTCAAAATCCATATTGTTCATTTGCAAACCAGTAGTATACATATTCCGATCAAAAATATACAGTCAGACATGAACAAATACAGTTCATATAAATGAATCCAGTATTCCATACATGCAAGAAATAATGCTTACATGGAAACTAATAGTAAGCACTCATAACCCAATAGTGTGAACATGTAAAGAAATAGATTACACACAGAAATATGTGATTTATGGCTTTTTTAGCCCCTTATAATTTGTTTTCTTTGAGACAGGAAGACAAGTCAAAATAAGACTGTAGGTCCGTTTCTTCCACCACCTTCTGTCTTTGGAATGTTAGAGGTGCTATCTATGCAGTTTGTGGAAGACAAATGTTTTCTTCGTTCCCTTGTACTAATTCATGTGTGAGAAGTAAGCTTTACTAAACCTTGTAAAAGCATGCTTTGTTTTAGCAAACAGAAAAATATTTGTGCAAAGGACTCAAGGTCTGAGCATTCCACACATGAGTCTGCCTTATCACGTTGTCCCTTAGCTTACATCTGAACGCCATTACAAAAGGGGCCAAGAAATCAAGTTGTACAAGGGGCGTTAAAAGGGCTAAAGGTTTGTGTATAATAAATGTGTTGACTGTTCCATTTTATAATGATATTAAATCACGCATTCTAGGGGTATAAAACTGGACCCCACCCAACAGACGGGGTTCAGAAGAGCCCTGACGCTGTCATGTATATTTGATTGTCTTCTTTTCTGAAACTCTTCTCACCGTGACTCTGAAAATAAAGCTGCTTTATAACCGCACCTGCTGTCGGGTCTGAGTTTTCGTCCACAAGTTCACAAAACTACAGTGACTGTTACTAACTATAAATGGACTAAGAGCCAGGCATAGACATAGCACACATAAGAGGCACAAGAATGAAAACTTGTCCAGAAACATAGACAAGTGAAGTTACAGGCTAGGCAAAAGGTAAGCTGAAAAAGTTAAAAAGAATTACAAAGCACAGGTATAGTTAGGAAAAGGTAGCAAAAGATCCTAAAACTAAATTCTTCTTGTAAGAACCTTTTAGGTTTACTTTACATTAAGCAAGAGGTACAATAGTTAAATAAAAGTCTTAATTTATAGTGATGATATCAGAGGTTCCATATCTGAAAGCATTTGATAAAGTACCACATGAGAGGTTGGGCATCAAACTAAAATCAGCTCAAATCAAAAGAAGTGGGAGTTTAGGGTGCTGTGTGTAGTTGGGTGCAAAATTAGCTGAAACACAGGAAGCAGAAGGTTATAGTGTGAGGAACCTTATTTGAAATTCCTGATGTTAATAGTGTTGTTCCACAGGAGTCAGTGTTAGGGATGCTGTATTTTTAATATATATAAATGATCAGGATAGGAACATAAGTAACAAGCTGATTAAGTTTGCAGATGATATCAAACTAGTTGAATTTGTAGATAATCTAGAATCTGTTGAATCATTACAGAGGGATTTGGACAGCATTCAGGCATGGACAGATTTGTGAAAGGTGAAATTTAATGTAAATAAATCTTAAGTATTGCATGTAGGTTGTAAAAGTGTTAGGTTTGAATGCACAATGGTAAGTCTGAGAATTGAGAATACAACTTATGAGAAGGATTTAGGAGTTGTAGTGGACAGACACCATCAACTGCCAGACAATGTTCAGAAGCCACTAAGAAGACTAACAGATGTTATGTTATATAGCACGATGTGTGGAGTACAAGTCCAAGGAGGTTATGCTCAAGCGTTATAACACACTGGTTAAACCTCACTTGGGGTACTGTGTGCAGTTTTGGTCTCCAGGCTGCAAAAATGACATAGCAGTGCTAGAAAAAGTCCAGAAAAGAGTGACTAGGCTGATTCCAGGCCAACAGGTGATGAATTATAAGCAAAGATCAAAAGTGCTGAGATTTTTCAGTTTAAACAAAAGAAAATTAATAGGAGACATGATTGAAGTGTTTAAAATTATGAAGGGAATTGGTACACTGGATTGATACGGTTACTTTCAAATGAGTTTATCAAGAAAATGGAGACATAGTTGGAAACTTGTTCTAGGTAAATTTTGCACAAACATTAAGAAATTTATCTTTACACAGAGAATCGTAGACACATGGAATAAGCTACTAAGTATTGTGGTAGACAGTAGGACTTTAGGGACTTTCAAAACTAGACTTGATGAACAATGAAGAATGAAGAATTAAATGGATAGGACTGGTGAGTCTTTTTGAGATGAATGGCCCAAATGAATGTTCTGAATGTTCTCATCCAGATCATTCTAATGTTCTAATGATGCAAGTCACATGACCAGAAAACGTGAATAGCAATGTTAAGCAGCATGGCATTGACCGTGGCAAACTAACAAAAATGGTGATACAAATGCATTACAAAATGACATCACTATAGCAACAATAAAACTGCGCTCTAAGAAGAAAAAAAAAAAAATCAAGATTCAATTCAAAATTAGGGTGGCACAGTGGTAGCTCTGCTGCCGCACAATAAGGAGACCTGGGTTCACTTCTTGGGTCCTCCCTGCATGGAGTTTGTATGTTCTCCCGTGTCTGAGTGGGATTCCTCCGGGTGCTCTGGTTTTCTCTCACAGTCCAAAGATATGCAGGTTAGGTGCATTGGTGATCCTAAATTGTCCCTAGTGTGTGCTTGGTGTGTGTGCCCTGCGGTGTATATAAATAAAAAAAAATATTTTCATTTTATTTATTTCTCTAGCCGTCTGGAGTTTTTTTTTTGTTTTTTCTGTCCACCCTGGCCATCGGACCTTACTTCTTTTCTATGTTAACTAATGTTGTCTTATTTTAATTTCTTATTCTGTCTTTTATTTTTCCTTTCTTCATTATGTAAAGCACTTTGAGCTACTTTTTGTATGAAAATGTGCTATATAAATGAATGTTGTTGTTGTTGTTGCGGTGGGCTGGCGCCCTGCCCGGGGTTTATTCCTGCTTTGTGTCCAGTGCTGGCTGGGATTGGCTCCAGCAGACCCCTGTGACACTGTGTTAGGATATAGTGGGTTGGACAATGTCTGACTGACAATTCCAAACTTTCACAAAAGCATAAAGTGATTTTATGTTATCCTGACCTAATTATGACAAATGTGAAGTTGAGGTTATTGTGACACATGAAGATATATCTAGTGAGCTCCCCACATTTTACTGTAAATGCAGTCAGAATATGCTGGGGTCACTCAGAGTTACCCTGTTCAGGATGGGCTGGAATTACACAGAGCCACATTTAGTTCTCTGTAGTCACTGATGTCAGCATTTGCAAGAATCACATTGGTTTTCTGTGGTGTAACATGTAGTCACATGGGAGTAAAGTGATCCAAGGTTACTCAGGGTCACATGGGTTCGGAATGTACTAAATATACTCAGGCTCACACTATGTAACTTTGGGTTATTGCGGTAATGTATCAGGGTTACTCATACCATTGTGCTGAGGACACACCAGCTTTCTAAGGAGTCACATTGTAGTATTGTGGTCAAGATGTGTCTTGGTCGTGACTGGTCACATGTGATCACTGAAATCCAGATGAGTCACACTGATAAAGTCTCAGTTGTGAGCTCTGCACTCAGTATGTGCTAAATTCACTCAGGACTTAATGTGGCTCAAAATGGCCCTGCATCACACAGTCTCACACTGTGTTACTGTGATCAAGATGAGCTGGGATCAAGTGGACTTACTTCTGGATGACATTACCATTTTGGAGATTTAAATTTCCCCTTGGAGACAAATGAAGCATAATCTATTATACAACTATCATAAGTTGACATTACTTAAAATTAATACATGTTAAGGCTTTGTGTATTGGTTTCTAATAGATCTGACATACATTTTTGGGTGCTACATTAGCAAGCTTAATGTATGTACAATTAATGCAAATGGATTTCATTTTGGTTTAAAACAAATGATTTTTGGGCTACATTGAAAAAAATAATTAATGAGAATATTTACTTTATATATCTAGTTTAAGCTAATTTAACTTAAATCAACTTTGCTGCTACTACAATACTATTTGTATCAATATTGAAATTAATCTCTTAAATGTCACATTAACACAATAAATTGACATTTAAACAAAGCCATCAGATTATTTTCTTTTAAACAAAGGCATAATCCATCTCAGGAACGGTTGTCAATATTCCCATATTTTAGGGTAATCTTACTGAAAATAAACACTTTTTATACTGAAAACATAAAACTCCCCTTTTCCCTATCCACAGTTGTATTAAATTCATTTATCCCAAAATTAACAAGTTTTATGTATGTGACTATACTGTATTTACATAAAGTTTTAAATTTACTATACTATAGGTAAAATATTCCAGATTTTAGGTGCATAGCAGAAAAAGGCCACCTTACCACTTCTTTTAAACTTGGCTTTTGGAATTATAAGCATACCTCCATTTGAAGATCTAAGGTTATGACTTGGTATATACTTTGTAGTTGGGGGGACAGGCATCCCAAAATATAGGTAGGAGCAAGATTATTTAAGACTTTATAAGTCAGTTCTAAATGACACGGGTAACCAATGCAACAATGCTAAAACTGATAAGATGTGCTCGGATTTTCTTTGGTCCCGATCCAGGAAGTTCATTGTGTGGTGGGTGCGGCAACACGCTATCAACACATGCTCCCAACCTCCTAGTTAAGTTTCTGGTTGCTGGATTCTGCACTAACTTTCTTAGATAGTCCTGTTAGGAAATCATTTCAGTAATCTAGTTGACAGAAAACAAAGTGTTAATTCATTTTTCAGTGTCCTGTAAAGTTATAAGGGGTCTAACTTTGACAATATCCCTTAAGTGGGAAAATGCAGTCCTAATAATCTAATTAATATGCAATTTAAAGTTTAGGTCAGATTCAATGATTAACCCTAAATTCTATACCTTCACCTTGACTTAAATGCAGTCCTTAAATAATTATCTAAATTCTGAAAATATTGTGTCACACTGTTAACTTAATTTGCCAAAAAACATTACTTCTGATTTCATTCACACATAATGCAAACAGAAAACACATTTTTCAAACTGGTAAACGCAAATGCCATACAGCTGAAATAAAAAACAACAAAGGAGGTCTTGCTAAAAAACTTTTTGTTTAATTTGGCTTTTTTGTATGTACATTTTGGTTGTACTCTTAATAGACTATCCATCCATCCATTTTCCAACCCGCTGAATCCGAACACAGGGTCACGGGGGTCTGCTGGAGTCAATCCCAGCCAACACAGGGCACATGGCAGGAACCAATCCCGGGCAGGGTGCCAACCCACCGCAGGACACACCCACAGGAATGAAGGCGGGTGCCCTAAATGTCATCGAGATCGACAGCATTGAATCTTCTCAGATGAAGCCTGGAAACAATGAGGAGTGAGTTATATAAGGTGGAATGCCTAGTTAGGGCTGGGTGGTCTTTTGGCCTTGGAACTCCTGTAGATTTTTTTTTTCTCCAACTTAACTTCAAGTTTTTTTTCTGTCCTCATTGCCCTCTGACCTTATCAACGATCTCATCTTTAGAGACTTACAATCTGATATTGTACATAAGGATGCTAATTTTCTAATTATATATTTATATTTTATAAGATCATATTGTGTTGGCTGGGATTGGCTCCAGCAGACCCCCGTGACCCTATTCGGATTCAGCGGGTTAGAAAATGGATGGATGGATATTGATTTATTTTTTGTTTATTTTTTCATTGTTACTTGTTCATAATTATTCTTACCTAGTCTTATTTGTTCCTTCTTTTCTTGTAGCTTACTCTTTGATATCTTGTAAAGCACATTATACTGCATTCTTTGTATCAAAATGTGATATTTAAATAAATGTTGTTGTTCTTGTTGCTAATCAAAATGGATTATATTACAACACAATATGATAAAATTACAATACAACCTTTTTTATAGCTCTCTTCATTGAATTCAGGCACAGATCACTGTGAAAAATTCCCAATTAAAATATGAGTATAGATTATACCAAACACAGAACTGGTTCACACATAAATACAGATTTGTTAGGTTGAATGTCCAGTAAAGAATGGGCAGTGTTTTGGCCTTGGAACTCCTGCTGATTTTGTTTTTCCATCCAGCTTATCCAGAGTTTTTGCTGTTTATCTGTCCACATGACCTTCTCATTGTACTCATCTATAGAAACTGACAATGTGACAAAGAATACTACTTTTCTACTAATTATATATCTGTGTTACATAAGTCTGTATTGATTTATTTTTTGTTACTTATTATTTAACTCCATTAATTTCTTTTCTTTTAACTCTTTCTTTCAAATTTTAAAGCACTGTCATCTACATCCTGTGTATGAAAATATGCTATAGATATAATAGTTATTGTTGCTGTTGTTAATGAGCTAACCATCTCATTACCATTACAAAGTGCATGGCATTGTTTCTATGTTTATCTGTCACACTTTTTTGCCACTTGTTCTGTACTACCCCAACAGCCCCCAAGGCTGAAAGTTATACATCAAAAAACTAACATATGGTGAATAGTACATGTGTGCCAAAGTTCGGGCCTTGAAAAACAAACCTGTTCATAGAAAACTAACAAATAAGCAGAGATTCTGCTTAATACATATACAGTGTATCTATACTAATAAAAGGCAAAGCCCTCACTGACTGACTGACTGATTGACTGACTGACTGACTGACTGACTGACTCACTCACTCACTCACTCACTCACTCACTCACTCACTCACTCACTCACTCACTCACTCATCACTAATTCTCCAACTTCCCGTGTAGGTAGAAGGCTGAAATTTGGCAGGCTCATTTCTTACAGCTTACTTATTGTATAAAGGTTAAGCAGGTTTCATTTGAACTTCTACACGTAACGGTCATAACTGGAACCTACTTACGTACATATATATGGCCATAGCCTGCAGCTCAGTCACCGTGTGAGGTGGAGTTGCGTCCCGCATCATCACGCCTATCATGTAATTGAGTGCTTGCCCATATAAGGCCGTTCGTCTGCAGCAATCCAATAGACACGCTGCCGCTAAATATTCACGGGTGAAGGACTGTGCTTATGCAAACGAAGATGAGATGGTCAGGGATAGAACAGTGTTTGACACAAACTCAGCAAAAGTGTGAGAGAAACTTTTAAGTGCCGGGTCTGAGCTAACATTAAATGAAGCCGTGGACATCGCAAGATCACATGAGATAGCACAAGCAAAGCTGAAAACCTTCGATGCATGTACTCTGAGCAGCTCACGTGAACTGACTGTGAATGCAGTACGCAGACAAGAAGCAAGAGCTCCAAAGACCGCTAAACAAAAAACGCATTACACAATTGAGACGGCAGCAATAAAATATGAAGTGACTGACGCATACATGCATATTCATAAGTTCACCTACTGCGGAAACAAAGCACACGGTGGAAAAAGTCAATGTCCAGTGTGAAGGACGGCGGGGTCCCATGCCCGGCAGGGACACCCCTGCTGCTTATGTTCCGGGGGAGCCACCATTGGCAGTCCAGTACCTCCAGAGAATGGATTGTATGTGGTGTTTGTTGTGCCTTGGGACTGTGTTTGGGCTGTGTGGCACGGGGAAGACGTGTCCCACAGCTGAAGAAAATTAATAAAGTCTTTGTGCTTTTTATACGTGTCTCCGTGTCTATCTGTGTCGGGTCGGGCGCCTATATAGCACCTTTTGTTACACTGGCGTAGTCGGCAGGATCCCGGTCCATCCATATGGGCCAGAGCCTGTACAAAATTCATTTAACGACCTGGCACAGTAGCCAGGGAGCACGTAGACAGCAGCGTGGAGGACACACACAGCACCACAGTGGCAAGCACGCTCCCGAGACAGAGGGTGTGCTGCAGCGGAGTACAGCGCTGAAAGCGCCCTTTGGAATACAGCGTGCAGCATGCTCCCGACGAGAGCATGTCACCGAGGCTGCAGCGAGAGGTACACGCCTGCAGGACTTGCCAGTGGTCACGTGCAGCACAGCGCTGGGAGAGCGCCCTCACCACTGCAAGCAAGCCGCGCCACAGCGCACCAAAACATGCACTCGTGGCACGGGGCCGCAGGACGACCACAGAGAGGCTCCGATTACTCAGCTGGAGGAGGAGAGCCCGGATGAGCTTCCCGACGTGGTGTCTCCTCTCCAAAGCAGGTAAAGGGGGGAGGGAATGTGTCAGTTGCCCGCCGAGGAAAGTTCGTGGGGGATGACGGTCCTTTTCCCCAAGCCTCTCAGACTGGAGCGGAGTTCAAGGCCACCACCGACCAAAAGTATTAACTTTTCTTGGGCTGTAGAGGAGTTGAAACATGTTCTTCTTCCCTTGCAGTCCTTAGTTAAGGTTTTTCATGTCCTGCAGGAGACGAAGGAGGACTTGTACAGGAAGTTCGGAGCCCTGATTGTGCCCATTGTTAAATGGCTGGAGACACGGGGTGCATCGGCCTCATGCCTGCATAACACAGTGGTTAAGGTAGGTGAGGCCTGGGCCGTAGAGGAAAGGGGGCGGAGTGCAATGGCTGCAGTTATGATCAGTGCTGCTTGCCCTGCCCACCACACAAGAAGCCGCCATGTGGACCGACAGCGTGGTGGAGGAATGTGCGGAGAGGCAGCTGGTGGATGTTGGCTGCCAAACAACTCCGTCCCTTCTGCCGGCACCGGTCTCGCAGTTGTCTAAAGAGGTGCAGATGGCACAAGGTCTCCCTTCATCCCATAAGGGGACCCAGACCGTCATTACACCCCAGAGGAAGAGGAAGACAAAGAGGTCGGGCACTCCTAACAAGGTGCAGTGTAAGCCTGTCGGTGTGTCGGTGCAGAAGGTCTACGCTGTGCAGGGGTAAACATGTCAGGAGCCCTCCTCTGAGCGGGCGAAGGGGCAGGAGTTTCCTGCCTGCTTCCGCTCCCACAAGGGTCGAGCTGTAGGGGGTCGGTTGTGCTTTAACTGAGGCCGCGGTGGCCACATCTGGAGGTGTTGTCCAGAGAGTACGTGCAAGTGGCAGGGACGTCGGGGCAGCACCTCCAGACCTGTTCGTTATGTTTTTACAGGGCACAGCCACGGAGCCAAAGATGCCAATTCCCTGTCCTGGAGAGGACCAGCCTTTGCGGGGCAGGCCGATGAGCCCCATAAGCCTCATCTGAGGGAGGGGCACTGTGAAGGACAGCCGGGTCCCATGCCCAGCAGGGACGCCCCTGCTGCTTATGTTCCGTGGGTGGTCCACCATGGGCACTCAAGGAGCCAGAGTTGGGAGGAGGAGAACTAAGCTTGAGTAGTGGTCAAGGAGAAAAGATTGTTGGTGGTGTTTGTTGTGACTTGGGACTGTGTTTGGGCTGTGTGGCACGGGGAAGACATGTCCCACAGCTAAAGAAAATTATTAAAGTCTTTGTGCTTTTTATACATGTCTCCATGTCTATCTGTGTCGGGTCAGGCGCCTATATAGCGCCTTTTGTTACACCAGCTAAAGGAAGACAGTCTAAAAAATGTGGTAAATTGCACCACTTTGCTAAAGTTTGCAGGACTGGGAAAGGTAAACCTGTGTATGCAGTGTGTGATGTCTCAGATAAAGAGGAAGACGAACTGCTTATTGATGCAGTAAGAAAGGAACAACCCTCTGAAGCTGAACAAGCCTTTGAGGACATATCAATAGGAAAGCAAGGTGTAAACCTTAAATTTAAATTACGTTCATAGACACGCTACCGCTAAATATTTGCAGGCAAATCCACAACTTAATACCGGGAATGCCTGTTAAACATCTTAGATTCACGAGTACCTATTTGGGTAGTGATCACGTTGATGAATGAAACCTGTTATCTTTACAACGGTTGACAATGAAGATGAGATGGTCAGGGATACTACGTTATTTTTAAAATGTTTCCTTTTCTTTTTCATAACTTCTTTAACACACTACTTCTCTGCTGCGAAGTGCGGGTATTTTTTCTAGTACATGATATAACTGTGCCAAAATGAAATGCCTTATACCTTTCATTTAGATCAAATGAAGTTTCTCCAATTTTGTCTTTAATTAGTTGTAGTTGTGTTAGTGAATTAAAGGAGTGGATGGATGAGAACTACCTATCTTTAAACACAGATAAAACAAAAATGTTAATTGTTAGAGCGAATGACACTGATCACAACAATATTTTGTCATCATTTAACTCAGTTGGAATCACCATTAATTTTACTGAATCAGCCCGTAATCTAGGAGTTATCTTTGACTCTAGCATGTCATTTAAAGAGCACATTACAAAGTTGTCCAAATCATGTTTCCTCCATCTTAAAAATGTTGGCAAATTAAGGCGCTTTCTAAATAAACAGGATTCTGAGAAATTAATTCATGCATTTATTTCTAGTAGGATTGACTACTGCAATGCAGTGTTCACTGGATGTTCAAACTGTTCTTTATACAGCCTCCAATTAATCGAAAATGCTGCTGCAAGAATTATTACAAAAACAAGAAAATATGAACACATAACTCCAGTTCTTAAATCCTTACACTGGCTCCTGGTTAAGTTTAGGGCAGATTTCAAAATCTTAATTTTAACATATAAAGTGTTAAATGGCCAAGGTCCACCTTACTTGTCTGAACTTATCATGACTTAAAAACCAGAGAGCACATTAAGATCTCAAGAAACTGGTCTGCTTATGATTCCAAGAATTAATAAAATAACAGTGGGAGGTTGAGCTTTAGTTTAGGGCCCCTAAACTGTGGAATGATCTGCCTGCTACTATAAGAGACTCCTCTTTGATCTCAGCTTTTAAATCCCGGTTGAAAATTCACTACTTCAGTTTAGCATATCCTGGCTAGGGCTTGTGGTGTTATGGGTCCACAGCTCACTGAGCAAAGGCTTTATTTATTTTTAAATAAATAATCACCGCACTCGAGGCGGCTTCATGAGGGGGCGTTGTAGCAAGCCACGGGGCGATCTGTGGTGTGGGCGTTTCTCACCGAGTGCACAGGTGGGGAACTGCCCACATCCGTGATTGTTCCCGTGGCTAATGTGCTGCAGCTGCTATGGCCCCTCACTGTTTAAAGAAGCGCGAGTCGGTTGGGAGACAGATCAGAAAAAGAGACAAGAAAAAAGATCAATAAAAAAATTAAATGAAAAGGACGGAGGTTACAGGGAGCGAGAGAGGAAGCAGGTCGGTGCGAGAGAGAGACACACGGAGTGTGTGGTGAGCGAGCGAGCGCTCGCAGGCAGCTGCGAGGGCCTGGGTGTTAGGCCTACACCCAGGGGTTGGAGTTGTTGTTGCTCCCGCTGAGCGAACAAGTAGCGGGAGTGACCGGGGAAAGGCGACTGCCCGCAGAAGGCCAGAAAGGCAGTGGGAGTCGGGAGGCTTGGTGGTGGAGTCCCCAAAGTGAGCAACCTGGCCATTGGTGGAAACCAAGTCTCGGGACTGGGATGAGCGCCAGACCGAAGCCAGGGATTGGGAGGTCTCCAGTCTTGTTTGTGTGTGAGTTGAAGAGGGCAGCTGCAGAGAGTGTCTCCCTTGCTGCTAAGCCCAGGCGGGATAAGCAGGTGAGACGCTAGCACAGAAGAAGCACTGGGCTTATTGTTGCTTTTAGAAGACTGCTTCCTGTAAGAAACGTTTTAACCTCCGGTTTTTAAAGGACTGTTTGTTTGTGTGTATTTTAACCTCCACGATTTCTTTAATAGATTATTTATTGAACTATTTATTTAATGAAGAATTTGAAGCACTGCAATTTATGAACACTTTGTTTTTGTTGGATTTTTAATAAAAGCACTTTGCACATCTTTACCATCCCCTTGCTCAAATGTTGTCTCACTATCCAGCTCACCTCGGTTATATCTAGCGATATCTAGCAAAATCTAGCATTTTTGTACTGGGTCCTACATCTTGAAACAAAACCAAATATAGAAATAATGACAACATACAATATTCACTCTTTCAAAGATGACCAACTAATGTAGTCAGAAACACAACATTCAGAAATTGACCCCTCCCTAATTTATTATCTAAGCTTACTGATATGGTCTTGTACTTTGTTCTGGACTGGAAAATATTCCATTTTTGAACTTTAGACTCTTTACCTTAAATTTTAACTATTTTGCTTAAACAAACCAGAATTAACTGAATTTATACAACTTTAATTATAGACATTTTCAGCATTCCTTTCTTGTACATTCTTACCGTATTGTACTAGTAATTTATAAATTTGTTTCAGTCAGTTTCTTTTTTGGTTAAGTTTATGACCATGGAATGGGAAATAAATAGAGATGACACAGAGCCTGTTTTAATTAATTTATAACTTGGGAACAGATGGACACTGTAGGACTAGAAATTACAGAATTAGTTTAAAGCCCTAGAAAAGAAGAACTAAGGAGGTACTTAAAAGTTCAAAAACTTTGATCAGAGTCATTCATCATCATGACAAGATAACCATTCAATTGTGTGCAATATGTGCCATGTATGCTTTTTATTATAATATGGCTCATCTGATGAACCAAAACAGAAGAAAACAACAGAATGTCAAAATAGGAAGTGAAATCAGAGATCAAGGGATGTAAGACCATTTGATTTAGATTTCAGAATATGTAACCTCTCAATAACACTGATCAGTAAACCAAAAGCCAACTAGAACAACTTCCACTCCTTCAAATTTCTACTTTTCGGTAAATTTTTCTACGACTGTTTATATTGAGACTTTGCTATTTTATTTTCTATTACATTTTCTTTTATTTTGTATTATTATAGTGAGGGGTGCCTCACTAATTTTCTAGTTTTATCTGCCTCAGAAAGGCTTTGTAAACAATTGTCCATATACAAGTGTCCCTTCATGCAGATACGAACATCCTCACCAGGTTGAGTATGGTCAAAAGCATGCTTCTATAAGGCAAATATAGCACAGAAAGGGCTGTATGTTGTGTCAAAATGAAGAATATGCCACTCATAAACTTTAACTGAGATGTCTCCTTGCATTTTTTTCCAAGTAAATCACAAAGTGTTCTATTCTCTGACAGCAGCCGTACCCGATAGCTCAGATACCACTAATGACTGAAACAGTATGTTTTCAAAGATGTTGCAAGGGCCCTAAAACTGATCCAGATATGAGGCACTCATTTAGGTTGTAACCTTTACACTGTTGGGAATAGATACACATTGTTCTGTTTTTGCCATTACGGTGAGCCATCTGATATGGTATGTGCCAGGATTTTGAGGACTGTCTGACTTCCCCTGAGTTTATTTCTTGTACATAACCTGCCTGCAAATGTTTCAATAACTCTGATTTATAAGAAATGGCCATTTCTGGTTTTCACACTATCCTTTCCCTCTAAGATGGCAGATAACTGCTTCTTTTTTAGCTCTCTGTGATGGCATGCCTTTCTTCAGCAGTAAAGCAGTTACAAAGCAAAGAACACTATCCACCTCTGATCTCTCTGGTTTGACCTCCAAAATGCTGAAGTCCTCTTGATCTTAACATGAATGTGTTACTATTTTTTTACTTTTGAAAGTGAAGTGTATCTGGCTGCCACAGTTTAATCACATATTTGAACAATTCCATAGAACCTGAATCCACCAAGGTAAAGACCCATTGGTTTGTTGGGCTTTGCAAAGCATACAAATGGCAGCTGGACCTCCACTTGATTCCAACTTTACTGGTTTTATAGCAGTGATTTAATGCAAATAATCAGAGACAATAAAAAACAATAAATAAATTTGAATAAAGTACTGTATGTCCTTGCATGTGACCTTACTTCTCTTGGAGAACCTCAGTTGAAGGAGTCCTTAATCTTGAGACTTAGGGGTCTTTAATGACCTGAGTGCCATGCTTTACTGTTCTTAAAAGAAGATCCTCTGTTTCACCCCTGAGCAATAGCTTCTGTACTGCTGTATGAAGGAGAATAGTACACTCTGAGCCATCATCTAGAATAGAATAAGTTGACAGTGAATACTTACCATTACATAATAATACATTACTGACTTTAAGGAGGAGATTACAAGTGTTAGCTGGTCTATGAAGATATAGAGTCTCACTGCTTGAGGCAACAGGAGTCTTTTCAATTAATGCTCAGTCATTAACCTCATAAAGTGCTGATAGATGCCTCACTTCACAGGTCATGTGCATAATCTTTAAAAAACATTGAGTTTCCTGGTGTTTTTCCTACTACACCTCCAGCATCTTTATCCAGATTTAATCCACGTGCTTTTCTTCACAGCAGTTAGATCGGTAAAATCAGCAAACTGATTAAGGTAAAGCTAGTTATTGTCACAGTAGGGACAGTACACTTTAATTTCCTTAGATTCCTTTGTCTCTGGTATGGCATCTGAGGGTATTACTGTAGACTGGCTGACCAGAACTCAACCCAGCATGATTGTTGTCTCATCCTGTGGCTGTCCATTGCCCCATTTTCTTTCTTTGTCACATACACTGTCTCTGTGTCTCCACAGGTTCATGTGCGGACTCACGTACATCTCGAAGTTTGATGTCAGGCCATTTGGCAGTTTAGACAAAGGTCTGACTATTTGAGACCCACACTTCATCTCAATGATTACCCTTTTACCCAAAAGCAGGCCCACCAAGGCTAACTTTCAAGGCAAACCTAAGAAAAGCATGTGTGTCACCAGGGCCGATCCTGGGTAGACGGCCGCCTTTGTGCGAATGTGGTTTCGCCGCCTTACCCTACGTACCTATTTTCTATTATGATATGACAGATATTACTATTACATGTAGTACTTCAAACAGGATTAAGGCGGTGTTAGGGTTAGAGTCGGGATGTATAAATAAAATTTAATTTCAAACGATTAGTTTTTATAAAAACTAAATAAAGAATCACAAAAATAAAAAATCACATACATACATTAATTTATTAGTTAAACATCAAAGAATGATTCTCCTAGCTTTAACAGTAGCAAATTCATCTATTATGTTTGAATGATCCAGTTTTTTACAAATTTCAGATTCTATAGACAGAAGCACAACATCACTCAATCGTTGTTGCCCGATAGTGGAAAGGAGATAATTTTTAATTATCTTGAGTTTTGAGAAGCTCCTTTCAGATGCTGCCACTGATACAGGCAACGTGAGAAAAATGCGTAATGCAATGCAGAGATTCGGAAAACAAGACGTCATCTGGACTTCAACTATTTTTTTCATAATAGTTATTGGATTTTTTGTTGCCGCTACATCTGAAAATATTTCTTTAAACATAACAGCTTTGTGGTACAGCCCTTCCCCGTCCACATCTCGCTGTATCTCCTCATTTCGGACAATTCTCAGTTTTAAGTCGAGATCCATGGTGCATTTTTTCAATTCATCAGGCTGCATATTGTAAAAATCATAACTACATCTAAACAATAACACTACTTCATTCAGTGATTCAAATCTTTCTTCAATGGACATTAGAATTCGATCTAAAATTGTGAAATAAAACGAGATTTTGTATGATTCCTTAGCATCTCGAACAGATTTGTCTTCGTTTTCATACTCAAAATGTCTAGTTCGTTTACGGAATCTTTTCACTGGAAATTCTGGAATTATGTTTGATTTCATTGGTTGCTTCCGAGATGAATCTATCAAATGACTCGTCATCTCTTTTATGTTCTATAGAGGTTTTCAAATGTTTAAGGGCAATAACAGATTCCGATAGACTCACATCAGGACTCTGAAGCATTTTGCTCACAACATCAATTTTACTTAGCAAGTCGTGCCAAATAATTATTGAACATAAGAATTTAAATGTCGAAATCTTTTTTTTAAGGGATTGGGCCGAGAGCCTAGTTTTCTCGTCTCTCTTCTGATCGTTCCCCAATTCTTTCAAGCTGTCAATGATGTTCGAAAGTTGATATCGCAATGGTTTAATTGCTTTAATTCTCGATTCCCACCTAGTAGCACTAACGCCTTTAAGCGTTAAGTCATTTATATGACTTTTCAATGATTCCCAGCGATGTGCAGATGAGGAATAAAAGTTATATAATTCTTGTACAATGTTGAAGAAGTCGGAGATTTCTCCGCTGCATTGCGCTCTATCATTCAAAACTAGATTCAAAGAATGCGCATTACATGGAATGAACAGTGCTCTAGAATTTATGTTTAAAATACGTTTTTGAAGTCCTGTATTTTTTCCACGCATGTTTGAACCGTTGTCATACCCTTGGCCCCTGATGTTTTGGATATCTAAGTCATACATCTCTAATTTTTCAATCACAAAATTGTACAGACCCTCGCCAGTCATATCGCTAACAGTGAAAAAATCTAGGAAAAATTAGTTAACCTTCATGTGTTTATCCTCAGCGCATACATCGACACAAGAAATTTGTTCGGTGTGACTGACGTCGGGAGTGCAATCGAGGATGATAGCAAAATATTTCGAGGCTTTTACAATTTTCATCATTTCTTTTCGGATATTACTTGCTAGTAGATGAATGATTTCATTTTGAAAATGTTGACCCAGGTAATGGGGCATGTGATTTTTTAACTGTTTCAATTTTTCGACATTTTTAAGATGTTCGGATATAACACTATCGAATTTTGCAATCATTTCCACGGCTTTCATAAAGTTTCCATTGCTGCGATCATAGAGTTCGTAGCTGGTACCTCTAAAAGCTAAACATTGGCCTGCTAGAAACTGCACGATAGCGATCATTCTCTTAATTATAGCTCGCCAGCGTTCCTTCTCCATTTCATACAGACGTTGTTGATCTTTGTCAATTGTGCATTTTTTTTCAATTCTTCTTCAGTTTGTACCATTTTTTTGTACACTTAATATGTTCAATGCTTGTTTCATGATTTTTGAAATAATCTGAGCAATCATTGTATCCGCTACCCATCAGTTTGATATTATGACTGCTAAATAGTTTGCAAGGAAAACAGAATATGCAATCGGCATGAATGGAGTACACTAACCAATTACGATGCACTATTTCTCCATTTTCCATCTTTCTTGTGAAATATAGAACATTAAATTTTCTTCCGGTTTTGTCGTCCACAGGAAATTTGAACGATGCTTGAGGTTGTACAGGGCCTATTTCAATAAGTGAGTCGATGATTTTGGTTGTCAATGGATTGGGCCACTTGCCTGGATCTCTCAGATATTCTAAGCTGCGTCCTGGCACCACTTCTCTCTCCGTGTTGTCACATCCATGTTCTTCTGTTGCTTCTTCCTGTTCCTCGTGACTTTCATGAGTTGTTGATTCCTTGGAGGTGTTCGGTGTTGGATCTAGTAGACGGTTACCCTGCTGTACTTCATAATCAGCCGCAGGTCGTCCGAAGTGTGATAAGCTCGTACTAGGAAGTTCAGAAGTTTTTGGATGAAAAATATATTTGTCTAGAGCTCCCTGTAGACTTTTCCTCTCTTCTAGCTTCTTTTCTCCATTTTGCTTGTAGTACCACCCGCTTTCACGTTTTGTCTTTCCCTCGGACATTCTACAAAATAGGTAGAATAAAGGGCTAATTCAAATATAATAATAATTTTGTAATAATCTTGGGCCTAATTCACACAAGTGACATATACACAATACACACTAATGTCATGTCAGTGTGCATTGGGCAATAAGTAAATATGTAAAAGTTTGTAATTTTTCTGAAATATTTCATTAACACTTTGAGCCCCATGTGCGCCACCGATGGTCATTTTAAATGTAAAAATACATTGCCCGTGAAAATGTGGGCTCAAAGTGTTAAAAAAATCTGTACATACTTTCTCAATGAAACAGCATATCATAATCATAACATACGTTTTAGCGTCGCCGGCTGCTGCACGTCTCCTCAACGGCCGCCTTTGAGTTTGGCCGCCCACGTGCGGGGCATGTTTTTGCCCGTCGCCAGGATCGACCCTGTGTGTCACTAATGCTTATATTAGGACTGAAATTCTCTTTGCAACCAACTAATGTTTGTAGTGTTTAATGAGAGACTGCATTGTGTTTTTATATGATGTAACAAAATACACAGAAGAAAGAAAAAGGTTTGGGGCAAAGGCTGGAGGTTCCCCTATATTTTTGGCAATCAAAAATGTGAACTAAGAAAATAAAAAAGATGTCATCCCAGTCTATCAATCAACTAACTCCATATTGGAAAAGATAAAGTTATGCCTCAACAGAAGAGGTAAGACTTAGAGACAGCTCTAGAAGTGATGTTATGGCTCTTTGAAATTCGGAGCGTCTGGTCTGCAGATAAATAAGAATAGAATGTGAATAACTATGCCACCTCTTGACTGGCAGGAATATCCAAAAATACATAAGGCCTCTGAGTGCTTCCTATTTGCATATGTCTCTCAAGTGGTACTGGAAGTTACAGTAAGAATCTGCAATTGCCAGAGCCACCTTAAACTTTAAATATTCCAGTAGAACCAGAGATGCAGCAAGGATACCAGTAATTCATCATTTATGTTAAATCAATCTGGTACTCATACTTAGGAGCAATGAAATACCCTTTTCTCTCATTTTCCCAGTTTAATCTTCTGTCTATCAGGGCTGGTCTAGAATAGGGAAATGGTTAGCTTTGCATAAGCCATGGTGCTTGGGTGGCAAATGTTGTCCTTGGCATGATAACTGGAGCTTGGTATGATGTATAAAACACCATTTCATCCCTTTACATCCTGTGTCTCATATTCATTTTGTGTCTCAGCTTCTGATTCGCCTTCTGCAATAGCTGGTTAGTTCTCAGCATATCTGCTAATGAATTTAACCCAGAGTGTGATAAATGGTGCTGTGTGCCCTCCACACTGCTTCTGAAGCATCCTCATTCTCTTGCTACTTACATGTATTTTGCCAATCTGTGAACTGCTCAGATTCCGATTGGTGGGCTGGTTACTGAATGTGGATCTACAATCCTTGTCCTTCCCTGTCCTTTCTTCCAACTCCAAAGCCAATTCCAATTCTCAAAATATCTCTATCGAAGTAAAGGTTGCCACAGCCTTAAAACACAGGTTTTTTAAATATTTAAAAAGCATACAAATATTAACTTATACATTTCTAATTGTTGATAGTTTAAATTATTTAAATAAAGTTAACATGTTTAAAAAAATATAATCCTAGTGATGCATTGATGCTTTCGTACTGAAAATGATTTCTCTGAAGAGTTTTCTAACCTGCTTAATCCAGACCAGGGTTGTGAGTGGTGCTGGAGCTATTTCAGCTAACATAGAACACAAACCAAGAACAAACCCTGAAGAAGGCACCAGTCCATCGCAGGGCAAACACACACACACACACACACACACACACACACACTAGGACCAATTTAGCGTCACCAATTCACCTAATTTGTATGTCTTTGGGAGGAAACCAGAGCACCCAAACAAACATTGGGAGAGCACACAACCTTAATGCAAAGCAGCAGTGCTACCAAAGCGCTACCATGCCACTCATCTCTCAAATGAAAATCTTAGTCTCTCTATTATAATAAAAAATCCTGAGACAAGATGAGACTTTTTAGCCTTGGATGACACGTGACTTTTTCAGAGAGATACTTTCATGTCCTGCGAGATGAGACTTTGTGCCAAGAGATTTAACCACGCCCTGGGCCAGAAATAAAAGACAAAGAGTAGATGACAAAGTAGAACATCGTAAAGAATTAAAAAATGTTGGCACTATACACATGCAGAGTAGGTTAGAGATAATGAAAGTACTAAAATTTGAAAGTCTCAAAAAAATGATGGTAAAGATCGCATTAGCGCAAACAAATAGAAATGGATTTCACCTGGGTTGCCCTTTGTCACCGATTCTGTTCATAACTTTTAAGGACAGAATTTCTAGGCGCAGCCAGGGTGTTGAGGGGGTCCAGTTTGGTGGACTCAGGCTGGGATGGGAATCAGCACCTCCAAATCAGGGAGCATGCCATGACTCAGCCGGAAAAGGGTGGAGTGCCCTCTTCGGGTTGGGAGCGAGATCCTGCCCCAAGTGGAGGAGTTCAAGTATCTCAGGGTCTTGTTCACGAGTGAGGGAAGAATGGACCATGAGATCGACAGGCGGATCGGTGCGGCATCCGCAGTGATGCGGGCTCTACATCGGTCTGTTGTGATGAAAAAGGAGCTGAGCCATAAGACAAAGCTCTGAATTTACCAGTTGATCTATGTTCCTACCCTCACCTATGGTCATGAACTATGGGTAGTGACCGAAAGAATGAGATTGCGAATACAAGCGGCTGAAATGAGTTTCCTCCTCAGGGTGTCTGGACTTTCCCTTAAAGATAAGGTGAGAAGCTCAGTCATCCGGGAGGAGCTCAGAATAGAGCCACTGCTCCTCCGCATCTAGAGGAGTCAGATGAGGTGGCTCGGCATCTGATCAGGATGCCTCCTGGACACCTCCCTGGTGAGGTGTTCCGGGCATATCCAACCAGGAGGAGGCCTCGGGGAAGACTCAGGACACACTAGAGGGAAGTCTAAGCCTGTCTGCTTAAGCTGCTGCCCCGTGACCCGACCTCGGATAAGTGGAAGAGGATGGTTGGATGAAATAACAGAACAGTGAAAAGAGATTGAATATATTGCTCAGATTTAAACTTTAAATCAGAGAATTGTAGATCGTCTAATTCGTGTTGCCATCAGGGAAAATTAGTGCTTCTTCTCAATGAAGAGGTGTATCCGTGAGAATTAAAAGATTTGTTGTTTCGTGAAAGTGAAATCCACATACATGAGAAGCAGAGATGCAAAGTGGCTGGCACATAGCACAGGCTGGGTTTGGCGAGCAAAGTGAGCAGGCGGCGAAGCCCCCTAGTATTCTAAATGTTCAAAGAACTGTCATGAATGTTGCGTATTCAGTGTCTGTCACCACAGTTGGTGCAAGAGGAAACCAGTTTAAGATGCGCATAGTGATTAAAGAGTGGATCAAGGAGCACAATAAATCATGAAGGATTTAATTTGCTAATTTAGTTATGGTGGAGTTTAAGAAACACATACAAATTAACAATTAGTCACAAGATAGAGTTTACAATGTTCTTAGCATTGCAATGCTTTAGAGAAATGCACCCACACAATATTTATCAGATCTGCACTTTTCCTTTTCAAAAATTTTATTGAAACAGATATTGTCTGATGGACACAAAAGTTGAAATGGGATCAAGTTAGCTGGCCATTTGTTGGCTCCTTTGAATTTTCATTATTGCTAGGCTACTAGAAACAAATGCTTCTGAAACATAAAATACAAGTCACTTAAAATTAACATGAATGAAATAGGTTCTGTTAGCAATGGCAATTGGTTACTAATTAAAAAGCTGACTAGAAGGAAATCCTGCAGTAACACTGGCCATCCATGATCTGTGTTTCACACTGGTGTTCAGAAGTTATGTAAGAAAATACCATTAGTGAATATGTTGCACTTCCCATCACCCCAGCAGATGGCAGTGTTCTACAAAAATTAAGGAAATTATAAAGCTTCCTCAGAGATTTGAGGTATTGTTAAAGATTATACCAAACTCAACTTAGTTATTATAACAATTTTTTCCAATTTTTCATGAGACGTTCTGTTCAATTTCGTGAAAAATATTTGTTTTGAGAAAATGTTGAATTTTCTTTGGGCCAGGCACCACTTGTGTATTTCTAGGCTGTTTGGGCAAGCCCATAAATACTGCTTTGGGGCTTGAAGGCTAAGCCGCTTGCTAATTTATTGTTTATCACAAAACTTATAGGATGCATAAGGTTTCCATAAGGCTCCAAAGGTCTTTCCTTTGTCTCTTCTTACTGCCTGCACATTCACAATGTCAGCTTTTCATTGCACCTCTTACTTGGGATCAGATTTTTATTTTTTTTTTTTTATTATTATACTGTCTTAAGGAATTGTTCTGTTCTGTATATTGTATTGTATTGACCCCCTACTTTTGACACCCACTGCACGCCCAACCTACCTGGAAAGGGGTCTCTCTTTGAACTGCCTTTCCGAGGTTTCTTCCATTTTTCCCTACAAGGTTTTTATTGGGAGTTTTTCCTTGTCTTCTCAGAGAGTCAAGGCTGGGGGGCTGTCAAAAGGCAGGGCCTGTTAAAGCCCATTGCGGCACTTCCTGTGTGATTTTGGGCTATACAAAAATAAACTGTAAACTGTAGAAGCAACACCATCTGAACTCACTTTCCTTAACTTCACAGCTGAGGCAAAACAAGATCTTTCCTGAGACTCACCAGGAACCACGTACCAGACCAGCAGACCAAGTGATTTAACACTAGAATTACCAGAGCCTACGAGAAAACTCGGAAATCTGGCCCACCTTAAATCCGTTCGCACCTCTCCATCAGTGTCTTTTGTCCTGTAAATGTGCCGATTAAGACAAGCAGCAAGCAGCCTGCTATTCCATCCCCTCACCGTCGCAGAACATTCACTAAGTTCTCCCAGCTCATGCCTTGTTTGATTATCTGGGAGTGAACAATTGGAGTTTTAGAGTGGAAATAAGATTGTTATTTGGAACACATGCATTTCATGTGTGTTCCGTTTCTACAGTAATCTGTGTAAACACACTGTTAAAACAAAAACTTTTTCATATTTTAGTAATAAATGTTACAAAATGTAGGCATACAGCAGCAGAGCATATCTGATAAATGCTGTTCTTTATGTACTGGATCATCTCTCATCTATATCTTTTTTTCTTACACATACAAAAATGCACTGCAGGGCTTCTCAGGATAGCTTGGTCCCTTCTAACAATGACTCAGTTACAGGTCCCTCTGGTCTTACCAGAATTTTCATTCCAAAAACACCAATGTGTACCATCCCTTTAAAACATAGTTAAATTTTAAATAACATTCCAGGATACAGTTGTTCAAAGTTTTCAGTCAGTAGAGTTTAGTGTCATTATGTCCTGGCTGGCTGTGCCATTTAGATCTCCCAAGTGGAAAAAGTAAAAGGATCATAAATGTGGACATTATTAAAAATGAATCTGAAATTACACTAGCACCTTCTGTCATGTTGTAATCCCTGTGCTCTCATGTCATTGTGGCAGATACTGTCTTCTGTTTATGTTTGGCCACAACCCTCTTCTTTTCATTGCTGTCTAATTTTTGACAAGTATTAATTTATGTGATGCATCTCATTTAAGGTATTCATTACACGAAATGTTGGTGTAGGATAGAAGGCAATAGGTTTATGGGGAATTGGGAATCCTTTTGGAACAAATGGACCTGTTTCGCTGTGATGGGTTATTTTTGAACCAGAGTGCCGATGTGTTGGGGAGGATTATGAGTCGGTAACTTGAGGATTGTTTAAATAAGAGAGTGGGGCAGGGAGTTTAGGACAGGCCAGGGTTTGAACTGTAAATGAGGAGATGAACAATGGATAAAAATAAATATACATAGCAATGTAAATTGTAACCCAACTTTAAGTGTAAAAGTAAAATAAGCAACACTTTAAAAATAGGTTGCTTTAATGCTAGAAGTAACAAAAATAAAACAAGTGCATTGGAGTTGTACGTAGCTGAGTATAATTATATTAAAGAAATAACAGAAACCTTACTAAATAACAAAGATAGGTATGAGTATATTATGGATGGTTACACATTTTTAGGAATGATAGACTGAGCAGAAAAGGGAGAGAAGTTGTTGTTTATGTCAAACAGAATATAAAAGCAAGTCTTCATTAGATGATGAGCCATATCTTAGTGAGGACATCTGGCTTCATCTGGAAAGCATTAGGAAAAGAGACCTTATTTTAGGAGTGTGTTATAGACTGTCCAATGCAGACAGTAATTTCAATGCACATCTTTTTAGTAATGTTGAAAAGGCAAGTTTACAGGGGGATATTATAGTTATGGGGGACATTAATTTCCCCAATATTAACTGGGCTAACCTTGCAAATAGTAGAGTACAAGAGCAGAAGTTGTTAGAAGTAATCAGTATCTATTTTTTACACAGTATGTCAAGGCTCCAATGTCGGATGAAGTCTGTCAAGATTTAGTTTTTCCTAATAAGCAGGATAGAAATCAGGTTTAGTAATGATTGAAATGCTATGTTCAGCTAACCATAATATAAGACAATTCTCAGTTTTTTGGAGGTGCAAAGATGCAAAGAGTAAAACTGTTAAGCTTAACTTTAGAGAGGCAAATTTTGATCAGATTTGGCAAAATCTAAAGAGGATTGACTGGGATAATCTTTCATGTGTGGAGACAGTTGAGGAGCAGTGGATCAGGTTTAAAAATGTTTTACATATAATGTAGGACAGGTACATCCCACCATAGGAATTAGGAGGAAATAAAAAAAAAAACGAAGGAGATAAAAAAGAAACTACAAAGGATTAAACAGCGGTATAAGGCATATAAGATTAATGACTGCAATGTGAATCGTAGAGTGTATGAAAGCTTGAGAGCAATAATCAAGAAGAATATTAAGGAAGCTAAAAGGCTGTTAGAGAGAAATATTATAGATAAAATGAATGGTGACCCAAAGAGATTCTTTCAGTATTTCAATAGTTAAAGAACAGCTGAGGAGATGAAGTGTATGGGAAATTGTTAAACGGTATATAAATACACAGACAGTGAAACAGTTAATGCTCTAAACTCATATTCATTACATGTGAGGAAGTAGAAAACCTAGCAGCAACAAGGGCTACTAAAGAAATACTGTATATTTTTGAAATTGTAGAGGGAGAAGTACAGCTCAGGTTAAATAGGCTGAAATCAAACAAATAACCAAATAACCAGTACCAGATAAAATTTAACCTCAAGTACTTATGGAAATTTGTGAATACATATATACTGTAAACTGTTGATGTATATATTAGGAAGTCCCTGTACACTGTAAAATGGCAAATAATATACTAATATGATAAATCTAATTCTCTGTTCTGTGTTCAAAACCTTTTTAAAATATGGCAAGATCTAATTAATAAAATTTTAGAATAAGCATTTATATTGGAAAAAAGGACATTCTGCCTTCTTTGTTTTTTTGTTTCTGTTTGTTTTTGGTTTTTAATTTTTGTCCAGGTTGCTGGCTCTCCTCTCTTTCTGTCAGGTGGAATTCTGTTTTGTTAAATTCAACTTGATTGTTTTTTTTTTCTTTATGGTGTAAGTTTGACTTGATTTTGTAGAATGTTATTTTCCTCCAATAAAATAAAAAAAAAAAAATTTTGAACTGGTTGTTATTGATTATGTGTCTGATTTGTTGACCAACAAAAATGCCTTTCTTATTCTTGGCATCCTTAATCATCCTTATTCATCGATTTCACAAAAATCTTTCATCAGTTGAAGTTTTGCGAAGAGGCAAATAAGTGGGCTATACATATAAAAAGTGAACTGTATATATGAAAACATCCATCCATCCAGTATCCAACCCACTATATCCTAACTACAGGGTCACGGGGGTTTGCTGGAGCCAATCCCAGCCAACACAGGGCGCAAGGCAGGAAACAAATCCCAGGCAGGGTGCCAGCCCACAGCAGTATGAAAACATTATTTTGAATTTTCTTTATAAGCAGAAATCTTTTAAATAATCTGGCATTCATTGGCATGGACCTCATCTTACACCATAGTAACCAATAGGTAATTAATCCATATTTTATATAGTGCTGGGTATATTATCACAAGGCTTTTTGGTAGCATGTTAGCATACAGTTGAAATTAACAACAGAGTGTAACACAGAATAATTCAGTGCTGTTACAGTAAGTGAAAGAGTTCATTTAATGATAAAATTAACGCATAAGTTACCTATTTTAATAGCACAAGAGAAGAGTGTTTCCTGCGTAGCTTCATAATGTAGCAATAATGGACCCCTAAGACTTCATGTCTTAATCAGAGGATTCAAGAACTGGAGTCAGTTCTCCCTGAGTTTGGGACAAGCCATATTCACTGTGACAGCCCAAATCGACATTGTACCTAACAAGGCTTTTCTGTAAACAACCGTAGGTGCAAGAAATGTAGGAATGGATTCGGTAATCTCAGGAAAGCTGGTGGTAGTTAGCCATGAAAAGGACTGTTGTTTTCTTCAGCCTCTCCTCCAGGCTGCTCAGGTCTTCTGTGGATCCATGTGCTTCCAGCTGCTTTGTCCCTTTTGCCTGTGAATAAAGCAGTCTCACCTCATCCCACTCACCCGGAGTCTAAGGCAATTTATATCCCACACTATTGTCTGGCTCAATGAGCCAAACAAATAATAATGACAAAAAAATAATACTAAGGAAAAATGCCACATAGGCAACAAACCTACTGGGATTCGAGCCTTGTCTTGTGTAGTTAGGCAGCACCCCACTGTGCCATAGTACCACCCATAGCTTCAGGATTTAACATTAAAACAAGGCAATCCACCACACATGTGGGGTTTTATCTTGTGAGATCTGTGACATAATTAACTGTTTGTAATGCAAAATGTAAGTTACAGAGCTGAGAGTCTTATCTTTATTTGTTTTGTTTACTAACTAAATTAATGATCTTAACAATATATACTGTATTGTTTAATTACTTGTGTCTTTCTCTCTTTCCATGATGGCTCATTGGTGCCACACAACAATCGATAAAGGTGATGAATGGATGAGAAAGAGAATACCTGGAGGCTGGAACACTCTGAAAGACCAAAGGAACTGAGCTTGAAAAGTGTCATGTGAGGGGTGCAACCATGCTGAGCTCCTGTACGCTTACTTTGAATGGCTTAACAGTATGGGAATTTAAACTCATATATTGAGGAGGGACATTGAAGAAAACAAAATTGACCCAAATAACCAGTTAACAACAGTAAATTACCTTAAACTGTTTTAAAAGTCTTAAAAGGGTGCATAAGACTGGGATATTGCTCTAGTAAGAGGATGATGTGTTCCTTCTGCAGGTGAGGGTTGCGAGGTTGCTTAGGAACAAGTTGTCAAGTAGAAAAAATTTTAAAAAAAAATCAACTCTTGCTCTTTAGAAGCAGTGAGCGACTGGCTGCTCAGCACAGACGTGTCATTAGATTCGTGTCGCTGTCATCCATGCTGCTAGTTAAATTTGAAATTTCTATTCTGGAAATGTCACTCTACTGCTTTCTGCACGGCTCAGATGGTGCTTGTTCCAATTAAGGAAAAAAAAAATCCTGAAGCTGTAATGAGCGACTTACTTGTACTGTACAAAATGTACAATGAACAGGAACTGTCACTAATGATGATTTCCCTTTCATATAGTGCCAACCAGGAATGGACTGGGATCCCAAATAAGCCCCAGAGTTTTGTATAGATTGGCCCATAACAATTGGATGGGCACCTTGCACCCCCTCCAGTACACAAAATGTTGCCTATCGATTTGTAAGTAAAGTAGTATTTTACAGTATACTTGCTGAGATAAAAGCCCAGGCTTTACAAATACTGCTCTGTCCGCCAAGACACCAGGAACTGCATTGTTCTTCTACCTGTAACACTATAGGATTTTCTGCTGCACTGCAGATACTGCACTATCTTGTACAAAAAAATTAAGAACATGTAATAGTCTACTACAAGCACTGTATAAAGTTAGGCTGTAGTCCCAACTAAACTTCTATTCACTTCTTACTAGTTAATTGTAACTCCAATTCACATGTAATAGTGAGTAGCATCCTTGTAAAATAAAGCTTGAATAGCTTAGATCAGTGGCTACTTAAACTAAAGGAAATACTATCAAAGGAAGTTATTTTAACTATGACATTACCTTTATAGCCACTAAAGGTTAACACTGTAACCTCAACTGGTTCTTTACCACTGCCATTGATGCTTTATAACTTATTGGAAATTCTCAATAATTTGGAGAGTTTTATGCACTGCTCCATCATAAGTAGTCTTTACAAACAGGCTGCAGTGCTGACCACTTTTAAACTCTGACCCCACTGCAGTCTCTCATTCTGAAGAAATCTAAATAAAATTCTAATTTTCTTGCTGCCACACATCGGAGTGATTGCATTTTTTCCCTCTTTTTATTTGTTCCCTTTATTATTTTACTCCTCCAATACATTTTCTCCATCTATCTTGTCATTTATGTTTTGTTCTCACCTCATCTTTGTTCTTGTTAAACAGTTACACTCTTAAAAACAATACAGGTATAAGCTGAAAAAATGTTTTGAGTATTTCACATGATTTTTTAAATATATTTGTGGGTACTGAATTCAAAAATGAGAACCTTTTTGTCCATTACATAACATTTTTTTAGCTGTCAATTGTAGTTTTTTGTTGTTTTAATGCTATAATTAATTAAATCAGTATTTTATGGCAATTTGTTTGAATTTAACATTTTCTAATACTAAAAGCTCTGTTTAAAACAAAACAGTTACTTTATACAAAAATAAGGTCAGAATATAAGTTGAATTGAACACGGTGATGAATCATAGCAGCAGGTAGCAGCCTATGAAGGCATAACTTTCTCTTGGTACCGAAATAGAGAAGAACAGTCTGCAGCATATTTCAAGAAAGATGGATCCTTAATTTACTGCACTAATTGGCCTTGTGCTGAAATGATCAGCTATTGCAAAGCAGAAGAATGGAGACTATTTATAGACTCATCTAAAAGTTGCCTGAAAGGAGTACTTCATCATAATGTAATAAGCCTTGTCTGAAACTCTTGCTCCTAAACTTCCCTCAGACTGATGTTTACTTGATTATGTTGACTTCTTTTGTAAGTCACTTTGGATCAAAGCATTTGTGAATAAATTTAAATGTGTAAATACATATTAATACCTGTTGCTTATTCTGTGCTTTTGAAAGAAAACTTTGAGAACTTTGAAATATTTCTCAAGAAAATTAACTGCAATGAGCACAGTTTGTTCATACATGGAGACCTGGAAGTTCAGTGTATCTTAGTGAGTCTGCAATCAGAACATACAAAATTCTATATTTTCTGTTGAAAGGCCAAGCCAAAAATGTATGTTGAGTTCAGAAGGAACGACCAGTTAGAAAAAAGCTACGGCTACAACTTGGTGCCAAAAATATCATTAATCCTAGCTTGGTGAATCCAGATAAAATGCTGCTATCATGCTGCTCCCAATTCTGCTGGGTTTAATGAAGCAGATTGTTAAAGCCCCATCAAAAGATGGAATCTGTTGTTGTAATTGTGATGAAAGTGCTCAGGTTTCTCGGAGGATAAATTAAAAACATATTTTTGTTGAACCTAATATTATAAAATTTATTTCTGATGTAGAATTTGATAGCACTATATACAAATTGGAGCAAGAGGCTTACAAATCACTCAAAGTAGCAATTTCTAAACATTTAGATAGAAATATAGATCTAAAGAAATTGTGAAAAATGTATTAGTTAAATTTAAGAAATTGGGTTGCGACATAAGTCTCATAGTTCACTTCTTGGCTTTGCATTTGGTATTTTTCCCTAAAAATCTTGGAGAGGTGAGTGAAGAGTAGGGTGAAAGATTCCGTCAGGATATCATGGACATGGAAAGAAATTACCAGAGACATTGGGATGTCAGTATGATGGTGCGCTGCTGCTTGGAAATTAATAGTGATGCACCAGAAAAAGTGTATAAACTACAGACCACAAAAGGAAGTTTTGGATAAAAAAAAACTAAGTAATGACAAAAAGTAGAGAAGTTATATGCAAGTCAATAATACATATTTTTTCACATATGTTTAAAAATACTGTGGTGGGCTGGTGCCCTGCCCGGGGTTTTTTTCCTGCCTTGCACCCTGTGTAGGCTGGGATTGGCTCCAGCAGACCCCCATGACCCTGTAGTTAGGATATAGCAGGTTGTATAATGGATGGATGGATGGATGGATGGATGTTTAAAAATATAATTCACTAAATATGATCATGTTAATTTGATTAAAAACAATATTGTATAGCATGTAAATCATTAAATTCAATTAAAATTCTTTTCACTTTTATACATAAATATGATGTGATGGAATCATCCTAATTATATTTGTCTATTGTGTTCATGAATTGTGAAAGGAAAATTAGACTTAGGGGACTGATAGTTATTTAGGATAAAGTGTTTTCATATACCTTCCATATTAAAATATAGCATTCATCGTGAAGAAATACCATAAAGGTTTAATGTCAGATACCTGTTCAGGAATTGTACTGAAATTGTAGTGAAAGATGACTGAGAGATGACTAAGGAGTCAGCAGATGTCCTGTGAGCAACCAAAATGGACAGTTGTTACACTTCAAGAGTGGTGGCTGAACCCAAATGGTATAAGAAGAACCAAAAAATAATAAAATAGACTTATTTTATAGAAGTCATTTGGGTGTGAATCAACAAACCAACCAGAGTAAAATGTAATGACTCAAAAATTTTTATCAAGTTTCTTTCTTAAATTAAAATGTTGATTTCTACTACAGACTAAATAAAAATAACTATATAACTATTCCAATTTTAATTTTTAATGGCCTTTAATGACCTCTTGGGCACAACCATCAGCAGTGTGTCTGTTTGCAGAGAGTGTTGACCTTGTTGAGAGGTTTACTTACCTTAAGATGTGACATTCATGTCTCTAGTGATTCTTATAATGAAGTCAGTAGATGGATTGGGAGAGCATTGGGGTTCATGAGGTCGCTGGAAAGGGATGTGTGGCGCTCCAGATATCTATGCAAAAGGACAAAGTTCCAAGTCTTTAGAGTCCTGGTGCTTCCTGTCTTGCAATATGGTTGCGAAACATGGATGCTATTCAGTGAACGGAGACAAAGACTGGACTTTTTTGGTACTGTGTCTCTCTGGAAAATCCTTGGGTACTGTTGGTTTGACTTTTTGTCGAATGAGCAGTTGCTCATGGAGTCCCGAATGAGGCACATTACCTGCATTGTGAGGGAGCAATTGTGTTATGGCACTACGGCCATGTGCCACGTTTGACCGAGGGTGATCCGGTTCGTAAGATCCTCATTGTTGAGGACCTGAGTGGCTGGAGTAGGCCAAGGGGTCGCCCACATAACAGCTGGTTGTGGCAGATAGAGGGTCATTTCCAGAGGGCGGGACTGGACTGCGTGTCTGCCTGGGGGGTTGCAAACCAGGATCCCGAGTTGTTTCACCATTTACTGGGTGCGGCAATGCACTGTACCAATGCATACTCCCCAACTTGACTTGAATTTTAATTTTGCAGTCTTGAATGTATTACTGTGGTGGGCTGGTGCTCTGCCCGAGGTTTGTTTCCTGCCTTGTGGCAGGTGCAAGTGTGGGTATACATAACTGTTGTAGACACTTAGTGGTTGACAATACATTGACTGCTAAGATGGAAATATCAACAGAGACACGATTTTAAACACTCTAAAATTTCATTTCATTTTCTCATTTTTAGAGGAAATAAACCATGGATTTGCTGCAGCAGAAACAAGAAGCTGTCATAATAATTGTGCTGTTTCTACTTCAATTTGCCCTTGAATTCCTAATACTGATACAACTAACACCATCCTGAGCCCAGTGCCTGGCATAAATTTGGGACTTACACGTATTGTGAGTTGTGGTTCTCATATTCCTTACTCTTCTTTTATGGGCTCTGCTTCGTCACAACCTCAGAATGGTTGTGTTCTGTATAAATGTTATTCTGTATTGCTGCAATTTTCATAGCATTTTTAGAACTACATGAATAGAGATAAAAAATAGTCTGTTTTCATTTACATTTTATTTCAAGAGAACTAATGCAGAGCATATAGTTATTCAAACATGTAGTTATTTTACTAAAATATTAATTATTCGGTAAATCAAATAATGGAAAGCTCTTCTTAATTATGGGAGGTATTTTCTGAAATTAAGGAAATGAAAATTTAATTATAAAATGAAAAAGCAGTCTCATTTTTGCCATTTATTTTTCAAAGTCTATGTTTTTAAAATGAAAATGTAATCTCTCACTTGGCATTTATTTTTCAAAGTCTATGTGCAAGAATGCTGCAAAAATTAAATCAATATTAAATTACACCATTTGCAATTTCATTTTTGCCTGAACTGCATTGAAGCTGTAAAAAGTAAAACACAAATAAGCACTGGTGCCACCTGCTCCTCAATGAATTTTCATTTTCCATTCTGCATTTTCATTTTCCGCTTTGCATTTTCCTTTCCATGTTCTCAACATGAAAATATAATTGCAATTAGCACGGGTCAATGGTTGGGACTTTGCACCTCAATTATCCACAATTCTTTGTCCTTCATAGCGATAGCCACTTCTATCGATAGAATCCCTTTCACTTTGACTGTGTTTAAATTACATAATATAAACGTTTTCACCTTCGCAATGTGAGCTTCACAGTAACCCAGCCACAGGGGATGCACAATCCAGTATGTTTCTTCATGTTGGTCCCAAGCCCGGATAAATGGGATCCAGTTTAAAATTTGCCAGATTAATATGTGGACAACAATACAAATTTTCATACCAGATCGGTCAAGGCCCAGGTTAACAACCACCACCACCACCAGTACTGTTAGCCAACATTGTTTCGGTGGAAATTGGGCTACTGTTGGCCCAAGAAGGAGAAGAAGAGATGGGAGACATATCTGGAGGCAGGAGGACAGAAGGAAGGTGAAGAGAGTGGAACTGGGGGTAGGAACTTTGAATGTTGGCAGTGTGACTGGTAAGAGGAGAGAGTTATCCGATATGATGGAGAGAAGGAAGGTAGATATATTGTGCGTGCAAGAGATGGAGGATTGGAGATTGATTCAAATTGTTCTATCATTATGTGGATGGGAGGAAAATAGAGTAGGGGTTATTCTGAAGGAACAGTATATCAAGAGTGTTTTGGAGGTGAAAAGAGTGTCAGACAGAGTAATGATTATGAAGCTGGAAACTGGAGGTGTGATGATGAATGTTGTTAGTGCATATGCCCCGCAAGTTGCATTTGCAATGGATGAAAAAGAAGATTTTTGGAGTGAGTTGGATGAAGTGATGGACAGTGTACCCAAGGGAGAGAAAGTGTAGATTGGAACAGATTTCAATGGACATGTTGGTGAAGGAAACAGAGAATACAAGGAGGTGATGGGTAGGTATGGTGTCAAGGAGAGGAATGAAGAAGGTCAGATGATATTGAATTTTTCAAAAAGGATGGATATGGCTATGGTGAATACATATTTTAAGAAGAGGGAGGAACATAGGGTGACGTATAAGAGTGGAGGAAAATACACACAGGTAGATTACATTCTGTGCAGAAGACTCAATCTGAAAGAGTTTGAAGATTGCTAAGTGGTGGCTGGGGAAAGTGTAGTTAGGCAGCATAGGATGATGGTGTGTTGGATGAAGTAGAAGATCAAGAAGAGGAGGAGACTGAAAGCAGAGCCAAGGATTAAATGGTGGAAGTTGAAAAAGGAAGACTGCAAGGTTGAGTTTAGGAAGGAGGTAAGATAGGCACTGGATGGCAGTGAAGAGTTACCGCTACCGCACAATTGGGCAACTACAGCAGCAGTAGTATGGGTGACAGGAAGAAGGGTGTTTGGCAACATCTGGACAGGGGAAGGAGGAAAAGAAACCTGGTGGCGGAATGGGGAAGTACTCTCCTGTATACAGAGGAAAGAGATGGTGAAGAAGAAGTGGGATAGTCAGAGAGATACAGAAAGTAGACAAGAGTATAAGGAGATATGGCATAAGGTGAAGAGAGAGGGGGCGGAGGCTAAAGAAAAGGCAAATGATGAGTTATATGAGAGGCTGGACGCTAAGGAGGGAGAAAAGGACCTGTACTTGGCTAGACAGAGAGATCAAGCTGGGAAAGATGTGCAGCAGGTTAGGGTAATAAAGGATAAAGATGGAAGCATACTCACAAGCGAGGAGGGTGTGTTGAGCAGATGGAAAGAGTACTTTGAGAGGCTTATGAATGAAGAAAATGAGGTAGAGAGAAGGTTGGATGATCTGGAGATAGTGAATCAGGAATTGCAATAGATTAACAAGGAGGAAGTAAGGACGGCTATGAAGAGGATGAAGAATGGAAAGGTCCAGGTGACATACCTGTGGAAGCATATAGGTGTTTAGGAGAGATGGCAGTGGAATTTTTAACCATATTGTTTAATGGAATCTTGGAATTTAAGAGGATGCCTAAGGAGTGGAGAAGAAGTGCACTGGTACCGATTTTTAAGAATAAGGTGGAAGTGCAGAGCTGTAGTAATTACAGGGGAATAAAATTGATGAGCCATAGCATGAAGTTATGGGAAAGAGTAGTGGAAGCTAGGTTAAGAAGGGAAGTAATGATTAGTGAGCAGCAGTATGGGTTCATGCCAAGAAAGAGCACCACAGATGAAATATTTACTCTGAGGGTGTTGATGGAGAATTATGGAGAAACCTGGAAACCTGTGGACCTATAGAAAGCATAGGACAGGGTGCCTCGAGAGAAGTTGTGGTATTGTATGAGGAAGTCGGGAGTGGCAGAGAAGTATGTAACAGTTGTACAGGATATGTACGAGGGAAATGTGATAGTGGTGAGGCCTGTGGTAGGTGTGACAGATGCATTCAATGTGGAGGTGGGATTACATCAGGGATCGGCTCTGAGCCCTTTCTTATTTTCAATGGTGATGGACAGGTTGACAGACAAGATTAGACAGGAGTCCCCATGGACTATGATATTTGCTGATGAAATTGTGATCTGTAGTGAGAGTAGGGAGCAGGTCAGTGATACACTGGAGAGGTGGAGATATGCTCTAGAGAAGAAAGGAATTAAGGTCAGTAGGTACAAGACAGAATACATGTGTGTAAATGAGAGGGAAGTCGGTGGAATGATGAGGATGCAGGGAGTAGAGTTGGCGAAGGTGGATGAGCTTAAATACTTGGCAGAGTTACATAGTAACAGGGATTATGAAAGAGAAGTGAAAAAGAGAGTGCAGGCAGGAGGAATAGGTGGAGAAGAATATTAGGAGTAATTTGTGACAGATGGGTATCAGCAATAGTGAAATGAAGGTCCACAGTATGGTAGTGAAACCATGTTATATGGGTTGGAGAAAGGCATTGACCAGAAAGCAGGACACAGAGCTTGAGGTTGCAGAGATAAAGATGGTAACATTTGCATTGGGTGTGACAAGGATGGACAGGATTAGAAATGAGTACATTAGAAAGTCAACTCAGGTTGGTGAGATTGCGTTGGTTTGGACATGTGCAGAGGAGAGATACTGGGTATATTGAGAGAAGGATGTTAAGGATATAGCTGCCAGGCAAGAGGAAAAGAGGAAGGCTTAAAAGAAGGTTTATAGATTTGGTGAGAGAGGGAATGCAGGTGATGGGTGTAACAGAGTAAGATGCAGAAGACAGGAAGATATGGAAAAAGATGATATGCTGTGGTAACCCCTAATGGGAGCAGCTGAAAGAAGAAGAAGAAGACTGTGAGTTTCACAGTGAACCTATCTCACAAAATCTGAAGACTACACATAATAGTACTTCTGAAGTAATACGATATTTAAGTAAGTTATTAATACAGTATTTAACATGACAAATATTAGCCTTTATTACATCATAATTTACATTTATTTACAGTGAAATGGAAACTGTATTTTTGTTTTTTTGCAGTATTATATAATAAATTTTCCCCCTACAGTTTTCAACACCTCCTCCTCATACACTATAGTTATGTCCTATTCAGCTGTAGTTGATTGACAAATCGATTGGACTCTTTATTACTATACCTTTTTAAAATAAGTTGATACAGCAATCATTTTTTTTTACTTCTATTTCATTACCTTTCAAAATAAGGTGATAGTGATAGTGATTATTCAGTGTGAAGACCTTCCATAATTTGTAGTCTTCTTTCAATTCATGCTTTTTTTCCATCATACTACAGTATATATATATATATACTGTATATATATATATGATTTTATTAATCCACCTCATTAAAAGATATATGAGTAACAAATATGAACTGTATTATCTATGAATTAATTTCATATTTATAAAGAAAAAGAATGAAATTTAAACAAACCAGAATCAATTTTCTGACCATTCTAGGAAGTATTGAATATATCATTCCAAAAATGTAAAAACAAAATATGCTTGAATAAGTGCAAAAATATTTTTGAATTGCATTATTTTTATATCGTACCCCGGGATTTGTCCCTGCTTTGCGCCCTGTGCTGGCTGGGATTAGCTCCAACAGACCCGCGTGACCCTGTAGTTAGGATATAGCGGGTTGGATAATGGATGGATGGATGGATGTTTTATATTATCTTTATAATTGTATGTGTATGTGATCAGATAATTGTTTCTAGGAAATTGCCTTCATCATTTTTAAATTTTTGCAGCATTCTTGTTTGTGTACTTAAATGGTAGAGCTTGCATTTTAATTTCATAATTTTAATTATCATTTCCTTTTTTGCAGAAAATACCTCCCATACTAGATGAGCGTGTGTTTGCGTACAGTGGCGTATTATGAGATTTAGCAGGGAGTGTCATGCATGTGCAAATAGGAGGCAGCTGAAGGGCTTAACGATTAGTAGTAACACATCTGCTCAGGGGGCGGTGGGGTGCAGTAACTCTTTTTCTAAGTCTCCTGCTGACCATTCCCGGGAAATCCCACCAGGAGCCGCTGCCTCAGCTTGGGACACAGCACTTCTGGCCCCGGCTCCGAAGACGACATCACTTCCTCCAGACTCCCTATAAAACCTCACTCCCTTCCTCTGGGTTTCACTTCTGTTTTGGACTCTGTCTTGTAAACATTACTTGCTACCTAGCTTTTTACTTTTGCAGCAGAGGAGCACATTATACGGGTGGCTGCCCCAAACCTTTGCAATGTCTGGTGTCCTTCCTTGTCACACTAGAGGAACTACTGTATCGACCAGACAGATAGTAGGAAATCTCTTCTAAAGCACCACTCTTCTATCAATTATTATTCTCAGAATTCTCTAAACCACAGAGAAAATACGCATTTTCATACAATCTAAATTTATAGATACTCATTTCATTTATCTCTCTCAATAATGAAGACACCAGGAAACACAGTTTTGCAATACAGAGAAAATAACATAATGTTTTGTTTTATTTACCATAGTTTATTAATATTACAGTTTTCTTGCTTGTCTAGAGGGTGCTCTCTCTGCAGTGTTTCTTAGTACACAGCCTTCTCGAGGATCCTGCTATTCTCAAGAAAGCAACAAATACAGACATGAGTCTCCTCTTAGATGACTTTGATTAGAAGCACTTCTTTTCAATTCTAACTCTGCACCTTGTAGACTAATCTCAACGATCAACCGCTGAGCCATGTAATACAAAAGCATTCCCGTCACATGTTTAGAAATACATTTGGAAAGACAGTGACCTTGTATCTCAATGGCCAGAACTCTCCCAGGACATCTGCTGGGAGATCTGAAGGACTTTGAATCAGAAGACCAGGAAATTACCAGTAATTGAGATCTTTCGTAGGTTCACTCGGAGGTCGTGACTCCTAATTGCTTCTATTGATTAACACTTCTGAAAAAATGTCAGTTGTGTTGTTGCTTTTAATTAGCAAGCCCTGGCTTTGCAGTTCTCTGCTTGCTTGCCATTAGTTGCTGTGCTCCAGGTGAGCCTTTTCAACATTTCAAGAAACAAAGCCGAGACTGCTCCGTTTCAGCTCCTAGGTCAGACGTCCCAAGGCAGCACATGTTTCTTTTCTTCAGTCCACTCAAAAAGCGGATCAGCTGGGTCACTCATTTCTGAGCAATGCATGTGTTGTCCCACCCATGCACTACTGTCCCATGTGTCTCAGATGTAGACAGATTTTGCTGAACATCACAACATCTAATCCTCTGTTTCATTTTATGTAGTGCTTTCAAAAGCATGTTTACTCAGTATGTTCAGTATTCAGTATATGACACCTTGACCAGACTTAACTAGGAGACTTAGTGCTCTGTCTCTTACATCTATCCATTTTCGAAACCACTCATCGCTTTCAGCTTCAAGGGGAGCAGGTGGTCATGAGTGCAGGTCTGCGGTGTTAGTACATCTCACAGAAAACACCACCCTAAAACAGTCACTCATATAGGGCAATTTAGTGCAGCCAAAAGATCTAACATGTATATTTCTTGGAACATGACAATAAAAACACACACATGCAGAAAAAGAACATGCAAACGTCCTACATACATAGCCTGGATTGAGATTCCAGCACACAGACTGGAGTAAAACCATAATTGGTACTTGTATAAATTAAGAAAAGAGAGCATTATTCTGCCGTATGATGTCTCACCAGAAATGTCTACTAGCCATCACATTAACAGTTACTTCCCGGGTGCTCAATCTTGACATGTTTTAAGAACACAGACTGGTTGATTAACCCACCTCATCAATCCAATATTCCTCATTTATAAGAGTGCTGGGGCTTTACTGTGAAGGCTGTTATTTAAAATAAAGTATCAGTTATATACATGGTAGGAAGCCCATTTAGTTATTTCCCCTTTTGCTGCCACTTTGGTGACCCTATATCCCTGAATCTGACTCTGATTGCCAGAAAATCCATTGTATTCCAGTACTGATTCGTGCAACATATTTAATTCAGATATTAATATAAGCTGCAGCTAAGCACAATAATCCAAAGTAAGCTTCTTGTCCTCAATGACACAGTAAATAGTGTGTAGCTGGCGATCTTGTCACTTGAATGCCATAATGAAATGTTTCCATTCATTAGGAGGCAGTAAGCTTTCTCAAACTGGCTGGCAGCTTGGCGCGGCATTTCTTTGCTCTAGTTTGCTGTCGCAGTTTTCTCACAAGCTCTTTACCATCTCATGAAGTGCGTCAAGACCACAGTTTTAAATGAATTATGACAGCTCCTTCAGCTTCTGGCCAGCTCTGCACAATTCACCAAGCGACATTTAGCTCAGACAACTGAGGTTGGTGGCAGAGCATAAAGAAAATCGCCTGTGCAGTGTCTGAGCAGCACCTCCGGGCCCTTTGCCTTTTCCACTTGCTGGAGTGAAGCAACAACATTCCATGTGGCACCCAATGACATTCTTAAATATACCTCATGTCACGTGTTGTGTAGAATTTCCCTGGCACACACATCATGTAACCTGAGTAAGGGGCTGCTAAAGTGTTGCCCTGCGCGCCTCTGCTGAATGACCTTTCTTGAATTAGGTAGTGTCTTATTTTCATTGAGCTAGAAGAGAAAAAAGCTGCAGTGATTAAGGGGGTGCTTGCACAGCACACACCTGGGGAGCTACTCTGATACGTGGCCCTTACTCCTCAAGACATGTGGGGTTGGGTAGGGATTAGAATTGGGGTTTGTTTTGATGAATTCAATTGAAGGCCACTGTTGACCCAAGTCCTACTGATTCCCATGCCCAATGTTGAGAAATGGTCAAAACAGGATGTATTTTCATGAGTACTGACCACCTACATTGATTCATAGTTGGAGATAAGCAGAAACAAGTGATATGACTTTTGCATCAGTTGCAGGGAAGAGCAAGGCAGTTTGTCAACATCAGGTCTTTCTACTATCAGCTTGATTACATCTTGCCTGTCAAAAGGTGTCATTTTGCTTAACTTCTAAGCTGATAGTAGAGAATAGCCAAGCAAAATGACACCTTTTATTGGCTAACTAAAAAGATTACAATATGCAAGCTTTTCAGGCAACTCGGGCCTCTTCTTCAGGCAAAATGATGATGATGATGAGTTGCCTCAAAAGCTTGCATATTGTAATCTTTCTAGTTAGCCAATAAAAGGTGTAATTATGTTTAACTTCTCACTACACCCATAATGGCTAACACAGTACAACACCCTAGTACTACTGTCAGACATGTAAGTGGTCTGCTAGATATCATTGTATTCAGCTTGGATTGTACCTTAATGTAAAAACGAATGTGCAGTGGTCTTTAAGTTACTGGATTTCTACTTGGTCTGAAGTATTTTTCCTAATCTTTATAGGTTTATACAGTAATCATTGTCTCATGTAGAGAGTACAATGAAACTCTTATTTTTATTAGAGCTTTAGGAAACTTATTAAGAGACTGTACTACTTTGAATATCCAAGTTGAGTTCACTTTCATAAAGATGAAAGGATGTGAACATAAATATGGATGTGAAAAACACTCCCCATGTGGATTTCTCAGATGTTTCTCCTATGTCTCTGAAGGAGAGTCTTGGCTGAAATCTCTTATAGCACACTCTGTCTTTGGAACTTCTGAATACAATGCCATAGCTGCAAAATAATATGACAGATAAAAAAGGATGTCTGTTGTTCTAAAACTAGAAAATGGTGTACTCAGTTTCTCCCTTTTAATTGAGACCCACAGACAGGTTCATAAGTATTGGGACAATGACACAATATTCATAATTTTGGCTCTGTATGCCACCACAATGGATTTAAAATAAAGCAATCATTATGTGATTGAAGTGTAGACTTTCAGCTTTATTTTAAGAGGTTTACCAAATATATTGTATGAACCATTTAGGAATTACATTTTAGCTTAGTTATAGAATGGAAGCTGCCACTTTCATTTTGATGCACAGTATTTCATTTTTTGAAAAGTTGCATGCCCATGTATTCACTTCCACTGGAATTAGTTACACATTATTCTTTTACCTTGGCCTCAGGTTTAGAAGAAGCTCTTTATTTTGTTTCTTTCAACATATCTTTCCACAGAAAGTATTTGATAAGGTGCCACATGAGAGGTTGGGCATCAAACTAAAAGAAATGGGATTTCAGGGTGATGTTTTTGATGGCTGCAGAATTGCTCAGACACAGGAAGCAGAGGATGATGGTATGAGGAACCTCATCAGAACTGGCTGATACTAAGAGTGGTGTTCCACAGGAGTCAGTGCTAGGATCACTGCTATTTTTAATATATATATAAATGATTTGGATAGAAATATAAGCAACAACCTGGTAAAATTGGCAGATGAAGCCAAAATAGGTGGATTGGCAGATAATCTGGAATCTGTTAAATCATTACAACGGACTTGGACACCATGCAGGATAGGGCAGAATTGTGGCAGATGAAGTTTAATGTCAGTAAATGTCAGGTATTACACTTAGGAAGTAAAAATGGTATGAATACAGAATGGGATATCTGAAAATGGAGGAGTCGTAGTGGACTCTATGCTATCAACTTTCAGACAGTGTTCAGAAACCATTAAGAAGGCTAACAGAATGTTACATTATATAGCACGGTGTGTGGAGTAAAAGGGTACAAGGTAAGTACTGTGTGCAGTTTTGGTCTGCAGGGTACAAAAAAGGACATAGCAGTGATAGAAAAGGTCCAAAGATTAGCGACTAGGCTCATTCCAGGGCTACAGGGAATGAATTATGAAGAAAGATTAAAAGAGCTGAGCCTATACAGTTTAAGAAAAAGAAGATTAATAGGTGACATGATTGAAATGTTTAAAATTATGAAGGGAATTAGTACAGTGGATTGAGACTGTTATTTTAAAATGAGTTCATCAAGAACACAGGGACACAGTTGGAAACTTGTTATGGGTACATTTCATACAAACATTAGAGGGCTTTCTTTACACAGAGAACCATTGACACTTGGAATAAGATACCAAGTAGTGTGGTAGACAGTAAGACTTTACGGACTTTCAAAACTGAACATGATGTTTTTTAGAAGAATTAAGTGGATAGGACTGGCGAGCTTTGTTGGGCTGAGTGGCCTGTTCTCGTCTAGATTGTTCTGTTCTAAAAAGTATGTAATGCTAAGTACTCTGGCTCCTCATCCTGAGTTTGTATTTAGAGTGCTTTTCATGAGCCTGCAGTCTTTACCAAGCATTTCAGATGGAATGAAAGAGAGAATTAGTAATGAACACATGGCCTGGGGAGCGGTAGGACTGGATGCTTGTCTTCTGGCTCAGAGGTCTAACATTGCTGTGAGCAGCTCCAGGTTATCTATGCAACATTTTATTTTATGTTGAGTTGGTACAGTATAATGGGGGGCCCTGGATAAGTGACACCCCTTTTTCACTCTGATTGGCTTGCGCTTCCTGGCTGCTTTAATCTTGCCTGTTCCCATGGCATTAATCCCATCTAATTGTTTTGTAAATGTACTGCTATCAAACCCCTGGCTTTTATGTTCTTATCATTACACTCATTAAAAAGCAGCCCAATTCTGTTTCGTGTTTTTAATTAATTAAAGCTGAAAGCCTCAGCTAAAAATCAAAGTCTTTATTGGATTTTGCTCAGATCCCAAATGGGCAGCCCCTGAGCTGCAAGATTGCAATTTTACACACATGCTGCAAAATTTAATAGGTGGAATTCTGAAATGATCAGATTCACATTTAGCCACTAAAAACAGGCAGTGGGCCATCAAGGATTGATGTGGCATGTGCTCATTTATCCTGCTGAATTCTTGGTTCCACTCACTTAAGTGTGTGTTTCAGATTTCATGACCAATCCCTAGGAATCTACATGAGATGCTGTGCTTTTCTCTCTGCTTTGAATCTTTAGATTCATCACTGTGGTATTACCCTGACACACATGCACAGGCAGAATAAGGGTAAAGGGTCTTTTGTCTGGAAGGGGAGATATATTCTGAGAGTCAGTAAACAAAGTGGTTGGCTCATAGATTGCTTGGAAGATGAGTGACAGAAGATTACGATATTGCTTGTTTTCTTTTTTGCCTCTCTTGAGAGATCCAAATACATTAAGACTTTTACTGACCCAATCCAGTCTCTTATGAAAGAGTAATGACAATGAAATTACTGTGCTCAAGGCCTTGCATAATACATTTTCCAATGAGCACACTCCTAACACAACAGTACAGAACATTGCTAAGCCAGTCCCTTTGGGGCACAACTGAGCGTGTATGGATGAATTTGAACAGCTTCATATAATTTGAAGCACAGTAAGTGAATAGTAATGAGTGCTTTTCTTAGTTAACCTACTTGCATGTAACCTTAAGTATTAAAGTTCCAAGTGCCATTGTGACAATGACACTGTCATGACTATATCTCTACATGTGGTGGTTATCTGACAAAACACTTTATCACATTACTGTTATTTTAAGTCCAGCAACATGCAGATTCTTCCAGTGGGCCATCTGATGGAGGAGTTAATTTGGATCAAGGTACCAAGTCCTCACATCCAGCTCTACTGTTTTCTGTCACTCCTTCCAAATGCTGCTACAGCAAGAACTGTGATAAGAAACGTAATGAGTAATCTGTGCATTTCAGTTCAGCAGCTATTCTGAGGATTGCCAGAGTGTAGTACACTGGTGCTATTGTCTCATGCGCCTAATAAAGTCATTTAGCTCTTGTACCTGGTCACTATATACCTTTCTTTACCTATCTGCTCAGGGACCAAGTGATTACCTTTTGACGGGACAACTGCAACATGTCTACATTTAGCCACTGACAAAGCTTGACATAATCTCTTGCTTCTGCACAGCCTACATTGAATCCAATCACTTCGTCATACCTGATCTTTTAGTCATTTTGGCAGTGGGCAGCCATAGGAAGGCTTTCTTTTGACTCATTTTGCTTTGTCTTTTTAAACATTCATTGATAGACAAGACATATATGGGTAACAACAAAGAGTCTGCTTTTGAACATTGAGAATCGAACCAGTGCAAAACACTAATGAAGAAGTGTCATTTATAGCTGTACTTTCTGAAGCACCTTTCACAAGAGAGCATGACTTTGCATGTGCTGCTGGATATGTGTGGCTTCCCTGTGAGTGCCAGTTTTGCACATTTTCAGCCTATGCAGAAAGACAAAATGGTTTTTAAATGGCAGAATCACCATCTGGCTCTTCATAAAGGTGTTTCACCTCCAGGGACACTATACAGATAGTCTTTGTGTGTGGGTCCTGTTACTTGTGATGGCTGGTATTAATAGTGCACCTGTATCTCCATTGAATAACTATACAATAAGCTGCGTACCTTCACCTGTATTCTTTGGATCTCCTAGGGACCATGTCACACTCAGAAGGCATCACAGGTCTGGGTCCCAGTTACATTCTATGCAAAATGGTTTCAGCAGATCATTCCCTTTTCACTAAACTTTAAGTGTGATCTTCATACGGGCACTACTGGAAGACACTTGCTTCATTTTTTATATTCTGAAAGATGATCCAGTCTTCATTGGAAGCACTGTGTAGAAGTTTGCTTCCTATAGGTAGTGCATGCCTAATATCACATACCAGTTGGTGCTCTTTGGTTCCAATTTTACACAGCACAACCCAGGATTGGTTCCTGCCTTGTGCCCTGTGTTGGCTGGGATTGGCTCCAGCAGACCCCCGTGACCCTATTCGGATTCAGCGGGTTAGAAAATGGATGGATGGATGGATTTCCCTTCAAAGAGAATGACTGCAGATTACAAAGCTCACCAGTAGAAGGCAGTTTTTCCCCTGAAAACCAAAAGCACACACAGGAGCAGCAAAGAGAGGAGGCAGTAAGTAGAAAGGTGACCTTTCTCCATGAGGTCAAATAGCTTTATTGTGCTAAACACTTCAATACAGTATATATATATATACTGTTTATAGATAGATAGATAGATAGATAGATAGATAGATAGATAGATAGATAGATAGATAGATAGATAGATAGATAGATAGATTTATGCATATAAAACTCTGTTGTATATCGAAATAATTTCTTCCATTCAGCGCTTCTTCAGTCCATTACAGCTTTGGTACAAGGGCATTTTATTCTATTCTTAAATATTTCTCACGAGTCAGCACAAAGTACAAAACTAATCCAATCGTGATTTATTACAATTTACACAGTGGTGAAATGCAGTAGGAAGAATATGCACCGTCTAACCTGGGCATGCCTCAGTACTTCACCTGCCACCCTGTACTGCTGATGCCCGCACAGTTTGTCCTGCAGCTGGCTGGGACTACTGACACATTGCTGGAGGGACAATGTGGGCTGACCAGCCGAAGGCTGCTTGGTGGAGAAGGAGGCACCATGCTGCAGTAAACCGGGATGCCAGTTGATGGAAGTGGGTTTTGTCCCGACTGACTGGGCAGCATCATTGTTTGTTGGTATGACTGCAGAGGCATCCCTTGGGTCATTGGCACCTAGAGAGCACAAAAGAATATAATTACAACATACCTTGCACTTAGTGTTAAGTCACTCAAGAAACTGAAGGGAGAGCAAGTTTGCCAGCTCCTAGGGAACACGTACTTCATCCACTCTAAGTGCCACATTGAGTCGTTATTATCTTTAATGTGTTCACTTGGCACATTTTTAACGTTTGCAACTGTCTAACAGATTTCTATGTTCTATTTTTAGGTGGCACAGTCAGCCCTGAATGTAGCTACCATGTGTCCCCCTCTCACCAACTGCCTTACACCCAATGTATTCTCTTAGCACTTTTCTCACTTGTTGCTACTGCCATCTATATACTGCTCAGTTGGTATATTTAACTTGTATACAGCTTCCAAGTATTTCCAAAATCAAGTGTCTTGCTAATGCTTCATAATTCTGTTAGTCACCTAAAAAGCCATCATCAATGCCAATGATCTCACTTGTCACATTCTACAGCTTTCTCCACCTTTGAAATATCATTTTCATTAAATTCAATATTATTTAAATCATGCAGTGTCTTCATTCAGGCTAATTTATTTGTACCAATCAGTTTATGGTTGTATGTTCAAGTTATTCAATTGCAAATTTGCTGTTAATTCAAACTATGACAGCAAAAATCATAATAAGTAAAAACACGTTAACTCAATTTCTTAAATCACCACACCAGCTTCCAGTTAAGTTTAGAACTCATGTTTAAATCCTCATATTGAAATACGAGTATATTCTTGTGACTAGCAAAAAAGAGCAAATCTCTATTTATTTCAATGTGCTGTAGGAAGTTAAAAACTTCTAACAAAAGTCATAGTTTTGTGACAATTAGTGGTAAATCAATCAAGCAAACTTTCAATACAGGGCAAATCAAATATAATCTTTAATTTTAGTTGGATACCTGCAATTCCAAAATAATCAGCATATTTTGTTCTTACTGAAAAGAGTTTTTCCTTCATTTTAAAGACAAAATACAAAGTTTGCACTGCATCTCCAGACTCTTAAAACATTGGCATCTGATAGATGATCAAGTGACACTTGTACAGTGAAACACTGCAATTGGGAAGCGTCCTTGTGAAAAACAGTATGATGCCAAACAAAAAAGAAAGTAAACAATAAATACAATTGATTTTTAATAAAATCAGATGAGGAAAATTTCCCTAAAAATACAGCAAAATGCATTTAATATACTTACACCCCATGACACTTGTACTCCACAGTATGTACTACAATCACAAGATACAAGACTGCTTAGAATTCACAATACAAATAAATCTATTATTAGATTTGCAGCTAAGCTATCAGGTCCCCAAACTCTACAAAACATCTACCGTACGTACCTGTTTAAAGTGGTCTTGTCAGCTACCACATTTAAATCAAGGCTTTAGACACATTACTATAGCACAGCATGCTCATGTGAGAGCTGCTGCTGTCCATACTAATATTCCTTTGCAATAATTGAAAGAGGATTATTGTGATAGGTTGTTACTAAGCATTTCTCATTATCTGCTGTGTCAGTTGACATCGCTTCCATCTTAAAGTTGCACTTCCTGACAAGTAAGAGGACCTCAGAATTGACGTGTCATTACCAAGGATACATACAATGCCCATCCGTCAGTGGTTACATGGACCCAAATCCATGTAACCCAAAATTATAAACAATATCATACATCTTATACATTGTGTGAAGTTTAGGGCTGCTGTTTGGTCATGCAGCTGTGGATTAAATGAACTTTAACCTGCTTTATTGTTTCTTTTTTCCCTAGTAACCATCTGGCATAAAATCAGTCCTCTGTTGACAGCTGACCTTGACTTAATGTATTCATGTAGTGTTATACTGCTATTTTGCATTTCTAAAATTTAGGAGCATTAAGAAGATAAATTATTTAAAAAGTCTAAAGTAATCTAATTAGGAGCGTTCATAAGAAATATAATTTCAAGAGATTTCCTTCATGAGGTAGAAGTCTTTAATAAACAAGAATAGTCTAAATTAGTGGTTCCCAAACTTGGTCGTGGGGACCCCCTGTGGCTGCAGCTTTTTGTTCCAACCAGATTCACAGTCAGAGATAATAATTCGTAATAACTGATCTCATTTAATTAACTGGTCTTTTATTCTCTTTTTTGATTCTGCACTGAGAAAAGCACAACAATATGGTTTTTACATTTATAAGAAAATAAGAAATATTTATATATATACTACTATGCTTCCCTTTTTTGACATAGTTTGCTCCCTTCATTCGACTCTAACATAGTCAATTAACAACAAGCCAAGCAGAGCAGACACCTGGGGTGATGAAACTTCAGAGTCAGACCCACTTATTAGGAAATAATGAATTAAATAACCAGAAAACCTGGAAAAACACAATAAAAATCAGGATGAAAATACTGTGAACAAGTAAAAAAAAACCAAAATACATATTTCCCATATAACTGCTTAGTATGTTTTAATTTAAAATTACCAAACAGAAACATTGAAATAATGACTCACTTAATTAGGCTTGGAGTCCACTGAAAAGCTGGTTGGAACAAAAACCTACAGCCTCGGGGGTCCCCATGACCACGTTTGGAAACCATTGGTGTAAAGGCACCCTGCCCAGGATTGGTTCCTGCCTTGTGCCCTGTGTTGGCTGGGATTGGCTCCAGCAGACCCCCCGTGACCCTGTGTTCGGATTCAGCGGGTTGGAAAATGGATGGATGGATGGATGGTTTAAATGTTCTCAAATGTAAAAGAAATTTGTATTTTTTACTGTCTGACAGGGGTCCTTAAAGGGCTAGATTTCTAGTAAAGATGATGGTGAGTGAACAACCAACCATTCAAGGACTGTCTAAATCTAAGGTCTGTTGGAAGTCAGCTTTTAGAAGACTTTGTGCCCCAGATATGTGTATAGTGCCACAGAAGTAATTAACCAGTGAAGCTAACAAAGAAGTTACATGGGACGTGTAAGAAGCTGGGAGAATTCCTTCACGCTTGTCAAGGGCATTAAGGAAAAGCTGAAAAACTATTGTGAATGCAAGGAATAATGACCAGGAGATGATAAACAATAGAATGCTCAAATTAGATCCAAGAAGAGCAACCAAACTAAAACATCTTTGTTTGGAAGGACCAGAGGGAAAAAAAGGCTAAAAACAAAAGGAAGGACAAAACCAAATAATACCTTCAGCTATCTTATTTACAATATTTTGAGGTACTGTCTACACTAGATTTTTCCTGCCAAGGGACACTGAACATGCCAAATACACTCACCTAAAGGATTATTAGGAACACCATACTAATACGGTGTTTGACCTCCTTTCGCCTTCAGAACTGCCTTAATTCTACGTGGCATTGATTCAACAAGGTGATGAAAGCATTCTTTAGAAATGTTGGCCCATATTGATAGGATAGCATCTTGCAGTTGATGGAGATTTGTGGGATGCACATCCAGGGCACGAAGCTCCCGTTCCACCACATCCCAAAGATGCTTTATTGGGTTGAGATCTGGTGACTGTGGGGCCATTTTAGTACAGTGAACTTATTGTCATGTGGGGCCATTTTAGTACAGTGAACTCATTGTCATGTTCAAGAAACCAATTTGAAATGATTCGAGCTTTGTGACATGGTGCATTATCCTGCTGGAAGTAGCCATCAGAGGATGGGTACATGGTGGTCATGAAGGAATTGACATGGTCAGAAACAATGCTCAGGTAGCCCGTGGCATTTAAACGATGCCCAATTGGCACTAAGGGGCCTAAAGTGTGCCAAGAAAACATACCCCACACCATTACACCACCACCACCAGCCTGCACAGTGGTAACAAGGCATGATGGATCCATGTTCTCATTCTGTTTACGCCAAATGCTGACTCTACCATTTGAATGTCTCAACAGAAATCGAGACTCATCAGACCAGGCAACATTTTTCCAGTCTTCAACTGTCCAATTTTGGTGAGCTCGTGCAAATTGTAGCCTCTTTTTCCTATTTGTAGTGGAGATGAGTGGTACCCGGTGGGGTCTTCTGCTGTTGTAGCCCATCCGCCTCAAGGTTGTGCGTGTTGTGGCTTCACAAATGCTTTGTTGGCATACCTCGGTTGTAATAAGTGGTTATTTCAGTTAAAGTTGCTCTTCTATCAGCTTGAATCAGTCGGCCCATTCTCCTCTGACCTCTAGCATAAACAAGGCATTTTTGCCCACAGGCCTGCCGCATACTGGATGTTTTTCCCTTTTCACACCATTCTTTGTAAACCCTAGAAATGGTTGTGCGTGAAAATCCCAGTAACTGAGCAGATTGTGAAATACTTAGACCGGCCCGTCTGGCATCAACAACCATGCCACTCTCAAAATTGCTTAAATCACCTTTCTTTCCCATTCTGACATTCAGTTTGGAGTTCAGGAGATTGTCCTGACTAGGACCACACCCCTAAATGCATTGAAGCAACTGCCATGTGATTGGTTGATTAGATAATTGCATTAATGAGAAATTGAACAGGTGTTCCTAATAATCCTTTAGGTGAGTGTATCTCCATACTTATACCCGATTATGTAACCCATACAGAATAGTAAAATTAATTCTATGGCATTGGGTAAAAAAAGACAATTAAACAAATTAAACATACTAGAATCACTATGAAAATGTGAATTAAAAGCAAAACACAATCATTAAGTTTTTCGTAGTAAGCAATGTTTTGGTAAGAATTTCAGATTTCTTCTGGTTTCCCATTATTTTTGCTCTGTCTCCAGGCATATTAAATAGAATGGTGTCCACCTGGTGCATTTTCTAAAGTATGATCAACTCTATTCATTAAGTCACCTAGGAGTCTGTGGGGGGTCCATGTATACAATTTATGCATTACAGACTGGACCTGTTTGCTTTGGGTTGCTATTTAAGCAAACCCATTTCTATGTATTTTGTGTTTTTCTATGCCATTCCTTTTTTGTTTTTCCTCTCTTTAATTTAACACATTATTGTAAAAAAAACAAAAACTTTGCTTTTGTCCTTTAAGCTATAGGTTTATGGTCATCTTCTCCCCTGAATGACATTTTTGAGTATTTTGATCTTTAAAAGCCTAAGACACATGTTGGAGCTTTGCAGGCTGAAAGGCTGGCCATTTTAGTTTGAGACTAAATGTCATGGGGTGAGGTCTGCTCCTGAGGCCAAGACATAGCAAAGTCCTGGTCTGGCTTTTATTTATTTTGAGGGCTACACACCTTTTCATGATTTTGGTGTTACTGAAACAACATATATAAATCCTCATCTTGACCAGAATTCACTAGGGATTGAATCAGGGAGGAGTGGTAGAGTAAGGATTTCACTGGCAGAGAGGTAGTGTGGTCAGAGGATTGAAGAGAGAGTATGAGAGAGAGAGAGCAAATCGGAGAGCTGAGTAGAAAAGTGTAAATAGAATGGTGCTTGAGGCAAGGTTTTTGGGTCAGCCACTCTACTGCAGAGGCTGTACTTTAAAAGGGTTTGGTCAGGTGCAGAGAATCAGCAGTTGTTTTTGTTTTCTGACTCTTGGTTTCATATTTATTGCTTTTCCTACAGTCATCCCTCCTTTTTGTAAAATTTCAGTAAATAAATCCTTAATTTTGATAAAGAACTTGTTTTGGGATTCTCTTCTTACTGGTGTTTTTGTACTTATGTGTGCTACATAACAATAAGCTGGACAAAATGAAGTGTGTTTATGCACAGTTTTCTAAATCTGTCTTTTTCACTCTCTCAAAGCCTCACTTCACTCATCCAGATATGTTGTACCTTCTCTCTGTTATTCTCCTTTTGGTCTATCTGTTAGTTTCCTTTCCCCCAGTGGAGACGACAAGCATACCTGATAAGAGGAGATGGCTGGGTATTGGACCATCATGCCTTGCACCTGGTTCCCCTGCTGACTAGACATCAAGTTCTGATTTTGCGGAGGCTGCTGCATTCCCATGAGGTTCTGGAAGCCTTGTTGCTGATTTGACAATAAAGGCTGGTAACCTGGCATAAAGAAACACACTCCTAATTACTAATCAGGTAGACCTATACAGGGTTTACTTTTTAGAAGACACCCTCTCCCACTGGCAGCAAATCCACTTGAGACATTGGCACCAACATTTCATCAGTTAAAGAACTTTCTTGACACTTGGTGTTCTATTGGAAACGGGGTGGTGTCACACCAGCAAAGTGAAGCTCAGGGACGAGAAGAGACAGCTAGCTTCCAAAACTTACTTGCCTGTTTGTGCCATGTGACAGGGAAGGGCACAATATAAATAAATACATTTAGGGATCAGCATATAGTTCCCTGAACAGTGAGGCAGAGGACTTACTTTTTTATTGAAGTTTTATATTAGACCAACGACTGACAATTTCCAAACGTTTTTCAAATTATCACAAGATCTTTGGTGGGCAGCAAAGAAGCAAAGCCATCAGGGAACAAAAGAGCTAATTATAGAGTTTTCAAGCCAAACGTAAGAAAACAGGATTCTGTTCTTTTATATGTACATGCAGTTTTTTCATAAAGTATTCAGACCTCTGCACTTTTTCACATTTTCTTATGTTGCAGATTAGTACTAAAATTGTTTAAATTCATTTTCTTGCTTATCAAACAACATTCAATACCCCAGAATCACAAAGCAAAAGCAGGATTTTTGAAACTGACACAAGTATTCAGACCCTTTGCTATGACACTTGAAGTTAAGCTCATGTGCATTCCATTTTATCAATCATTATTGATAGGTTTTTACATCTTGTTTCAAAACCACCTTTGGTGAAATTAATTGATATAATTAGTAAAGATACACACCTGCCTATATAACGTTTTAGAGGTATTTGTGTGTCAGAGCGAAAAGCAAGTCATGAGGTTAAAGGAATTTTCTGCAGAGCTTAGAGACAGGATTGTGTTAAAACAAAGATCTGGGGAGGGCTACAAAATTTGCAGCATTAAAGGTTCTCAAGAGCATAGTGGCCCACATAATTCTTAAATGGAATATGTTTGGAACAACCATCTCCTAGAGCTGGTTTCCCAGCCAAACTGAGCAATCAGAGAAGAATGAAGTTAGTTAAAGAGGTGGCCAAGAAATCAATGGTCACACTGGTTGAGCTCCAGGAAACATGTGTGAAGACAGGAGAAACTTCTAGAAGAACAATGACCACAGCAACACTCCACTAATCTGGATCTTAAGCCAGAGTGGCCAAACAACACATGAAAGCCCACTTACAGTTTGCAGAAAGGCACTTTGACTATGAGAAACAAGATGCCATGGCCTGATGAAACCAAGAATGGACTTTTAGGCTTCAATTCTAAGAACCACGCCTGGAAAAAAACTAGAAACTGCTCATCACCTATGCAGTACCATTCATGGACTAGGAGACTAGTCAATGTTAAGAGAAAGCTGATCAGAGTAAAGTACAGGGATATCCTTAATGAAAACCTGCACCAGAGCTCTCAGGACCTTAGACTGGGACAAAGGTTCATCTTCCAACATGACAATGTCCCTAAATACAAAGCAAGGACAACACATGTCACCTCTATGAATGTGTGTTGTGAGTTGTCAAGCCAGAGCACAGATTTGAACCAAACTTTAAAACTCTGATGAGAAACCAGAAAATAGCTGTCCATGAATAGTCTCCATTCAACCTGACAGGGCCTGAGAGGATCTACAGAGAAGAATGGCATAATATCCTCAAATCCAGGTGTGCAAAACTTGTTGTGCTAAACCAAGATCACTCCAGGCTGCCAAATCACTGCAAAAGGTGTTCCAAAGAAATACTGAGTAAATGGTCTGAATATTTGTGTCAATGCGATGTTTCAGTTTATTATTTTTAATTAATCTGCAAAAATGAAAAAAAAAATCTTGTTTCTGCTTTGTCATTCTGGGGTACTGAGTGTTGCTTGCAGAGGACAAAAAAATCATTGAAATGACTTTAGCATAAGACTGCAACATAATAAAATATGTAAAAAATGAAGTGGCCAGAATACTTTCTAAAGGTACTGTATACTACAGATAGACTCACTTGTACCTTTCTCATACACCTGAAATGAAACACCTTTGCACACACTTTTAGACAAGCATCTGACCTCACATACACACTTGCAGAGTACTCCTTTGCACATATTCAGCCTTTGTATTAATGGCTGATGGGTAGATGCTGTGTCTAGCTCCATCTAGTGGAGACTAAATTGATTGATGACACCCAACCCACAAGTTAAGAAAGGAACAGAAGTGCCTGCCACCTCTAAAGAACGTTTTTTAGAGGTTCTTTCAGCTGACAGTTATGCTGGATTTAGTAGAGTTGGTTGTGTTTTTAAAATATGATCTTACATTATTATAAGACACAGTACAAGCAGGAGGCCATCAAGGATTAGGATGCCAGTGCAGTTTTCAGGATAGCTGATATGGACGTGTTTTTAAGTTAGCACAACATAAAGCTGCCACATGAAGGATCTGAGTGAACTGAGCAACTAAGAGAAAATGAAAGCAGAGACAGAGGCAGAATGTTCAGAAGAAGGCACGCACTCCGGCACTAATTGCGCTTTACTCTTCTCCCATGATGAATGCTCCATAGCTTCACTGGAAATTGGCCTGGAAACAGATCAATATAATGCTGGAGCCGTAGAGCTTTTATTTCGCCAGTGGGTCTCATCTAATAACGCCGCACGCTAAGTCTCTCATCTCTCACGCTTGCTATGCTATTAGGCACAGGGGTGTCAGCATTGAGCAGCAATAAATCAGCAAGTGGGAAATGCAGGCAATAGGAGGGAAGGCCAAGGTAATGCTGAGTGGATTGAGAATCCGGGAAGCAAGCTGACATTCTGCTAGAGGGCGCTACAAAAAAAAAGAGAACTGACTCTTTGGGATGTGAGATTAAGGTCCTATATGATGGGCTATTTCACTAACCCAACAGAAACTTGAAAGGAGAAAAAATGAGAGTGGTGTGCAAGCTAAAGCACTAGAGGTCCATTCTGACATCCAGAGTGACTACAGGTCAGATATTATGGACATGGAATGAAAAAGCTGTAGAATATTATTTTAATAGTGGTAGAGGCCACCAGAAGGCAGCATTGAGCTTTTTAGGTGACCTTTATCCTCCAGGATCCAGCCTGGCCTGGAGCCATCGTTTTCAGCAAAGACTTGCAGAGTGGTGATTAGTGGTGGGCTGCTGAATGCTGTCTGTCTTAGACTCTTTGAGTGACACTTGAATTTATCTGCATGGCAGTGCAGCACAGGATGAAAAAAGATTTTGATAACTTGGCTTGACACAAAGATCAGAAGCATAAATCAAAAAGCAGATGCAGCATCTGTTGGCCATTTGTTTCCATCATTTCCCTGCTTAAGTGCTGGCTCATGTGAAGCAGTCTCATAGGCAGCATCAGCATCAGCATCCACATGCTGGTAAGTTAGGAGAGAGAATGCTATGGGCACCGTCAGCTCAGTATGGAGAAACAGCAGCCAGAAAGAACACAAAATAGATTAGTTCTAGGGTTTCCTGTTGTGTTGTATTCTTCTCTCCACATCAGGAGAGAGCAGTAGTACCCTGATAAACTGTCCAGTGCCTTCTGCAGAGTAAGGTGGAATTCATCTACAAATGTCTTCTACAGGACAAATGAAAGCAAATTGTTCCTTTACAATAGTTGCAGGACTGACCCATATCTGCACATTTCTGTGGTGACCAATAACTGTAATGTAATACTGTTTTACAAATACAGGGTGAATACATATCTGTGTACCTCTGGTTGCATCACAAATATCCACATGCATTAAAGGAGAATTAAATTTAATTTAGACCGGGATGACTAAAACAAAAATTAGACTAGAGTAGTTGTTCTGGTGTGAGATTCTGAGTGTTTGCTCTTTTAATTTTGTTGGAAACCTTTTCCGCTATTCATAAGATGTGTATTTTATTTTTGCAATCAGTGTGATGACCTGGGAGCATTTACTGAAGATTAGCTGACCAGTCAAGTGTTTTTCCCCAGGTTGATCAACACAATCACCAATTTGTCCCAACTTAAGCCAGAACCTCAACCTAACAGTGGCACTCTGAGAGAAGAGGCAGTGCACCATGCTTATGAGAAAATCAAGGACACAGGCATTGGAAATTTTTTCTTCTCTCAAACATCCATTCATCAAAGTATCCATCAATTAAACCTGCTTAAATACAGTTCAGAGTTGTGGGGCTGTAGGCTGGAACCAGCATTGGGAAGAAGTCCATTATGGAGTACATCCACGCACATCCATATTAACTAATATTCACGCAAAATAGACTTGCCAGTTAATAAAACGAGGATGATCTTGGAATATGGTCAGAAGTAGCAGATGGGAAAACACACACACACACTCACACAGGAAGAATGTCCAAAACTGTAAACAGACTGAGATTTGAACCTAGTACACCTAAACTGTGAGGCAGCAGTGCAAATGACTTCATCACCAATTCACATATATATACATCTTATTTTGTTAAATTTTGTTCTTTGGCTATTCTGGTCTAAAGCTACATGCCAATAGATTTTGCTTGATGTTTGATTTGAAATCAGTGTCCCCATGGCAGTGTATACATTTACAAGAGGAAAAATAATAGAGAAGCGTCTTAAGAAAGTCATCTCACAATATAAAATAAAACTCTCAAGCTGTCTTAATCCAATTCAGCATCACAGGAAGCCACAGTCTATTACTGAAGCACTGGACGATAGACTGGAACCAAACATGCAAGTCCATCACAGGAAACATACACACCTGCACTTTTATGAGGCCATTTTAGAATTGACATTCAACTTTATAATGTAGGATGATGGAGGAAGCCTGGTCTAACCTATTCAGGCATGCAGGGAAAATGGAAATTCTAGGCAGATACTGACTGAGCGCCCAAAAGGCAGGATCCTGGAGACAACAGTGTTATTCAGTGTGCCACTCCCATTCCAAGAAAGGCAAGAAAAGAAGGCAAAGCCTATTTCAAGTAATACTTGTCAGTAAGGTCCAAGCCCAGGAGCCAGCATAATGTAACACTGTACAGAAAGCCAAAATTCTGGATAAGTAACAGAAAGAGAATGAGATCGACACCCTAGTAGACACAGTGAACAGCTGCATCCAGGCTTTCATACTGCAGTCCACCAAGGGGCTCATATCTGTGTTCACTCACAGCTATCCAGACGAATATTAAAAAAAGAGAGAGAAATGAAGGGAGCACATTAAAGACAGTCGCTTTTCTTATCTTATGTCCTGAAGTGATTCATGGCTTCAAGACATAATTGAATTTTCACCAGGCTCATCTCTTTCAGGCCCCTGGGACATTTGACTTCATAAAGTGCATTTGTGCCTACTGTGTAAAGCGTTTCAACTCATTAACACTTTCTTAGGACAGGAGACCTTTGTAGTAAAGGTAACAAGTCATGACTCTGCACAGTACCCCATGCAGAATTTCTAAAGGTAACCATAGCACACAAAGCTCAGCAGAGCATCACATACAGTCACCCTAAGGCACTGCATGCATACTACCACCATTAGGGTGGGCTAACAAAAAGAAAACTCTTAGGAGGATTGAGTTGATTCTGCTGCAAGACACAGGTCAATAATGGCAGAAGTGGACTACTGAAGGAGGCCAAGACCTACTAGGATGGCATTCCATCCAGGCACCTCAATTCTGGCATTTGTACAGGATGCCCTCAGTTTTTCTCAGATGCCAGAATTGCAAGAAAGGTCTGGGAATGTGCTTGTCCAGATGTTTATTTTCTCCTGAACTACACATTGTTTTTGTGATAGAGCCTTTGTGGTTATATCTTTGCTGATTTCTTGGTCTTATTGTGTAACGTGATCATTTATTCAGCATTCAACAGTAACCTACTATAGAGGGTATTGTATAAAAATAAGCACAACTGAATTAAAAGACTTGCCTGATGTGCCCTCCTTAAACCCTTAGAGTTGTGTCCCATGGGAGATGCCCATATACCTTCTGAACTCTGACACCAAACTGACTGTAATATGCAGCACGGCAGACAAACAAGCAGAAATTGATCAGAATGCTCAAGAGAAAGTGCTGCATTCTGTGGTACAATTCACAATGGAGGCAAACCTCAGCCTCAGGTTTGTAGACCCATGCTCACCTGGCCTGCGTCAGAGCCTTCATACCATATCTGGAGAAGCAGCAGATACATGAATTCCCCAGTGAGATTCCCCCATAGAGGAAATGGCTCTACTATTTAGGTGGGCTCCTTGGGCAGCACAATTTAAAGGGGGTATTTCAGGCATTTTCTAAACAATACAGAGTCTGAGTTTGGAACACTCAGACTCAATACAACTGTCTGATTATATGGTTTTATATTATTTTCATGTATTAGTCACTGGATTGTTTGGATAGTTATATGACATTTTTGCATACTCCAGCAAGGGTATCGTAAATAAGAATCATGGGTAAATATTTAAAGATAATTTTATTCCAATTTCATTTAATTTTGTGTTTATATTAAGTTTGTCAATTTTTTAAATTAATATATATGATATGTATATGTTTGTGGAGCTGCCTTCATAAGATTCTAAGTTGATTGTCACAATCATCATAAGGTGCATATTTGGCAGCTGGTGGTTTATATGAAGAACTACAGGATACAGTAAATTTATGGCTTAATTGGTAATTTTTTATATTAAAAATGTTTCATCTTTAGAGAAGCATTAAATGCAAAAAATATAAATGCATAAAGACAGTTAATACAGCCCGATTCCAACATTTTTTCAGAAATGTCATCACTTAAATGTATATTTTTTGAAAGACAGTCTTGCAATCAGACATTGCTATAAGTGATCAAACATCCCCCTCGACATTTTCAAAATGTAAATTCATTGCTTTGATTCCAAACTCTCCATGTTTCCCTAGTCCTATCTATCAGGTTTCTGTAAGACTAGCAGTGATGATTTCACTCAAAGCAAAGCAAGTGGTGGGGTGCCATTCACAGACTTGCCTACAGCAGTAAAACAGCTGCAGATCCCCTCATAAATGAAGTGGTGCCTGTAACAAAGCATGACCATCTTAGTAGGTAGGCCACATCTATAGCCCTATGGGCACCAGTTTACAGTGAGTAATCCCACAAGCCAGTATGTTTTTTAATCAAACTAGGGGTGTTCCAAGACTGTACAGGATTAATTTAATCTTATATCAGTGGGAGTGAGATAAAAACATCACATTCTGAGACAAAGCCATTGTAACAGTTTGAAATGAGACACTAACCTGTAAAGTAGCAAGCATTCATAATGGAAGGAGACTGTGCAGACACACTGCAATGGTTGGCACTTTTCTCAAATATGCAGCATAGAAGCATCCGGCAAATAAATGCTTAATTCAAAATGCTTATCCTCAAACAAGAAATGAACATATCCTCCATACAAGAAGTTCCCATTTTTATATTGGCTTCTCTAAATGTCATCCTGTGCCATAGGGCAGACTCCTACACAAAAAACAGCAGGATACAGATGTGGAGAAAACAGAAGGCCGAGGAGTCAGCAGTAGGAAAAGAGACCGGTTCACTGTGAGACCAGCTACTCAATCTCTTACAGTGTAACGGCCTCCGTTCCTACAGCCGAGTGTGGACAGATGACCACAGGACACGTGCAGGCAAGCACTGAAGACCCTGGAGCAATTTTTACACAACCAGGACATAACAGAGCACACTAGAAGCCATATTGGAAGCATTTCATTCCATATAGCAGCACTATCATCTGTTACCAGCCGCTAATATTGTTCAGTATGACACCGTGCTTACACAGACCCCTACACGGACCTTTCTACTCTTCTCATCTTAAGCTCTGGCTTCTCACTCCTACACCCCAAGGATGACCAACAGGAACAGAGCATGCAGTAAAGTTGCAAGATGTTTTTTTTCCAATTCAATCTCATTTTTTTAGACCCTCTGTGGCTACTCCACAAGTATCAGGTCCTACCTGCTGAAGGTGGATTCCTCTGAGCACTGAACTGGATGGGAGCCACAGGCCTGAACTGCTGGCTGGCTGAGGTAGGGTACTGAGAAGAGGAGTAATAATAAACTGGCACCTGAGAAGAAAAAAGACACAAAAGTCAGTCCGGCACCTAGAGATTGAGTTGGCAAGACTGGTGAAGGGATACTTGTTGAAAACGTCTAGGCTCATCCAAAGCACTGTTGTGGCTGAAAGTCAAAAACATTAAGTTTGCTGTAAGAACTCAGAGTTGATAGGTGTATATCACAGTTCATCCCAGTTTGCAGATTTGCACGCTTGCTGCTCAGATTTTATCGCCTTTTTTGTCTGTTACACAGCATCTCTGTGTTTTTTCTGCTTAACAGTAGATTTGTCTGATTGTTTGTCTTTTTTTTGCAGGTCTGTATCAACACATATTCTTTAATTTTCCCTGTTTCAGACTACAGTACATCCTTTCACCTCTGTGCCTGTCAGTGGGGCTGTATGTTTGTCTGCTCACAGCTCCTGACAATTTCGCTAGTATTGATTCCCAGTGCCTGCTGCTTTTTATTTTTTTTAGTTTTAGCTTACTGGTTATCTGCAACTCTCCCACACTACTTACTTACAAGCAGCCTGCCCACCCTCAGTATTTCAGGCAAAAGACACCATGAGACATCAGTGAAGACACTAAATCAAAGAGCCATTATGACCTACATGTTGTTATTGTGTAAATATGATTTGTGGTCACCTCCAATAGGTCTCGTTTAGCTGCAACTCATAGAGTGCCCTGTCAAACCATTGCACTCATCTGTGGCACCACCAGTAATTAAGTCTAATTTTCTTGGGGCATAAAGTATGTGTAATTTAGGATGCTCTTTGGAAAAGGCAGAGAGCTCTGTCAGGCGAACCCATTTAAATTAGGTGCTAATATCATAATTGAAAAGACATGTAGGATATTGAGGGTAGTGTCCATGTACCTCATCAGTCTAACCTACAAAAGAAGGTGGCATTCCTTACCTGAGCCGCTGGCTGCTGTTGCTGCACATATCCTTGTGGGGGTGACTGTAATACTTGCTGAGACAGTGGCGGTCCTGAACTGCTAAAGCCTCCTGGTGGCAACTGCTGAGTTGGAGAGGCAATGATAAAGCTGGGAGGCTGCTGCAATGGCTGAGACAAGAGACCTGGAGGAAAGACACTGCTAGAGGGTGCAGACTCTGGGGTCTCACCTGACGACTGTCGGCTCAGACTCATCTGTCCAAACTGAGAGGTCATATCATCTCGCTGCAAGACAGAGTAGAGAAGGAGTGATGAGGAGGGAATAACGTGTAATCAATTCAGACAAAGAAAAGTCAAGGAAAACTGTACTGCAATTTGTAATAAAGAAGCCAACAATGACACTGAGTGACACTTTCATAGTGATCAAGAGAGTCAGGGTGACATAAATGTGAAAACACACTATTAAATATCACAGGGATCAAGACAGACAAGACTACACAGATGCATGCTAAGAGAAAGGGAAGATCCACCGCGGCAGAGGAGCTGTCATGAGTCTCGCCACCCCATCGGGAGCCGGAAGAAGATGATGGTAGGGAACCGGAAGTCCCTCCTCGTGGCAGCTGTGGGATTGGATGGTGTGTTTCATGTTCCCGTCGATTATTGGTCAGAGGCAGGACCAGCGAATGTCCATCCCGAGCTGGGATGACCCGATGGAACACGGAAGGAGGCTCCACAGTGCACAGCCGGTGCGTAGGACTGATCAACAGGTAAGCCCTCCGCTGGCTGATACTCTGTTTGTGCTTACAGCTCAGAGTGACCCTGAGATTTTCAGCGGGGAAAACAGGAGTGCAAGCGGTCCCATTGAACATCCCAAGGAAGGGGGCACGAAGGCCGCAGAAGCATATGCCTAGGTGTCGGCTGCCAGGGTGCCGGCCGACGGGGGAAGCGTTGCCCGTTTGCTAGGACGTCAGGCAGTGGTGTCAGGGCAATGACTCTGCCCCGGTTTGCGGTTTGTGTTTTACAGGACCGAACCCTGGACGTACGCGAATAGGACCCGCTTCGTGGAAGGCCTGCCCTCGCGGGATGGGCCACTGCACCCAACAGGTCTCTGCTGATGGAGGGGCTATCTGGCACGAGGCTGGGGGCCAGACCCAGCCGGTAAGCCTGGAAGGACCGGGAGGCAGCTTATATGTCCCCCGGGCTATGAGGGTGCAACCGCCCTGGATAAGGAGGGGACCACAGGGATAGAGCGTCCTGGAGCCCGAGAAACCTGCACTTTTGCCCCACATGGGCAGGTGGAGGAAGAACCTTTCAGGGACACCCGGAGTGCTTCCGGGTACTTGCGCGGCACTTCTGCCACACCAGGAAGTGCCGCCAGAAGGTCATCAACAAGCACCTGGAGCACATCCGGGTGGACATAAAAGGGGCCGCCTTCCTACAGTCGGGGAGCTAGAGTCGGGAGCTGGAGGTGAACAAATCTCCAGTGACAGGAGGAAGAAAGGCGGCCCACGGACATTGAGAAAGGCCTGTGTTGGGGGTGTTTGGTGCTGGAAGCACTGTGTGCTGTGTGGGACTTTTGGCAGTAATAAACGTGTGTTTTATAAAGTGCTGGTGATTGTCTGATGGTGTTCGGACCGGTGCTCACAGCTTATACAAACCAAGAGATGCAGTCTTATAGACAAAAGACCTACCAGAGATGCAGTAAGAGACAATCTCACAGACACCAAAAGAAATATGGCCACACACATACAGGGAATTTCCCAAAAAGACATTCGGGGGTATTCACAGAGAGATCCAGAGAAAAATGTACACATAAAAACAACCTACCACATTATGACATTGATGGTTACAAACATGTTTGCACATACACAGGGGCACACCCCACAACAAAAGAGATCAAGCAAGACAGGGCTGCAGATCCACATTCACACTTGTATATACTGCTTTCACACACTGAACCAAGGGAATTCCCCGGTTTTAACTATGCTTCCTCAGACATGCTAAGATAAAACTGCCAGTGCTCACATACACAGACCCAAAAAAGAAATAGGAATTATCAAAGATGCAAAAAAATGTCTTTTTGTGTAACAGTAAATAGTTTGGTGAAATCAACATTTAATTTTTGTGTTTGAGCTACTTATTGCAAGAGGTACTCAATCAACAAAAATGCATTTGAGGCTTAGAAATAAAACTATGAACAAGATCCTATAAAACAGCAGGACCAAAACAATAAACAGCAAGAATTAAAAGCAGCATGTACCTCTGCATTAAGCTATTCCCAAAAGCTCAGTGTTTGACACCATTGACCATTTTATTTTACCACACAGGCTGGAAACTGACATCGGGATTCCAGAGATTGCCCTTGACTGGTTTAGCTCTTATTTATCCAGTACGTACAGAAATGTGCTGACAATACTCCTTCATTTATACACAGAAGTGAGATATGGTGTCCCACAGGGCTCAGTACTGGGACCTTTACTGTTTTCAGTTTACATGCTTCCACTGGGAGCTCTCTTTAGAAAACATAATGTTAATTTCTACTCGTATGCAGATGGGACCCAGTTATAACTTTTTTAGACCAAATGACATTTCTCCTTAATTAGATGTGCTAGTGAGTTAAAGGAGTGGATGGATGAGAACTACTTGTTTTTGAACGCATATAAAACAGAAATGCTAATTATTGGAGGGAATGATCGCTGCAATATTTTGTCATTATTTAACTCAGTTAGAATTACCATTTGTTTAACTGAATCTCCCCACAACATAGGCATTATATGTTTTTTCGATCTTAAAAATGTTGGAAAATTAAGGTGTTTCTAAATATGCAGGATACTGAGAAATTATTCCATTTGTTTCTATTAGGATTGACTACTGACTGCAATGCTGTGTTCACTTGGTATTCAAATTGTTCCTTTTACAGCTTTCATGTGATTCAAAATGTTGCTGCAAGAATTATTACAAGAACAAGAAAGTATGTTCTTAAGTCCTTACACTGGCTTCTTGCAAAGTTTAGGGCAGACTTCAAAATCCTCCTTTCAACATATAAAGTCCTGTTTACGTATATGAATTTATCATTACTTACAAACCAGACTGCACATTAAGATCTCAAGATGCCAGACTTATTATGATTGCAAGGATTAGTAAAATAACAGTGGGAGGTCAAGCTTTCAGCTACAGGACCCCAAAGCCATGGAATGGTCTGCCTGCTACTTTAATTTAACTGCCCCTTCAGTCTCAGCTTTAATATCCCGACTGAAGACTCACTATTTCAATTTAGCATACCCTGAGTAAAGCTGATGATCAGCTGGGCATACTGCATCTCTGCTGTTAGTCATTAGTGCTAAAATATAAATGATGTGATATTTTAAACTGTTACTAACCCTTGCCTATTCTGTTTCTCTTCTCAGTTTTCTCATGTGGCACTTGGTACACCTACTCTACTGCCACATTGTTTTTCTGCCTAAGGAAAGTCATCTCTGATAAAGGAGCACTGGAATCATTGGATAGATGGGTCCATTCATCAGACTGGCCTGCCCAGCACTGACTAAGCTATTTGGGCGAGGACTGTGTCTGGCCTGAATGACTCCACTTTTACAATCTAGCAGTGGTTCTACAATTAGCTAAAGGAAAGATACCACTGTTTTGTGGTAACAGGTTCCACTTTCTTTTGATGTATTTGAACAAATCTATGTGATGGCACACCTTCTGCAGAGATGTGGGAAGATTTTAATTGAGTTTCTTCATGCTAGTTTAAGGTGACTTGCATATGTTAAATAATAACTTGGCTCCAGGGGCTGAGTTTCAGGAGCAGGTCACTGCACAGAGGGATCATGTAGGGCTTTGTATTTCAAGGCCTCAAATGGCAGGTTGGACCAAAACCTCCATGCTTCCCTATGTATGGAGAAGTGGTTGGGAAAGTGCAGTAGCTTAGCTCTGCAGATGAGGCTGAACATCTGAAAAAGGATTTTACAAAATGTGTTGTGTACTTGTATTCTTAGTACATCATTTTAATGATTTTGTTAATTGTGGCCCTGATAAAACTTTCAAAAATCTGGACAAACATCCTTCATTGTCAAATCATACCAAATTCTGTTTTTAATGTTTTATGGTATACAAATGTCATCAGGCTTGATGTGATTTGGAAGGAAGACAACTTAACATTTACTGGACAATGTCAAGTTAAGGAGGAAACGGAAAGCTGTGTGTGACAAACACATGTCTAAAGTGCTTAAAATTCAATGATGAGAGTACATCCCCATCCACAGACAGGATCACACCTACACAGACAAGGAGATATGCCACTTAGACAAGGTTATGCTCTCAGGCATGTTGGGACTGTCCAACATCTGTCCACAGAGACTTGTAACTTAGAGATATGTCAGCCCCGTGAAACATATTCCCAAAAGGGACACATCACATCTAAGATAACTTGGCTTCCTAAACACAAAGACATGCTGCAACTCAAAGAGACATATCACTTATAGAGATGTATGCCAACAGAGAGATCAAGACACACAGGTCCACACATACACAGAAACAAGTCAATAAAGAAAGAGCAAAAGACGCACCACAGGAAACTGCTGAGTCGGTGAGACGGGCAGGAGGTGCTGAGAGTGGAAAGAGACTGCAGGATACTGAACTGGCTGGGAATTTGACTGCATAACCTACACAGAGGGCCAGTAGAGGCCATAAAGAGAAAGGGAGAAGCATGAGAAAACGAAAAACATCACAGACACATAAACTCATCTCAATGAAGTTGTTCCAATACACTTATCATTAAAAGAATTTAAGGTGGCTACAATGCAAGGATATCTAATTAATGTGTTCTCAGAATTAGAACCATGATGTGGCTATACACAGTTCTACCATCTAAGCAAAAAAGGTTAAGGCCTGAGGAACATGACAAAATCCTAGGTGGTTCATGTCTGTTTCAGAAGGCCAGAGAATGTGGATATGTTCTGCTGTCCAGCCATATGCACAGCTGTTCCACAATCACTCAAAGCCTTTCACACTCAATAACAGGCATGTTGGTAGAAGGCCAATTATGTGGCTGCATGCTCTTGCAAGCTGGATTGCTGCCAAGTACCCTACAACCAGTTACCACTGTAGGACAGCAGAGCTAAAGACACAATGGCAGCTCCTCCTCCTTTTTACAGCATGGACCATGACATTACACAGGCCCTACCCTTTATGTAAAGGGAGCTCATGGCATCAAGCCACTACCTCACTTTCCTGTAGGGTTAAAAGAGGGTGAGGCCAGCAAATGACCTTCTTACCTGTGGAGTTATGTGGTTTGCTATTGGCTGCTGCTGTTGTGTTGGTGGGGCTGTAGGCTGTTGAGGTGTTGGCACATTCTGCTGTGAGGACTGGCCCACAAGCTGGCTTCTTGCATTAGGTGGGTTGTACACTGCAGGTGTTCCATCAGGATTAACAAATGGCTGACCTGAAAAAAAAGGCTGAATGAAAGGCAAAGGTGGTACAACAAGAAATGAACACCAAAGAATATCCACTGGGTGGAAATTCAGATCTGGGTGGAAATGCAGACACTTTTATTTATAGAAAATCCTGATTTCAAAACAAAGATGTGGCTGGTTTTAATTTTTTCACTCTGTACTTTCACCTTATCAGGTATGAGTAATGTGAAAGACGTAACTCAAACTCCTTATTTTCATTGCGAAATGCCAAACAAACCATTTCATTTTGTGTTGCGTCTTTGTATAACATATGCCAACTCGAGACCTGTAAGACTGATATTTTGCCACTGAAGTTCAGGGATAAACTAAGATGCCAGAGGTGGAGAATAAATCAGAAAGATTGTGTTTAAAAATCTAGTGCCATAAACACTGGGTCACACTGCCTGAAAAGCAACACGTACCGGTGTGAGGGTTCAGCAGGATACTCCCTGGAGGGATGCCTGTAGCCTCCAAAGGCACCAGAATGTAGCTTGGGCTATTTGATGAAACTTGTCCAGTTAGGCCTGGACCATCTGTGTAGGAGTTGCTGCCTGTGGAGCTTACGGAAGCAGATGAGAAGATTGTGCTGCTCTGTAGGGACTGATGAACCCTGGACAGTGACCCTGAGGAGCCGCCACTGCTGGAAGACTCAGAGCCTGCAGGACAAGAATAAGACATTTTCACTGTCAGCCCTAAGAGGAATATGGATAACAATTCATGCTCAACCTGGTCAAGCTGACTGCTGGAATCCACTAGATGTCATCTAGGGCAAATTAAATCCAAGTTATCAGCATGGCATGAAGTATTTGCCTTACCCTAGTGTCTTTGCAGTCCTTGGCAGTCAGCAACAAAACTTAAAAACTATTAATCACACTAGCAAGTAAAACCATCATTGTTTCTGAAGCAGGTTTACCACCTAATCCTACTGATGCTATTAATATCACTATAAAGATGGAATGAAGATGACCTGGTACCAGTTTGTAGACAATACCTTTACATGTCTTTGGCTGTTGTAAGTTTAACCTCATAATATAACACAACATTCTCAAACTAACTTAATCCAGTTTACAGGCATGGTCAGCTACAATCTATCCCAGAAACATCAGGTGCAAGGCTCGAACCAAATCCATATGTGGAACCAGACCATTGAAGGGCCCACTTCAAATAAACAACAGAAGCATCCTGAAAGAAACCCAAACAAACACAAGATCTCTACGCAGACAGAATCAAGAGAATGTGAACCCAGGGCACTGAATCCATTAGGCAGCATCTGTAACAAGTGTGCCATTATGTTGCCCTTCAACTTAGTCTACTATCCCAAATTTTAAGCAACTCAGAAGCCTTGGGCAATATATACTGCCTATAAAAACCCAATGCTCACTGACTGCCTAAGGCTCCACTGGTCAACTACGGCCAAAACAACCCTCATCTGCAATGCTAAAAATGCCCTGCTTATTTACCTGTCCCCTTAGTCCATGTCCTCTACTCTTTTCCACATATCCCAAGATCCTTTTCATGTATTCTTGTGGCCTAAAGCATTTCTGGGTTAAATTTGCACATCTGCTCAAGTTTGCCTACAGCAACAATGATTACTGGTTAAAATTTCATAAAACACTAAACATTTGATATTGGTTTAGATATAGCCAGAAGCAATTTCTTTTGCTTGCTTATAATTTAATTAGCCAAGCCTAGAATGAAATTTGACTTGATGTTATTGCACCCTGTTCATCAGCAGCCAGTAACATGAGTGCAGAGGAAAGCACAACAGGAGGATGAGGTGGAAAAGCACAGATGAAAGGGAGCAGAAATGTCAACAAGTGGCATGAGTGATCCATTTATTTGTTCATTCTTCCCATGAGCTTAGTGATGTCACAGCAGTGATTGTTTTAGGACATTTGTAACAAAAGCAGTGACTGCCAGAACACCTACATTTGGTGAAGTAAGGTAGTAAAGTAAGGAGCTGTGGACAAATGATTTGAAGCTGTGGGGGTAAATGATGCGGGTGTTCAATTGGACACTCATTGTCAAATGAGCGGGGTGCGGTCAAGTACATGTGTAGATGAGGAAGCCATCATGGGGGGTTGATTTGAGTGGTATGGAAACATTTGTCACTGGAATAGAGTGATGAAGGCCCCTCATCTGTTATTTATGGGTGCGTTTGCATGATATGACACCCTTTAATTGTTTTGTGGTAGAAGTGATGGGTGGGTATGTATACCAAGGTGAATGGATTGATGGGGTGCTCAGATATTTCTGGGAAGGGGGAGTGATTGTTTCCCATGTGCTGCTGGCTACCTGTTTTAGAGAGCTTGCCCATGCTGCGGGTGCTGTTGGAACTGTCTCCTCTTGTTAAGACGGTTATGCCACCTATGCTGGCTGTCTTGGTCACAGTGGGTTTCAGATTCCGGTTTGAGCTGTCTGAGTCAGTACTGCTCCAGGGCCGCTGGTCACTCCATCTCATATCTGTCTCAGTGCTGCTCTGCCGGCTGCCTGTTGCTTTCCCAGTACTGTCCCGATTCCCCCTAGTAATGGAGAAACAGAATAGGCTTAGTGCTTATGTTTTGTGAAGATCTGCCCCATTTTATTATTATTAAAACAGTCCCTGAATTAAGTGTGAGCAGTGACCACAGGCTGCCATGCAGGTCCACCATCAAAGGGGCATGGAATCAGCCCACTTGCCACATTAACACATTTTTTTTAAAACTGATGATGTGAAATCCTCAATGCTCAAGCTGACATGTTGAATTTAAAAACATTCAGAACCCTGTCAAGTTATAAAACAGGGAGCTCACTCCTGCTCCCAAGGGTTGTAGCGGTGGCTTGCATCTTTCATGCATAGCGATCATACGAATGCATTTTGCATTTTCTAAATCTCTGGTGGGCCTTGAATTTGCAAGGTTCTGAAGAGACATGGTCTAAACAGCATCTGTCTATTGAGAGTAGCACACCTGAGTAGCACAGAGTGGGTCACGCAGTACAGCACATCATCGACTCTGGGACTCAGCAAAGCCATCCAGGGGTTCACTTCTGATTCCGTGAGTGCGACTCAATAGGAGCTAGAGTGAGATGTCCTGCTTCAATGTCCGCCAAGCGGCACGTTCTTGCAGGTGTGCTCTGCCTTTCACTGTAACTTTACTATGGAATGGCGCTATAAAGATGGAGTGAAGACAGCGCCAGTGAGAGGAGCAAAATGACAGCCACAATCAAAAAACTAAACAAACAACAAACAAGGGCAGACTTGACAAAAAAGAGACAAAGAAAGTGTTAGCTCTGGTGCCATTGCCAATTTCAATACTAACCGGAATAGCTGCCTTTTTTTCTGACTTTCATTAAATAAAGTACTGTCTTCCAAAATCCTAAAATCCAAAGAAAAAAGAATCAGGGTTACATGATCTACAACAAAGAGATCAATCATTTTCAAGTGGAGAGCTGTCTTTTAACAACTTAGAAGCAAGAGTATTACAGAAAAGTTAATGAGATGTGTTGCCGATGGACAGCTCTCCTCTTGTTTGAGTACATCTTTCTTTGCTAGTCAGGCTCTCCAAGCATGCCAATGAGGAGCCTTCTGTCTGTTATTGTCTGATCTGACAGATGCCTACAAGCCTACAGGCCTATAGTACAAATGAGAAGCAGGCCCCAGTAACTACTCTTTCAGCCATGCTCCACCCACCCCTTCCTGCCATACCATGGTGCTCTACTGAGTTCCTCACCTTGAGTCCATATAAAGGTTTTCCTGTGAGCAAACTGACTGCAAAGAAAAAAGACAAGAGAGAGAGAAAAAGAAAGAGAGAGAAGTTTCAGCAGAGCTTCACATCATGACACAGTGCAGGGGGATGTGCTGAATAATACAAAAGTGTCAAAGCCGCCTGCCTCTGCAAATTCCTCAAAGCCGTGCAATGCTTTGTTCTTCAGTCTGAGAAAGCGTGCTTTGCGGGCCGGAGCTCATCTTGTCTGGAGTAAGGTATGGATGAAAGAAGGCGAATTATTTCAGATCAACGCCTGATCAAGTGGAGACTTGGGGGTTTGGGTGGGGGTTCAAAAGGTAAAGAACACAGTGAGCTAGGGGCTCCTTCTAATATACCGAAAGTATATTTGCTTCCAATATCTTTTTGTTCATCTATAAGGCTCTTTTTCTTGTAGCATGGGCATAAGCCCTCCACCCCCATTTTGCTTCCTCACATCTTCAAATCATTTGTTTGTTTTAAAACCTGTGTACCCTCAATAATTTTATTTTCCTATTAGCTAGAAAGACAAAAGCACTATACAAAATCAGGTGAGGCTTGAATGTTCACCTTCATTTATAGCCAGATGTCCATAGGGTCAAACAAATGTTAGTTTAATCATGAAACCATTCACTTTGAAACTTTTATATCTCTCAAATATGTAATAGAATTGTGCAAAGTGCTATAAAAACACTTCTAGAATGAGAGGGCGTGTATTGCTTGAAACAATGAAAAATGATAATGCGCTTCTCACTTGTGTGCACTATAAGGACAGGGTAGTACAAGCTTCTTTGTGACAGCTGCTCTCTAGCCTTCTCATCCGACTTTCAGGCACTCAGCACTGACCCAGGTCCATGCAGATAAGATGCCAAGTAAAAACCCTTTTAACCATTAGGATGCCAAACTTCACTGTCAAGATTGTTCTGCATCTCTTAATTAACATACTGGTTAGAGCACCAATGGCCCACTTCACCCTCATACTAACACATCTGATGAAATACATTGCAATTAATCACTAAGGATGAACAGATCTAATCTGCCTCCACAATGTCTGAAGTAGAGAATGCTAGCTTCTAAGGGCGGAGATACCAAGTAGTACTGCCTCACACTTTTGCTTTCCTCAAAGCAAAAAGGAGGGTGGAGACTACAGGAGACCTTGTAATCTCATGCCTGTTCCTTCCACCACTTGGAAGATGTATGGATGTAAGGCATGTGAGGTATTTATTCATAATCCTACTTGTATTGTTTTTCAAGAAGTGAGGTGTGGAAATTTGAATTCTTGCCTCATGCTCGTTATTTATATTAAAGGCTAAGCATATCCATCAATTAATTTTCACATATACATAATATAAATCAGGGTTATAATAGGCCAGAGCAAATCTTAGCCACATCAGGCACAGGGTAGGAACCAGCTCTAGACAGTCTTTCTCAGGGGACATAGCCGCACTCACGAACACCAGGCTAATTTGGAGTGTCTAATTAACTACATACACAGTGGTAGAACAGGTGCAGTCCACACACATAATGACCAGGCCAGAGTTCAGATGTGGACCTTTCAATCACTTTAGTAGCATAAGAACAGATGGACTTTGTTTACAACACTGCTTCCCCGGTATAGAAGTCCAAATATTCCTATTTTGACAGAGATGAGTTATGGCGTGGTATGCCATGTGACTCTAACTCAAATTCTTTCACTTCTCAAGCTTCGGGTGTAGGTGGCAAGTGAATTCCTTACTCATAATCCTACTTTTCACCTCTATGGTTTGCATAAAAGTCCTTTATTCACTTGAGCAGTGTGGGTACTTGTGATATTTTTTTACTTATTTACTCTCTTCTCCAAAGGGGGGATGAGAATATAACTACCCCTATACTTAAATGACTGCCTTTAATCGTGTCAGGAATGCAAATCTTTAATAACTAAAGCTACTATTTTCATATTTCAAAGAACTGAATATGTTATGTGAGTTCTCCTTCAATCTTGCAATCTGGACATGTTGCCCCTGACTCCTGTTTCGCTTTCAAAAGGGGAGCCTGTAGATTCATATTCTTTCTTCTGTCCAGCTGGAAATAAAATGAGGCATGTGAACCCTTGATACATACTTCCTCTCCACTTACATTCCAGTGTAGTGCCTTGTAAGCGTGTTTTACAATTGTACAATTAGCATTTTTATTTTGAATATGCTAGTAAGATGTGGGAGCATCTGCAGTCACCCGTTGTACTTGGTAAACTGTGGTGAGACCTGAACCATTTTGAATCAAAGTGTGTCTTCTTAAAACCCACATAATGGACCACATACCTAGGTGTTGTTAGATTTTAGAGAAAAACACAATCAGGTGCAGTAATGAATGCTGCTCAAGGAAGTATAAAATCATAAGATGTTGACCATAGTTTATAAGAAGCATTGAATTTTCTTTTAAACTTAAGTGGACATAGTCCTCCAAAGATATGGGCATCATGAAGATCCATACAGCCTGAACTTGCTCCTGTCAAAATGATAATTAGTTACATATGACACTCTACCTGGCCATCATCCTTCTCCAAGCTGGTGCTGTCTCTTTTCAAAATAAACCTCTTCTGAAATTCATCACTTTTCTCTTCTCGTACATGTTCTGAAAATCTTTGCTCGGGTCTGTTAATACAGAAGAGACTTGTTAAACAAGCCATTGATACAAGCACATTAAGCTCAGAGCCCCTTCCTATGCAAATAAAGACAACCAAGCTTGACTAATCCTCTCAAGGCATCAGGCCCGTGTGAGAGGTGGCCTGACATCCTGCCCATGACATCCACCACTCAGGAACATAAAATATAAAAATTAGGGACCAAAGACAAGAAAAAGACAAACAGTAAGATACATAAAACAGTACACTTCAGAAGAAGACATCTGCAGCACATTTTATATGATTTGGCTACTACCTTGATTCAAGGTGACATAAAAGTTATGGAGAAATTGTGTACATTTGTTTTTTTTTATAGTGGAAGTAAAAAGTGAAGAGTCAAATAGTAAGCTGGAGTTAGCAACCAAATTGGGAATCTTGTGGTATAAAGTCCACATTGCTTGCAGTTGTGTCACATTTCTTTCAGAGTTGTTTGTCATAATGTACTAGAGAAATACTGAGGCTTTGTACTCCTAGTAAGTGTGGAAAAGATCATTGTCCACAGTTAAACTAATTTAAACCTTTCTGTGCTCATTCATGGCATCAACAAATCTGAAACAGAAATTGAGCTCAATTAAGTAGTGTCTGTATGATGAAGACATATCAAAGGGAACCCACGCAGACACAAGGAGAACATGCAAACTCCACCCAGGAAAGCGAACCCAGGTCTCTTTACTGCGAGGCAGTAGCGCTACCACTGTGCCACCATTCCGCTAGGCCAGCTTCATATATGTAGAAATAACAAAAATATGAATACTGTTCATATTATTCTGTTCTTATGTCCCATACCTTACTAGTTGTTGGCTTAACAAACATTTAATAAAATGATCAGAGTAAAGGCTGTCTAGAATTTAGCACGTAATTAAGGGACATGCGGGTGGACAAAGTATATGTGAGAAAGAGTGTTCATGGCACTGAATTTTCAAAGAGTTAGTAGTCTGTAGGCAACAAGTTGTAATAGTTTACAATGTTTTAGGAAGTGTACAGAGGGATTGAGGCTCTCCTGACCCCACATGTCACCATCTGTTGCTACTCAGTATTAATCACGCCATAGATACATGGACAGGGGAATTTTGTGGCAAAACTACAAGCAGACATGGGAGCACCAGACTAGTGACTTTAACAAAGATACGATTTACAGTTCAACAGTAGTGACCTTTAGTTAGGTTTCCACAGATGCAAAACAGTGTAAACTATATAAATCAAATGTATTAATATGAAGCTCCTTGAGCATGGGAAGAATGCTATATAAATAAAATGTATTATTATTATTATTATTATTATTAATCTGGGAGGAATACAGTACAATATGCCACAAGATCTCCTTAATCAAGGAAATAAATATGGCAAGAAATGCTGATGAGGCAGTGCTGAAGCTCTAGATGCTCATGACCGTTTAATAAGTGGTAAAAAAGATACAAAGAAAATGTATTACATTAATTCTTTTTTGTTTATTCAAATAAAGCTAAAAGAGTTTTAATGCTGAGGTCCTTACAGTGTCAGTCTTGATGGATGTTTAGGTTTGGAGCTTCACAAGAAGACAGCATGATTGAATCAGGTTCTTCCATATGACAAAGTTAAAGACACTGAGCATAAGACTTTCCAGATCTGAAAATGGATGGGCATGAATAAGAGAATGCTTCATGAGGACCTAGCTTTCATGCGGAAGGTTACTCACCTCTCCCTTTCCCTTGCTGGACAAAAGCCCTGTCTTCATTTAAAAAAAGTAATTCTCATGAGGCTTTAGGTTTCTGTTAATATTGTGCACTAATAATTTAGAAGTATATATTTAATAATATTTCAGCTTTCAGCATGTTTTGAGCATACAACTGGATAACGGACATGTGAATTATACAACATGAGTTACATTAATTTTGTTTTTCTTTTGTCCATGGATGGTTTTCCACAATGTTTACATTTGTACAGCTTTGTCTGCTATTGGCTTTTATTATATCATAAACTTTTTTTCTTTCCATTCTGCATGAAAAATTAGATAAAAGTTTTTTTCTCAGATACCACTACAAACTACAAATAAAAATAGCGTTTTGGATGGAATATTCATTTAAAGAAATAAACTTAAAGACATTTACACTAAGTGACCACACTATGAGGTTCTCTTACTCAATCAATGATTGCTCAGACAGAGAAAGAATTCAAGTGTAGACAGTGCCTTTGGATAATTCAGACAGGGACTAAAGGAATGCGTGTGAAATTCAAAAGTGAAATGGGTAAGACAAAAGATGGGTAAGTTGCTTTGAAAGGAATAATGCAATAGGCTCAGGGTAGATGGACATGATTATATCAGAAACATCAAACCTGCTTAGGCTGTCACACATACCAGTGTGTTAAACAAAGATAGACAGTGCTATAAATTATGCTCTGAGACCTTTCAGTTATGGAACACAGAAATTTTCTAGTAAGATTGTTCTATTCATTAATCTTGGTGTCAGAAATTGTCAAATTGCTGCATCTTTATTAAAACAAGAAAGTAGGATTTTCACAGTAATTGTCCCTAGTGTGTGCGTGCCCTGCGGTGGGTTGGTGCCCTGCCCAGGGTTTGTTTCCTGCCTTGCGCCCTGTGTTGGCTGGGACTCAGTAGTTAGGGGTTGGATAATGGATGGATGGATGCTACAATAATGACCCCATAAACCTATAAGAAGTATATCGAGTAGTGCACCACTCTAAAAACATCCTGTAATGATCTATTGAATACATCAGACGCAAGCTGAAGTGACCTATGTAGGGAATTATAGGCAGCAAGGTAGCTGGTGACTAATACAGCTTTACCAAAGAAGGCACATCAGAACAAACAGCAAATTGCACATTGCCATAGCCTGAATATAGCATCTGCCTACCCAAACAAGTTCCAACTCTATCAGAAGGAAACACAAAAAGATGTTGTAGCAGTTGTCTAAGAAATGTAAACATAACCTAGTCTGATTCAAATTCCACAAGCAGAAACCACAAAAATGCATCGATCCATCCTAAATGGCACCATTAATTCAAAGGTTGGAGGCTGCAAACATATTGGTGTGGCATGTATTATCTTAATACTCACTTGGTTGTTTATACCAGCTAAACTAGTGAATATGATAGAATATCTGAACTTTTTTTCACAAAACTTACAAAATAATGTGCTTTAGTAAAATGTTAGGACAGTGCTAAAATGGTTCTGGGCAAATAACTTTGAATTTGGCTAAACACATTAGCTTACCCAGTCAGCAGATCTCATCAAAAAACAAATATCTGTAGAATAAAACAAGATGAGCTATCAACAGCAGAGGTGATCCAGTTACTTTTTAACAACTATAGGATACATTAGAATTAATATGATAACACTTTTCTATAAACTCCACATCTCAAATTCAGTCTGTTCTGAGGACTAAAAGGGACCTTGGTGTACTTTATAAAGTAGAACTAAGTGTTGAAGGGGAACACTGAGGAGCAGTAGAATAGATTTAACAGTACACATAAAAGCTGCTGGATAATTTAGAATCAAAAATTATAAGTCTTAGAATACCACACAGATCTCTTCAGTAGATGAGTAAGGAGATAATAAAGTAAAACTGAAGTGTAAGCAGTTCTATAACAAGTATAATAAAATGACTTTGGCATTAACTTAAAAACACAAGGGATATAGTTAGAGAGCATTAGAAATGCTAAAAACTACACATATAGAAATGTTTATGATCTGCAAGGGACACATTCTTTGGTATTTTAAGCGTGGCCAGGAAAGAGATGATGCATAATAAGAAAAGTGTGCCTAAGAAATAAAATATATAGGGAGGATTATAGGATAAGAATGAGGAAGATTATAAAGAGAGATATACTTATTAACTTTTTCTGACATTTTCACCAGTGAACATGTCTGTAACATAACATTAACCACAGATTCAGGTAATACAAAACAGTTTCCAGGCCTAAGAAAACAAATATATCATCTGGGTCAGACAGCATGTATCTTAAGAGTCTATACAGTATAAATACAATTAAATACAAATAGATAAGATTATGTACAAAATATATGTATATTATATACAGTATATAAAATCTTTTAACTTTTTTTTGATGAAGGTCACTACAAACTATACAAATGCTTAAGGGCTGTAAACTAGCTGGTATGTTTTAATATAAAAAGATTTGAAGGGATCTTTAAAATAACAAACCAGTTGTCTAAGATTGTAATACCCATCATAATTTTAAATGCAATCATGTCAACATTTGTGTAAACAGAAAATACTGTATTTACTCCTTCAGTTTTAAATATAAACAAGTCACCATTGCTTTAAACTGAAAAGATTTAACTCCCTCAATTTGCAACATAGCTCTTACCATGCAATTGTGGAAGCAGTCTAGTAGCTCACCTGTCGAAAGTTACTGAACAATTTTTATAACCTTTTAATGATATGGAGATCAAAATTGGACACAATGTTTCAGAAAAGGCCTCACAAGTGTTATATACTTTTTACAATAAGTTCCTTTGATTTGTACTTAATATAATGTGCTAAGTAACCCAAAATTTTATAAGTCTTCTTAATTACTTTAATAGCCTGATGTAGACAGTGATAATTATGTTAGATCCACTAAGTTTTTTTATAATGTGCACTTTTAAGTTTAAGCACCCCTCCGATATATATTGAATATGTTTATTTTCTGTGTATAAAAGTTCACATTTATTTACATTAAACATCATCTACCCTATATCAGCCCAACTTTGAATTCAGTCCCAGTCCATCAGTAATGGTTTTGCTGACTGTAGAGTATTCACCAATCTACTTAGTCTGAGGCCACTTATAAACCGAACCTGCTCATTAGATATAATTTTATGTAAATCACTTATTACAAATTTCCCTGGGTGTTTACACTGAATTAGGAGAATTAACAGATACGCTGTAGTTAAACCTCAACAGATGTACTGTAGAAAAAGTTGAGATAGGGCTGATACAAATATAAGCAAATTAATTTTAACATAAATAATTCTCCCGTTGTATATGTCAGAAGGAAACAAGTCATGCATAAATTTTGAGGAGAGGATATACTTCATGACATAAAATACTAAGCTTCCTGAAAACTTTTATCCTTGTCCTCATCATGAAGTGATTAAAAAGTGTAATTGGAGGGTTTACAACACAATGGTAATTCTCATCTAAAGCACTGTGTGCAGTTTTGATATTTCCATAACTTTTATATTATAACGTGGAATGTACTGTGAGCTGCAGTGGGTTGGCAACTCTGCCCGGGGTTTGTTTCCTGCCTTGCGCCCTGTGTTGGCTGGGATTGGCTCCAGCAGACCCCCGTGACCCTGTAGTTAGGATTTAGCGGGTTAGATAATGGATGGATGGATGGATGTACTGTGAGATAATATTTAGTTCAATTCTCATTACCCCTTGTTCTCCAGATTTGGTGGATGTAAAGATTTCTATCTGACTGCAATGGTTTTGAGCCTAACCCTCAGCTTGACTCCAGTCACGTTCAACCCCCAAATTTAGGAGACCATCTCCACACTGGGCAAGCAGCAGCCCAAATGCTGGCAGTACTTACATTCGAGTATTGCTAGTTTTGTTGATAATAACAGACTTGCCAGTCTGGTCAACATTATGATCCATTCCAAAGTAGGCGGCAACCCTGTGTAGCAACATTCTGTGATATGAAGACATTTGTGGAAATTTCTTATAGTGATTGCTGCAAAAAAAGAGGCAGACAAGTAACATTAATGATCCTGCTACACAGTGTTTCTGGGTTACAAGGCTGCTCCCTCCTATCCCTCAGGTTCTTGTCTGACCCTGAATAATGTACATGCCCGAAAGCACACATGCACATGCACACACACACACACACACACACACACACATTTATACACACACTGTCCAAACCAAATGGGACATTCTGCCAGGACTCGCTATCACCTGCATGACACTAGTGCATAGTGTCTGCTGGGATGCAAGGCAGTTCACTTGTATGCCTGAGGTTCAATTCATTCAGAAAAATGGGGTGAGGGCACAATTGAACTGAAAGGGGCTCTAGGGGCGACACTGAGGAGGGCAGCTGTCTAACTATGTATAACCCAGGGTACATACTTTTTTAAAATCTGTGAAATGGGACTCCAGATAATCCTCTTCTTGTTAATCTTCTTCTTCTGCCCTCCTAGTTCACTTTAAGTTTTCACTGTGATTTCTCTTCTGCTCATTTTTTGTTATGATGATTTGCACTTGAGCAGCTACTTCCATGTTCTAGACAGTGGCAGACTTATCACTTAGCACTCTTCTTGGAGTCACACTCCTACCATGGGAGATGGGGCAGCTTCCTTTCAAGTCGCTCTTGGTGTTCTTCATTTCAGGGTTCTTCTTCTTTAAGAGAATTTCAGCCAGCTGTCTTCTTACATGATCTTCTATCTGTCCCAGGACTTCCATAGCATCGTCATTGGTTTCTTCCTTTCTTCTGGAGAGTGATAGCTGAAAGCAGATGTTTAAGTGCATCACTTGCTTCATTATGCCACCAATTTTCTCCTCAAGTGCTAGGCGTTGTTGTTCTCCAGCTTTCACGCGACAACACAAGTCTAAAAAAAGGCGGGTTAGTAGGCAGAGTAGTGCACATACAGGCCCACTGCCAAGCAGACTACATCTCATTACATTTTAATGATACTTGAAGAGAGGAGAGGCTGGCAGCGACGTGAGGCTGTCTTCTGCCAGGCCCTGCCACTGACCTTCATTTGATATGTTCTCTGAGGCTGCTCAGCAATAGAAATAAAAAGTACAAAGAAAAGCCAGCGTGCAGAGGTCGCCCTTCCTTTACACATCACTTGGCTTTCTCACTTGAACCCTCCTTTCACTCTCACTGTCACACTAAGAGTGTGCTTCTGACAAAGTTTTTGGCCTGACTTGGTTGCACTTGCTTGCACAGTCTCTATACTGTTTCCACATTTTTCATTCTGAGGCCTTTTCAGTCTAACTATGGCCTCCTATGCAATTTTTTTAATATCTGCCTGCTCTTTCAATTGGTATTAAATATCTCCCTCCACCTTCTGCACTCTCCTTACTGTTGGTATTTGCCAATGTTTTCAAGGATTTAGCTAGCGTCTCTTTCTTCATGTTAGCCTCCCAAATCTGGCGTCCTCCCACCTACACGTGATCAGGGTAAAATCAGGGCAGCAGAACTCTTGGGAGAAAGAGAGAGAGAGAAAGAGAGAGGTGAGACGAGGGCTCCCGTCACCAAGCAAGCAGCTGCTTGTTTTTTTTTATCACACACTTTGAGCCACTGCGCATCGCATCAAAGGAGCTCAGTAAAACTCGCTGCAAGGGCAAATGTGTTTTGCAAGTTTTATTTGGAACTTGACAGACACACAACAGCTTGTAGTAGAATCAGATTACAAATCATTTGTGCATTAATGTTTGCCTCACAATCACAGAGCGTGTAAGACAAACAGCGGGTTCGATAGAAAGGCAACAGATGACAAAAAAAAAGTAATACATTCTGACAAGGCATCAATTGTACAAAAACCAAAAATCAGCCAAAAAGACATCAACTTGAAAGCAGCTGCTAGTTAAGAAAACCATTGAGCCGAAGTGGGATGATTTTTTTTTTTTACCCCTGTTACCAGCACACTTGTTTCTGAGGTATGTTCACATTTCCCAGTGGCTGCATTTACATGGAGTTAATGTCCCTGGACATGCCAGCAGTTCCCAGTCTCCCAGGTTAAGGCAGATGAAATTAAAGTAAACATCAATTCAGAGGAGAGTCCAGTGCCGGGATGGGAGCTCCCTGCAGTTCACAGTGACAAAAGAAGCAGCAAAGAGCCCACAAGCAGGCAGCTGGTACCTTAATACCTGGCCTTTGGCACATGAGCTGGGATCTCACTTCCCCTTTTCCAGCTGCCATCATTTTGAAGTATCTTTGAGTAAACTTTTACTTGGCTCCAGCTCACACCACAGATGGAATTACATAAACTGTTCAGCACTGATGTTCATTGCTGATGTGCCTCCCACTGTGGAGAAATTAAAGGTGCTATACAGAAGCTTGACTAGCTGCCCACCTGCTGCCTGGCTGTCTAGGTGGCAGCCCGGAGGCTGAACATCAACTTGGCACTCTTCTTCGCTGAGAGCTACATCTGGGCTTCTCCATTCTGAAATTTGACTTTTCACTTGATGAGACTACCGGCCCTTTTACATGAACTGTCCGTATGATTTTGAAAGTTTAAACATCTTGTCACAACATATTTCATTAAAGCGCATTGTTGCAGGGAGTGCAGGCAGACTTCAGAAACCTAACACTACTAAAAGCACAGATGGTGCCCTGTTCACCTCTTAAGAGCAGGGTGTGTCACTGTGAAAAGATCCAACGCAATCCCCAGTTTCCTTTTGACAAGCAGCTGCCAGTTAACAACACTCATGATTGAAAGTCAAGTCATTTTCTTACGTACTGCAACATGTATAAAATCTTTGGCATAAAGAGGCTGCCCTAATGATCTTCAATCACTCATAAATAAAGGCTCATAAAACACAAGCCCACCGTATGCCAATTCTGAATTAGCTGATGCAGCCTTGAGATGCATAAAGACCCGTGTGGCCTAATAATTACAGCTCTAGATGGGTAAAAATAACCCTGTGTCTTTGAGAAGGTCTCTTCATCTGCAAGTGCTGGAACTAGAAACGACAAGAAATGGATGATACATCTAAAGAAATCAGAAGTGTTCTTTACTGTGGAAGGTGTTTTATAAAGCGACAGAATGACAAGTTCAGCCCCCACTGAACTTTTGAATTTGGTGCATTTTTAGTGCCTTACTTAAACTGGTCAGAATTACATTTCATAACTCAAAATGATGTTTTATCATTATACCTAATCAGAAATTGAATTTCAAGTATCTACAATATATTTTGAATAGGTAAAATATAAATTAGCAGTATCCGTAATTTCATTTTGACTCGACAAAAAAGAGGGAGCTTTCCCATTAACTTCTACAAAGTATTCGATCACCGATATCTGTCATAACAGTTTAAGTTGTTAATGCAGAAATAGGGTTATCTCCTATTATATTAGAAACCACTGAAAATAGCATTTTTGATATTAATTAACCAAACACATTAGATATATTTGTGATTCTGATTATGACTAATAAAAATGCAATTAAAGATAAATCTAACTGACCTCTTTATAAAACTCAATAGGAAAAGCCTTGCTGTTTCACTAGTCAAAATGGAATTAAATACATTTCTAATATGAATTCTGATTAGACAAAATGTAAGTATAGATGCAGTATTAGCATATAATATGTCAAAATGACTAGCCATAAAACTGTAAGCTAGTCACTTCACCTGTCAATACTCATGTTGTACAAATATAGAAAGAAGTGCTTGGTTTGGGCACTTTGTATGTCACTCATGATAAAAGTGTCAGCTAAAATACATATAAAAAAATGAATATCAATATCCTACAGTAACACTTATGGACAGCCAGCGAGAACAAATGTGGCCAAGTGACTCAGGGCCCAGCTGAATTTAATGACACGGGACATAAAACCATGTAAAGGCAGCCAGAGTCCAAATCTGCATTGACCCACACTTAGGGGCGGAGCCTCCAACACCAACGTCTCCGATCTGCACCCCCCTGTCCCCACCCTCAGGGCTCCAGCCAATATATGCTAAGCATGTGCTCGTAAAAATCACAAAATGTACTTCATGCTCTGAGAGCTGTTGAGCTTTGGATTTATTTCCTAAGAAGTCCTTTAGTGCCCTCCCCGGAGGTCTGGAATATATGTGGTCATTGCCCCATAATCCTCTTCATGCCCCTGGGCGCTTGTGTAAGTTCACCAAAAACTCGCTGTCTGCATGGTCTAGTCACAAGATGCGGACGAGACACCACAATGAAGACGCTTGCCATAGCAAGGTGAAACGAGAAATGATTTGGGGGCAGAACTTCCTCGCTGCCCATTAATGGAGCCATGGAAATGGCTCCTTACCATTCACTCTGCAATCAGATTTGGCTTTAAGTCAAATAGTTCTCAAGTCCAGCACCCCCTTGTGAGCCCAGGAAAGGTGATCAGGAGGTCACGCTGGACACCACATGCACAAATACATTCACACACACATGCACACACACACACTCACACAAGCACACAACACTCACTTCTTCAACAAACAATGAGCACAACATAGACAAGTGATGGGTTACGTACTTATTGTCGGCAATGAAATCAATGATCTCTTGCTCCATTTTTAACAGCATCATTCTGTCCCTGCAAGTAGAAAGACAGCAGAATGTGATGGGACCACAGAGAAAGATATGTCTGCATCAACATTTAAAAATATGATGAGACTGCGAATATGCAAAGCATGACACGACGTGAACATTCCCCATGCACCGCCTGCGCCTGTGTGTGTGTTACTGATGTGCATGTGTGTGAATGCACCTAAACAGCGGGGGAGAGGTGGCAACTGTGGGAAACTGTTCCCAGCCCGCATGCTTGGGTGCAAGTCGGGGTCAGGGACTTCACAGGGGGATAGCAGACTGAAGTAAATCCAACAATCCAACAGCAAGAGTCACTTAGGAGAACTGAAAGAGAGTAGAGGAAAGGAATGGGGACGCCTTGCGAGAGTGGGGGGTAAAAAAAAATCACTGTTAGCAGCTCGCTTCTCCCAACTGTTGTGTTCCTTGGTGAAAGTGCTGCTTGCAGAATTAAATTTTTTTTTTGTTAAAGCTGTAACGTAGCGTGTGGAATGAATGGCAGCTATCCCCCTGCAGGCAACAGCAGCCTTCTCTGTCCTTCCCGTTGCAATTTCTCTTTTACTAAATTGGTGCGGGGTTCAAAGTCAAGTGCAGGACGTGTGCATGTTGAAAGATAAACGGTCAAGTTTTTCTGATGGATGCTTAATCTTCACCACAAGTTTCCATGACAAGCAGGCTTCATTCATCTTGTCCTCAATTCTTAATTAAAAAAAAGAAAGAGATGGTTTTACTGGGAGGAACAGGGGCACAAAGCTGGCGATCATACCTGGGATTATTCTTTAGTGTGTTTACCAGGAATTCATGCAGGTCAATGCCTGTGGAATCTGTGTACTCCTGACTGTGATCTGAAAAGAAAAGCACAAAGCAAAGAAAGAGTTAGCAGGTGTTCTCATGAAGGCCTCCTGCTGCCCCACTCTGAACCCAGCTTGTCATTGCCACCAATCTCATCTACTTTACGGTCTCTTTACCACTTTAGGATTAATGTGGTGCCTGTATTAGAGGACTATGGCCACACACCCATTGTCACTTGAAGGGTAGTCCTCACAGGGCCAGATGCATATATTACTAGCCATTACTGTACAGCCTGCCATCCATATAAAAAAGCTGTAATACTTGGCAAATGCACAGCACTTACAGCTGTAAAAGCAAAGGAAGAATGAGAAAATGGATAAATACTTGTAGGCTTACATGCTTCTGTCTATACTTGTAATGTGTACAGTATGTTCAAATGCTTGCTGTATATATATATACTTGTATACTAATGTAACTACTTATTGAATTAAATGACATACTGTATTTAAGCAGAAAATACTTCTTTATACACAATATTGTGTTTCTGAGGTTGCTCTTGACCAAGTAACATATGCTTGGTCATGTGTAAAAATTGGCAATGATCAATAAATACCAAAAATATCTAAAGTTTGCCAAGCGATGGAGATGGAGGAAATGGCACACGTGCTTGCATGCTGAAATATAGTACAAAAATGAATGCAGTATAGAGTTATAAACAAACACGTCTGAATAAGCCTTAAAATCTGTACTGTTTGTACAGGTTGTCTAAATTGGAGTGCCTTGTGTTTGTTTATTACTAGCTACAAATTCATTGCATTCATTTCTGCATGTTGCATAGCTTTATGCTCTACTGTATGCTGCTTGAGAATATAGCATGAATATTAAGATTTGTGAAACCTAAAGTGTCATCTGTGAGCTGTACATAGATATAAGGATAAACATTATATATTATACATCTGTACATCTGCAAACAACTGTTAACAACTTTGGCTTAAATGTGGGAGGAGATAATTAGATAGTTTACTAAAGCATACCAGAGCTCAACACAAGCACCAATGGTGCACTTGTCCATGTTGTTCAGCTGTAAGCAAGCCTGTGGTTTTATGATAAATAAACTGCCTAAGGCTGAAAAGTCTTCCGAAAACACCCCTGTTAGAAATTTAAATGTGTGTCCTGTGTGAGAAGACATTAGTCAGTAAGTCATTTTCTGATCCGTTTAGTCCTGAACAAGGTCTTAGGGGGGATTTGGGTTGTGTGATGCTGAAGCCTATCCCTGCTAGCATAGGGCACAAGACAGGGAGCAAGTCCATCACAGGGGGAACACACACACACAAACACACCAACCACACTCTAGGGTCAATTTAGGATTGCCATTCTACCTAACCTAAATGTCATTGGACTGTGGGAGGAAACAGGAGCACCCGGAGGAATTCCATGTAGACATGGAGAGAACATGCAAATTCCATTCGGGGAGGAACCAAAATGTGTACCCTGGTCTCCTTACTGTGAGGCAGCAGCTCTATCACTGCACCAACATGCTGCCCAATGACCCATTAAATATGTTCAAAATAAAAATAACCTGTTGCAAGGGAAGAGCCATTCTGCAAAACCAGACAATACTTTTGCATTCAAAAACATCATTGGATTAGTGGTAACAGTAAAGGATGCATCACTGCTTTGGTTTTTTGCTTTGCTTTCTTTGATTTTTTTGGCACAGATTCATATTTTGGCATTTATTTATAATCTGGACTTTATGTTCATTAATTAAGAATTATACTATATTGTTTTCATTGCAACCCCTATGATCCTGCTGAGGCATAGGAAATGGTATTGTATAATCTTGTTTTCATTGCCATGGTGTCTCTCCCAAGGTACTGCCATTTTGTGCCACTGTCATTAAGACATGATGATGGTTTCTACAGAGAACAGTCTCAGAGCTAATACAAATTAATCTCATTGGAACGCCCCTATAAGATCAGTGTATTAAATGTGTCAACACCCAAGTTTTTCAAATAACTAAATAAAAACCCTTCTTTTGTGGGTAATAACATCCTTCACATCCTTCTACAAGTCTGCGATGACCAGTGCGATTTCCTATACTGCGGTGTACTTGGCTGGTAACATCACTTCAAGACAGTCTCACCAAATCATCAAACTAATTAAAAGGGCAGGTTATGGGATGCACTCTGGACCCCTGGATGTAGTAGTGAAGGAAGAATTAAAACAAAACTGAGTGCCTATATGAACAATGCTGCACATCCTCTCTCTGACACACTGACGCTGCACAAGTGTGTCATGAAACACAACTGGGGCTCTTTTATATCAACAGCAATACATCTAAATAATGCCTCACTGTGACTGTAACTGCCAAGTCAAACAGTTTTCTTTCCTACTTTTTTGTCATTCTGGTGTGTGTTCAGACCACTATCTATCTATCTATCTATCTATCTATCTATCTATCTATCTATCTATCTATCTATCTATCTATCTATCTATCTATCTATCTATCTATCTATCTATCTATCTATCTATCTATCTATCTATCTAGTAGTGCTACTTAGATTTTCCAGTTCCTGATTTGATTCTTGGTTAAGAATTCTGGCTTATTTGATTTTTCCACTTCTTGGGACAGATTTTTAAAACTTGCACCCAAACAAAAAATGCTAAAAATGTGCATATTCAGCTTCCCAAGCAAATATCGAGATTAATTGAATGAAACTTGATGGCAGAACATGCAAATACTGTATTTACAGCAACTCTGAGACATGCGTATGCAACATTTCAGAAAAACTGGTAAATAATGGACATCCTTGATCAAGTAGAGAAATGCAGCCAAACCAGCTAAATGATGACTCACATCCATAATAATTCATATCACTGAGCCGTTATTTTAATGTGCGTTGATGTGACAAACATATTACACCTAAAAATGATGAATGTGATGTACATATTGCATTTTAATTACCTTTTAAATGAGACAATGCTGCGTATTCACACTGAAGAACTTTGCAGTTTTTTCTCAGTTTATAACAGCTACTTATTATCATTTCACAAAGAACTGGCCGACAAGTCCATCATGCTTGCTGTGCTGCAAGCCATTAACTGACCAGCAGGCGCTACACCTAGTTTTCATGTAGTGTGAGTGTACACACATAAAACATTTCATGTTTTCACTAAAATAAAAAGGCAATTTGCAGCATTATCTGGTTCTCCTAATGTAATCGGTGCAATTTATTGCATTCATATTGCAATTAGGGCAACTAGCGATAGTGAAGCTACTTTTATTAACTGTAATCAGTTACATTCAATTGACACAAGTCATCTGTGATGCCAAGAAGAGACTGACAAACGATGTAATCCAGTGGCCTGCATCAACCCATGATTCATTCATTTTGGGGCAAAGTAGCTTTGGCAGACATGACAGTACTATACATGGTGAATGGCTTGTTGGTAAGGTAACTGAATCCTCAGTGTTTCATATGGCCTCTACTATTCATTGTAGCAGCAATCATGTTATTATATGTGTACCCGCTCAGATGCTGCCACCTTGTAGCTTTCCCTGAACCCCAGAATGCAGAGGAGAAGAGCAATAATAATCTTTCATGCTCAGTTGCAGAACACAACCACTCTTGAATGAAGGTGGCAGGGTCTCACACTCGAATCCACACAAAGTTTTATAAATTAAACCCCTTGTTATTTTCATTCTTTCTGTTTGCCTTTCCTTTTATGAGGCACAACATGTAACAGTAAAACTACCAACAAGCATGCATATAATCCAAGTTCTGACTGCACATCTAAACAAATAACAAAAGAAAGTTAAAACTATAGTCAACTGTAAATGACAGACATGCCATTCCAGAATATATACAGACCACAATACTGATTTGAATTCTATTCATAAGACACCCACTTTCAAATATTACCTTTAATGCTGATTTAACAAATTCAATACATTTTGCTAGCTATCAAGATGTTAATTCATTTGTATTATTTGTTGTACCCCAAATATTTACAGATGTACAAACTGAAGAAAAATCGGGGAGGGTGTTTAGTAAGAACAATTTTAGCAACATGTTCCCAGATGTGTTTTCTTGTTTCTCTTCAGCTTCCTACCAAGTTAGGAGCCTCAGTAAGAGACAATCGTTTGTTGTGTCCAAGTTTTCATTTTTCTTTAAGGTATGCGCCTCACTGTGAGATATGCCACTTTCTCCACCGTGTTCCATTAAATTCCATCATCCCTCTGCTGTGACCTATGGAAACTGCTTTATATGAGTCAATCATAAACTGAATACTAATTACAATGATTCACAAAAAAAATCTAAAATATTTTAAAGACACCCATTAGATCAGCATGATATAAAAACAGAAAGTTGGCATATACGCTAAAATGGAAGAATATTCATGTAAAAAGCCTAAGCAGAGGACTGCAGCAATTAAAAGCATCAAAAAAGTGATGTACAGATGTAGCCAGCAACAGAGTCTTAGCTCCCAATCAAGAGCAGGGCTGGCTGGAGAAAGTGGCTTGTCACTGTTAGCAATTTAGATTAGATTAGATTAAACTTTATTGTCATTGTATAGGTACAACGAAATGCAGTTTAACATTTAACCAGAAAGTGCCAATTGTAGACTAAGGTGCAATAGACAGGGGGTATAAATAGTACATTAAAGTGGAATAAACAGTAAGGTGCAATAAGATAGCATACAAATGAGAATTTATATCTATATGATATTTGAATTTACAGGTAGTAGTATATAAAAGGAAGAGTATATAGATGTGAATGCTCTTTAGTACTACAGATAGAGGGTATGAATAAATATAGATATATGAAATACATTTATATACAGAACAGATATATGTAAACAGGCGAAAATATACATAGAGTACAGTCAGACGTTATTGATATTTAGAAAGGTCAGCTATTAAGTGGTAAGGGTTGGGAATTGTGCAGAATTGTGATAGTGTTATGAAAGAAACTGTTCCTGATCCTGCTGATGCAAGACTGAAGACTGTAGTGCCCACCTGGTGGGAGAAGGGAAATGGTCCAAGGTTGGGGTGTGAAGCATCCTTGATGATGCTGTGAGCCTGTTGCAGACACCATGTATGCTACAGGTCAGCGAAAGTCAACAGCAGGGTGTCAATGATGTGCCTGGCAGTTTTCACCACCTGTTTTTGGGCCTTCCTGTCAGCTACAGAACAGTTGCCATACCATACCGTAATGCAGTTTGTCAATATGCTCTCAACAATGCCGTGGAAAAAGAAACGTTCAACAGAATCTGAGGAGACTGGCAGTCTGACAGTAAAGTCACTGTTGCACTTTTTCAACCAGACTGGAAGTGTTTATTGTCCAAGAAAGGTCCTTGGAGATGTAGATACCCAGGAAATTGAAGCTGGAAACACATTCCACCTCAGTCCCATTTATATGGATGAGAGTATGTCTGCTGCCTTTAGTTTTCCAGTAATCCACAATGAGTTCTTTAGCTTTATTGGTGTTGATAGAGCAGTTACTGTTAGCACACCATGTTGCCAGGTGCTGAACCATCTTTCTGTAGGCCCACTCGTCATTGTCACTAATCAGTCCTATTACTGTATGGAGTTGGAGCCATATAAAGGGACGCACTCATTGGTGAAAAAGGAGTAGAGGAGTGGGCTGAGTACACAGCCCTGTGGAATGCTGGTATTCAGGATCGGGGTAGAGGGTGTCTGGTTGCTTAGCCTGACAGACTGGAGTCTGTTGGTTAGAAAGTCCAGGGTTCAATTTCAAAGAGAGGTGCTGATAACGAGGTTGCTGAGTTTAGTTACCAGATTGGAGGGGATCAATGATGTTAAATGCTGAGCTAAAATCAAAAAATAGCATCCTGACATAGGAGTTGTTGTTATCCAGGTTTGTCATGGTTGAGGGAAGAGCCAAGGATATGTCATTCTTTGTTGAACTATTGGGACGATGGGCAAACTGGTATGGATCTAGTGTGGGAGGTAGACTGAATTTGAGGTGGGCCAGAATCAGTCTCTCAAAGCACTTGGTGATGATGGGGGTGAGTGCAACACAGCGATAGTCATTCAAGCTCCCTGGGGAAGATAGTTTAGGCAACGTGACAATCGTTTTGGACTTAAGGCATGCAGATGCAAAAGCCTGGACCAAAGACAGAAGATGTTACTGAAGACCTCAGACAGTTGCCCAGCACAGGCCTTAAGCACATGCCCAGGTAAGCCATCAGGACCAGCGGCCTTGTGTGCATTCACTTTGCTCAGTTCAGATTGTATAGGGGAGTTAGTAAGTCTGAGTGGCTAGTCATCTGGGGGAGGGTCAGTTTTGGTTAGAAGTGTTTTATTGTCACAATCAAAACAAGCATAAAAGTTGTTTAGCTTGTCAGGAAGGGAGACATTACTTGATGTTGGAGTTGTATTTATCTTCCTGTATTCTGCAGTGGTCTGGATGCCTTGTCACATATGTCTGGGGTCAGAGTTTTTGAAAAGATCCTCAGTTTGTTGCTTGATCCTCAATTTGTTGTATTTCTGTTTAGCTCTCCTGATGTAACTTTTGTTTTGGCCCTGGATGTGCTGTAGCTGTCAGCGTCACCAGATGTGAAAGTGGCGTTACAAGCTTTCAGCAGGAGTCTAACCTCTCTATTCATCCAAGTCTTCTGGTTTGGGAATGTCTTAATCTGTTTGTTGGTGGTTGTGATTTCATTAATGCTTGTTGTGATGTAATCTAGGAAAGAAGAGGTGTGCCTTTCAATGTCCACTTCTGAGTCCTAAGTGGCACTGGTGGCAAACAAGCTCAAGTATGTGTGCTGAAACTTCGGCTATAAAGCAGAGTCTGCCTCTTCAGGCCAGACGTTCACCATCCTCATTGAAGGTCTCATGCATCTGATATAGTAAGTGGTGTGTATTCAGGGAGGAGGAGCAGGGAGAGGTGATCTGATTTTCCAAGGTGGGGGAGCGGAAAAGCTTTATAGGCTTCAGCAATGTTTGTATATACATGTTCTAAGATTTTGTCTCCTTGAGTAGGGCAGAAGACGTTTTAATGAAATTTGGAGAATACATTTCTAAAGCTACAATGATTGGAATCACCTGCAGTAATGAAAGCCCCATCTGTGTTGTTCGCTAACAGCAGCATGCAATTCTTTCTTTGTAAGCTTAGCGTTGACATTCAGTGGTAGATACGCCTAATTTGTATTTATTGACCTCCAAAATGACAACAATGTGACAAAAATGGCTAGAAACCAGAGAAGTACATGACATCACCACCATCATCATCACCTTGCAGTAAAAGCTAAATTTCTGGCAATCAACAGCTATAGTCCTGCCAATGGCATGCAAACAGTCATGAACCGATCATACAATGAAACCCCAAAATTTACAGGGGCTATAAAGGACTGCCTGTTAGTAACCCATCAGTCTTACTTCAGACTCTCCCTTTGTCTTCTCCTTCTTTGCCACTTCAGCAGGATGTTCATTCCATTTCTGAACTGAAGCGCCTCTTTTGGGCACCTTCATTTGCAACTGCACTCTCCCACTTCCTCTCATCCCTCCTAAGAATCAGATTTAGTTGCACAGAGGGGTGATGTGAAAGTTGAGGCTCATCAGCTCAGCTCCAAGCGGATTATGCCATCACCCACAGTACACTTTAATGCATTATAAATTAGCATGACAGTGTGTCATCTTTGTGAGAGCTGCATTCATAACCTCAGTGGCCATTGTCCTGCGGTTCAGTTTAAAAGGTTATCAGTAGCTTCTATTTGCTGTCTCAATTTCCTTCATTTTGCTCAGAGTAATGGCAAAAGATGACTGCAACAAATCAAGCATTGAGGGTGGCAGAAAGAAAACGGGGCCTTATATTGTACAATGGTGCCATACTCCATGGCTGGCATATGCGTACATAGAATCAATAATTTTAAGGAATGTTCCACTTTTATTGGTTAGTTTTAAATATTTACCATACCCCTCTCACCCCAGGATCTTGTCCAAGATGACCTGAACTCTATATTTGATTCCAACTATGAGATCTGTTCACTGATGTCTTCTCTGGGTGTCCCCTTTCAAGTAATAACTCTGCTTTAGTTTCTAGGTCTGCCTTCCAGTCTTTGTTTCTGTGTCCTCAACCTATACGGCATAGCTGCTCATTAGTCCCCCCAGTCTGACATAATTTCTGCCTGTTCACTGGAATCCGCTGCTGTATGCATCCAGATCCATTCCATGTTCTGTGAATTTGTAGCAATACATCCTATACGAGAACTGTACTCTAAACCAAGCCCTTTAGCCCCTAAGCTTGTGGCATGAGTCCTTGAAGGATAGCCACTGGTGTATTTCCCCTCTCTGTCCCCTGTTCTATTTTATGGCCCTTCTATTTGTTTCCTGAACCTCTATTTGAGAGCCATTCCTCAGTTCACAACTCATGATCTTTCCAGAATTCGCTCTTATGCCACATAATTCCCAGCAATAAAGAGCTCCTCCACAGTTTCTTCCTGCATTTTTTTCCATTCTGCTCTTTCTCATCCATTGGTCTTGTCATCTTCACAATTTGTCAATATTATTTGTCTTTCTTGTTGGGCTGTCTCTCATGGACAGTGCTATATAGAGGGAATTCTCTACACAAAGGCGAATAGTGAGCCAGTGAGGATCACAGAGCAACATGTGAAAAATGACACAACCAAAAACTAACAGAAAAATAAGGATGAGAAGAAAGTTTGGAGCTGCAGAACACAGCAGGACAGGTCTTCTTAGGCCGGTCATCAATGTTTTATAATATCTAATGCATAAAGAAATGACCCATGCCTAATATAAACTTGGAATGTTTATGAGTGCACCCAATGGATTTTCCCAGAGTTTGGAATCCAGGGGTCCATGAGTCTGTGGGGTTATTTGGGTTAGATGTGCCATGGGTTCGGCTAGATGGACAAGCCTAGAGACACCGGCGGCACAGAACGGCAAGCAAAGCGGGAAACACACTGAGCACAAGGAGGCGCTGGCACTCACCTTTTGACAGCATTCGGATTTTTGGCTTTTCGCTTGTTTTGTCTGCCTCATCATCTTCAAGAAAAGCGGGTAAGCTGGAAATTTGCAGCTCAACTGAATCCTGAAATCCCCAAAGCATGTGAATTAGAGCCTCCTGGGTCATGTGTCAAACACACCTACTCCTCCTCCTCCTCCTTCTCCTCCTCCTCCTTCTGCTCCTCCTACTTAGCACTCTCACAGTGCCCATCTATATGTACAAAGGACAAGCAGAGACAAACACAACATGCGGCAGTGGCTACCCAAAAGAAGGGACCAACTGACGGTTGTGACATGGGTTGGGAGGATGGGGAAAAAATTAGCACCTCCTTGGAGTTGATGGAAGGGCAGGAGAGGGGACCAGACAACATCAACAATCTGCTAGGACATCAAGGTTAAGGGTTGATGTCTTGAGACCAGCTGGTACTTAGGAGAAGGTTTATGGGATAATATGAATGTCTGCTAGACTTATAATACAAGCTACCATAACTTTAATGACTGGAACACAATGTGTGGAATATGTGGAACAAAAAACATCTGCTAGTGAACCATAATTGTTCTGCAATTACTAGTTTTTCATTGGCCTTTAAAAAGGAAGGCAAGATGCAGTTTAATTTTATCAGTTGTACATAACACAACAGGCCCTGATCAGCTGCTTTGAGGCATTAGGAAACCTCAGTCAGAAATCCATTATGGCAGGTACCCAGACTCAAAGTGATGCTGCTAGCTGTAGTGTCAGAAATCAAAAATTGGGATATGAAGGTATGTATGGGGAGGGGCATTAAGAAGGGGGCAGCAATGTTAAGATCTATTAAGGAAACAGAACCTCATTTTACCTTAAATGAATCTAAAAATGAAAGCATATGCAGCCATGTACAAGAAGGCACTCTAAATTTTTCTGAGACCCTTTAATGGACTTGAGCAGATTGAACAGTTAGGGTTGCTAGCAGGCAGCAGCTTACAGCAGACTGCTATTTTGGAGTCTCCCCCAACTCAAGTGGAATAATGACCTTCAGGCAAAGCCCTCATAGAACAAAAGCTAGAAGAGCTTGCTGGTGAGTAAGAGGTACAGAGAGAGGTGTTTGAAGCTGTCCCACCAGCTGGAGAGATACCCCACGATGAGCTGGTATGGATTTATCTCAAGCCTCCCTGCTATCCACCAATTGTTTGCCACAGTATGAGTCCCTTGTAAACTGAAGAAGAGATTAATTTGTGCCTTCATCATGGGTTGTTTGTTCTTCCTCATCCATCCTGGCAGACTCAAGTCAGCAGAATGATATATATTTGCAGGTAAACTTTCTGGTTATCTAGGTTTGTAGTTTGATGAGCCCTGAGCTTACTATGCCAACACAATCAAGCCGATGCAGCCCCTGCAGAAGCCTCAGGCTTCAGCCTGGGACAGGCAGGGTGGGGAATATTTCTCAGTGATCTCCCGGCTCTGTATAACCATAGATCAGCACGCCCATGGCCATCTCCAGTGCTCTCCCACCTCATCCTCCTTAAGCTGTCATTACAGTTCTACATCTGCTAGGCATGCAGGTGAGAAAAATGACACCAACTACATCCAGCAGAGAATTCCAAAAAGTTGCATGCAAACACAGCTTTCCATTCACAGTTTTACAAAATGGAAGCAAATATGCAAGCCAGCTCCTCCAAGTCCTTTCCATAGATTCATGGACACGGCTGCTTCCAACACAATGAGGCTTGGCAACTAAAGCTGAGTGTACTTTATGCAACCTTCTTCCAATGTCACAAGACTTGAGTCATAGTATCTTACTTTTGCTGCCTCTCTTCTTGGTCATCTCTCAGACTGCCATCAGGAAGGAATCACCTCTCATTTCAATCAGAAACTCAAATTCCAGTGTCTTGTCTCCATTTTCCCCTTGACATGAACCCCTACTCTGGACTGCTACTTATTATCGTTTCTACCCTGACTATGCCATCTTATCACTTTTCCTCTTACTAGATGCCACTCTACCGATAGTTTGACATTTTTGAAAATCTACCCCTTTCCTACTTCTTCTGACTCCACCCTTCAACCAGTGTAGTGTAGATGTCACTAGACTCAACCCCTTGTGCGTCCTTCCTATCACTGTAATACAAATGTAGCCATTTGAGCCTTTTTCTTCATTGGAAAATCCCCTCCCCCAACAGTTTCCTGGTCACTTAGGTTAATAAGGTCATTAGTTTCACCTGTACAGAGTACAGTGAAGCTCTTAATCAAGTACCACCCTCTTCTTGACTTTAGGCCTGTGGTTAGATTGAAAGCACTCCATAGATTAGACTCCACTTTCAAGCCTGCTCCTTTTTCTTTTTCAGCCTGTAACTTTATGATTTGTTCTATCATTTAACACTTGGACCAAAATTTCACATTCCTGAAAAGCAAAGCACACCCACCGAGTGTCCTTGAAATGTGGAAAAGAAGAACTTTAACTTTACAGCAGAGCTTAAATCCCCCCTTGTGTGGAGTCCCCACGTTCCTCAAATGTTTGGGGCTTTTTCTTCAAGTATATTTTTTCTGTCATGCCCCAAAAGGCTTCTGTGAATGATTTACCTTAGAAACATCAACCTTAAATGAACAAAGTGTGCAAGGATGGTGCCCAAAAGAAAACAAAATATATTGAGCAAAACACAGGAGGTGAAAGAATCAATAGGAGGAGGAGACAAAATTATGCCTAGGGGACAGGCAAGCATGAGAAATACCATAAGGTCCAACAAGAACTAGTTGTGAACTACCAAAAATCTTGATGCTATCTTGTTTAATTTACCCCTACCTGCCACTAACAAATACTTTTAAGTAAAGACATTCAAAGCAAGGACACTAGAATCTGTACACTACCATCATAAACACAATGGAACACAATAATATAATATCTTATGTGATTTCCATGTCAAATGAACTGCAATAGGCATAGTAACTACATGGCCACAGCCATTAAAATGAGCACAAAATGGTGGCTTCCATCAAAAATAAATGTTCTAAGATGGCACCAAAATGATATTACGCAATGATGATACAATCTTTCAATGATCCCAGAAACAAACTGCATACACCCAAAATGAATAAAAATGAGTTTCAGATGTTCAAACCTTGATTTATAACAGTCCTATATAAGTTAGTATGGGCGTGAGTGTGAGCGTGTGCTTAGATGTACTACCATCCCAGCCAGGGTTCCATCCCATCTTGTGTTCGATACTACTGGAATAGCCACAACATTTCTGTAGCACTGAGCTGGAAAACCAGGTTAAAAAAATGAATGTTCAGGTGGATGACTGAAAGAATGGGCGAATTAGCTGTAATTTAAATATCTGTCTTATATCCTTTCCCTTCCGGAACTAATTATCTACAGTATGTGTTGCTATGCTCCATCCTCTCAAGGTCATTTCGTCTTATGCTACATCCCCATATTTCCTTCACCCAATCATTATCCTTAAAGAGTCTTTTGGCTTCTCTTATCCCCATTTCAAGTCAACTCCTTTCTTCTACCCAGGGTGCTTTTCTTCGATTCCTTGCCACAATGTGTCACACAAGTGCTTTGAAGCCCACCATCTATCTTTTTTGTGTAATGACTCCAGAACTAAGATATTCACCTTTCAAGACTAAGAAGGCCAGAGGTGCACTGCATTCATGCTTCATGTTTATTGTTACATGCTAAAATATGACACTTTTTAATCGAAAAATGTGTTTCTTTTTCTTTGCAAGATTTGTTCAATAAAAATTTAATCTGAAAGGCTAGTATTGAAGTCCTGTTTTCTAGTTTGAAGATTTTGGCAGGTTGTACTGTAATGTGTAACTAAAGAAATATACATTGTACTCAGCACCAGCATGCCTAAGTGGGGATGCAGTTTCAGTCAAACTGGCGTGCAAAATGGGCTAATGTTCAACATTTTGCTCACATTGTCAATTAAAATATAAGCTGCATGTTCCTCCTACACAGGCATTCCATATATCAACTGGAACTAGATAGAATTCTAATAAAGAATGACAGACTTTGAACAACATTAATTCATTAATTTTTAAAACCCACTTTTTTCAAAACAAGGTCATTCTAATTTGACTTCTATTGCAAATGGGCTATGCAAAGTGAATTTGGCTGGCATGCTAGCGCAAATGTGAAAGAAACAGATAGTTCAGCTCATGTGAGTGGAAGAGTGAAACAGAAGTGCCAGACGATTACAAAGTGTCACCATTCATGTTTTTTCATAAGTGATGACACTGATGGCAATTACCCGTAATATACTGATAAAGAGATGAGTATATCAGTGCCCGAAATAACTCAAAGCTTGAGGCCAGAAAATAAAATGAACATGTAACAGAAGCAAATGGCAAATGGGCACCATTAAGGCCCCCAAGCAAGCGTGAAATTATGGGTGCCAGTCTGAAAATCAAAGTGCCATCAGATGTTCTCTGTTAAGCCATGAACACTCCAATCCACAGTATACAAATTACCTCTAGACTGTTTACTATGGTATTTTGTTCCATAATAACCTTTATTACCCTAATGCCAGTACTAGGTTGTGGGGTCAGTGTTATATTTTATTTTCTTTATACTTGTGTGACTGCACTGCCTCGGTCTCATTGACTAATCTTCTGTTAACAATTTTTATTATAGCAGCCATCATGGTCAGTGAGCACTTTTACCCTATCCTTTTTTTGTGTGCATGCCAGGCATTAAACATTCTACTGCACACATGTCACTGTGTACACATTTTAAATCATCCAGACAGCTTTGCGGCTCTGAAGAGCTTTCCACACAGTGTTACCTGAAGATTTCCTTCTCCAGTTGTCTCATAAACTGTTCAGGAGTTTTGGAGCACAGGCAGGCAGGCTCAGTTTAGCTGGTTGCTTAGAAACCAATATAGACTGGTAGGAAATGCAGAGTGTAATATGTAAAAGAAACATATCCACCAAGCAGAGGTTCCCTATGTGACATACATTTTCTACTTTCAGAATTTAAAGAAAAGGAAAATAAAAATTCTTATGTTTCATCAACTTAGCATACAGCAAGTTGGCATATTGCTGGAAGCAACCAATTTGTTTGCTCAATAATTAAAAGTTTTGATGCAACCTGATTACTTTTGCATATTTAATTGTTCAAAGTAAAAGTGCAGATACCTTCTATTGGCATGAATATTTCCAACTATTTGCAGTTTGCGAGCACTTTATTAAAGCCATTAGGTGTGACACACCTAACATGGGTTCACACTTTTCTAAAAATAATGGGATTAAAGCACCATGCATGGCATTTTGCCTCAATGACTAAATGAATAAGGCTACAGACAGAATGAAGGTTCAGATTGTGTCTAGTTGAGGTGCTCATCCCTTAATTGGGGGCTTAGGCCAGTGTATATCTTGCACACTGTCTGAATGGGCTTCCCACCTCAGTGACAGTGACTAGTATCAGTTATTAACAAAGTATATTTGGCCTGCTTGCCTCACCATGCTACTGCCAAAAGCCACATTTGGAGGAAAATCCACCAGTCCTCCCACAGTCAGGACCTGCCATAGTAACAATTAGATGACTGTTCAAATGCATTGCCTTCCAGAAATGGAAGAAGGCATCCTTCAAGGAAGACTGGCATGGATTGAGCGGTAGAATGGGAAGGTAGGAAATCAAAATAAAATTGGCATGTAAATTCATAAAGCATTGATTATGCAAAACAACAATGTTAAAGACACTCTACCTGGTTTTCCTCTGCTCCCTCGGCAGCTGACTGAGGTGGGAAAGACTCCTCACAAACAGCAAGACTTCGTACCAGTTTACCCTTCATTGCCGACTACAAAACAGAAAAAACAACATATTAACCGTGTTATTCAAGCAGGTTCACATTAAAGCTATACAAAGAGAGAGATAATGCATTCTCACATTCATAGTACGGCAAAGATTTCAGAGCAACATACAAAAGTGTATAAAAACACATAAAAGTAAATCTTTAAAAAGGATCACCTCCTGGATGAAAACCATATCATACTAAAACACACAGGGATGCCACACTGTACATACATACCATACATTCTGTCACATAAAGAGTCCTATCGAGCAGCTAGACACACAGGTATTATGATAACAGCTCCTTAGGAGATGGCATAGGGTAGGCCATCTTCATGAAAACCCTGAGCATGAATATTTGGGAGTAAAAAACCCAGTCTGCCTAAGGCTCAGCTGGAGTGATGATGGAGTGGTGAAGCAAGTGTTTGTGACAGTCAGGGAACTGTGCCCACTGAGGCGTCATTTGATCATTTGCGTGTGAGCATGGGCCACCTGCTGATACATAAAAACAGAACTGTATGGCCCAGCCTGCCCCACTCCCTGTCTGTGAGCCAGATCAAGTGAGTCAAGTATACTTGCTATGCAGCATACACCCACGTGACAGGGATAATCCATGTGGTAAAGGTGCCTAGAAGCTGGCAAGACGTGTGGGAATGTTTGAGAATCAAGCAAACTTAACTTTACAAACCCACCTTGGCTTTTTTTTTCTGCTGTCCCTGGTTAGCTCCTCGCTTCTGTAAAAAGAAAAAGTGGAATGTCAGACTCTGTATTTCATTTTGTTAATTAAAAACAGTTTTTCATTACACATTCTTTGACAAAAAAATAATTTGTACTGTGACTCAGTGACTCATAAAATATTCTTTAAAGAGTAGAGAATAATTCCAAAATCAAAGAAAATAAAAGATGTGTTAATGGAAAATATGAATATATCTGGGGTGATTTATTATAGTGTAAAACTTTCATGTGTGTGAATAAGAAACAGTGAAGTGCAGTGAGGTACAGAGCCATAAAGGTGTGAAAGATGTCTTGTAGTGTATCCACAAAAGCATTGTGGTGCTCCTCCTCCAAGGAGACAATGGTCCACAAATGAAGTAGCTAATATTTGCCATTCTACATGCTTTATCTGAGAATGGTTCAGGGACATGGTTAACCATTGAAGGGTAATTATGTTGTAAAGGCATATAGTCATTCAGGGGAGATAACAGCAATGAGTGGTTAAGGCAAACCACTGTTGGAAGGTGGCTCTAGGAAGGACAAAGTTAGATGTCATCTCCTTGATGTAATGCCATGCAGCCAATCTGTTCCTAACAAGAACTCATTAATGGCAGAGAATTGTGTCCCAAAACATGATACCCCTCTTCTGATTTTGTGCTGTTAATGAATACTGTCCATCACTGTCCACTGGAAAAATGGGACTCATTGCTTCATAATATTTTCTTATTAGTAAGTTTGCAAATAATTATGATGAACTGTTACGAAAAGTCAAGCAAAATGACACCTGTCATTGGCAAACTAAAAAGATTACAATATGCAACCTTTCGAGGTATCTCAGGCCCCTTCTTCAGGCAAGATGTAAGGTGTCATTTTGCTTGACTTTTCACTACATTAATAATGGCTAACAAAGTACAATACAATGAACTGTTACTAAATATTTCCCATTTTCTTTGTTTTATAGGCAACTTCTGGTGGATGAGATTGTCAGTGACATAATTTTTATCTGGGTTATCTCCTCCCAACGAGGAAATGGAATTTCTTAACAGTTGCACCATTGCCAAGGCTAGACTTATCGTCAGACATTCAGTACATTCCACTAGACTCATCAACACTAGCCTGCACCGCAGTACTTTGAAGAGTGTCCGGGGAGAAACAAGAAAGCCAGCTGGCCTAGGAATTTTCATCTGCCTTTCCTCTAATAACCTGAGACACTGAAAAGTTATTCTCTTTGGAACGTTGTTGTAGTCTGGAATTTTGTTTTTCCTCGCTTCCTTTGTCAGTCGACCATATCTTGCTACATTCAGAGATCAACCTATTAATATGTCAAAAATACACTGTAGCAATTGTGAGAAGACAATGAAAGGAGTCATCATTTTTGTGAGTCATTAACTCATAAGTCAAGGCATTCCACATAGAGTATGACATCTCGGCATGGTGGAAAATGTTAACAAAGTGAATCACTGTAGTAACCTGTCGCAAAGTCTGCCAGTCTTTCCATAATATATTTTATCTGAACCACTCAGATTTTATTACACAATGGGGTGTGGAAGCCAATATTGTGTCACTGGTACACTGGCACAGCAAACATGTACCTTCTCTCATACTCACAAAGAACATCAACAACATTTTTTTTCTATAGCACATTCTGTGCTGTATCTACCTAACTCTGTAGTTAGTAAAAGCAAAACACAAACAGAAAAATCATTGCTGGCATAGTGCTGAGGCAGTGCTTGATAAGCCACAGAAATCATGTCCTAGCTGTCAAATTTGATGTACATCACACATCATTTGAGAAAGTAACAGATATGCAGCTTAAAATTTGTATACATGGCCTTGCTGAGCTCCTGTTACATTTTTGCTGTGGGAACATATATTTTTTCATCACTGGGATTTCTGGCACTTTTCATGATAGTCAAACTCAGAGCATGGTTCAGACTTTTAAAGAATCCATAATAAGAAAAAAAATATATATTATTTGATGTGCCCTGCAATGGATTGATGCCCTGTCCAGTGTTTGCTCCTGTCTTGTGCTCTGTGCTAGCTGGGATAGGCTCCAGCACTCCCCACGACCCTGTTCAGGATGAAGCAGGTTAGAAAATGACTGATGGCAGACTATTATTTAATTTAGAGATAATAACAACAAAGCATGTGGTACCAAGATAGGTCTGCAGCCAAGAAGTTCCCTCCGGACCGGCAGGAAAACTGCTTATGTTTCAAGCAAGCCTTAATGTAGCATTTTCATAGAAAACTCCACCCCAAAGTTCTTTACACAACATACACCTTAAATAATACCTTCAGTACACTTAGTCGCTTTACTAGGACACATTCCTGTATACTAGTTTACCATATACTGTATATGCTTTTTTTATGCTGGAGTACAGTGACTCAGTGATGGCAGACTATACCTTACATTCAAATCCTTACTCAAAAGGTCACACTGCCTACATGCAGGGCAGAGTCTACAGAGACTGGCTTTTGTTTGTGTTGCCATTTACTCTCCCACATCATAAAAATCATTTCTAAGCATACTTCCTTTTTACAACATGCATGATTTATATTTTGCACACAATGCTCAGAGAAAACACACTCTTCCATGTGAAGCACAAGCAATCTTGCCTAGAGTCACCTACTCAGTCAGCAGGGGAATTCTGAGTGGTCGCCAGATCCGGTTGGTAGCTTTTGGATTGAATTATGAAAGGAAGAGGCTATGCTGTATGGGTGGCAGTCCATTTAAAGTGTGGAGCAGCCACTGTCCGATTCATGTCCTTGTCATTGCTGCCATTTTGCTAGGCCCGAAGTTTTCTATCCAATAAATATTTTATTGTTTTCCTCACTGTTCTCCCCTTATGACACTTATCTAGTACATCAAAATGTTAAAAGCAAAGGCTAGGAAGCAACCATGCATATACTGGCTTGTTTTAATTTTACAAAACACATATACACAATTTACTAGGATTTCTATGCAGTTGTCTTCTCAAAAAATCAAAGCTAATCGGTGTCTTACTCCACCATTCATATGCTCCCTGACTGTAACAGATAATCAATTCAAAAGTTACCAGAGTCCATCATAGAAGATGGCTTTTATGCCATGGCTTACCTGCTGACCTCTCTCGCTGTCATTCTCCTCAAGTTCTAAACTTTCACCCCTATTTGGAGAGGGCGGCGATGCCTCCGTATCCCCCCCAGCGTCTTGGCTTAGTTTTCCTTCTACGGACATTCTTATGGAAGTTGGTGAAAGGCAGAAAGTCCTTTTGACCTAAACGGTCAGCATATAGGGAAAAACACACAAATAAGCAGGTAGAATTTCACAGACCCTGTGCCACCACCCCCACAAAAAAACGACGAGGCAATTTAGGAAAAGGGAGCAAGAGCAAGCCACTGAATATGAATTCCCGTAATTCAATTGAGAAAATAATAATTCCCATCAATGACAAAAAAGTAAATCTAGTAATAAAGGCATGCAAGGTCACCGTTATTGCGCGCGTCAGACTGACAGCTCCATTATTAAAGCGCAGCGCCTGCTCTCTGATCCCTTGTTAAGTCTCGGGTACATCTGAGCATTCCTATAAAGAAGATGTTCGGATGCGTCTTAATAAAGACATTCAGGCGGCGGCGGCGGCAGATGGATTACAGTCCCGTGACTCCCACAGGAGCGGCTTCTTCTTTATTATTCGCTGCCTTTCTTCTTTGCTTTTTAATTGATTCTTGCTTTCTCGGGATCACTTCTGAATCGCACATCAGCATGGCGAGTGCCTTCCTTTACAAAGCAAATGCAACAGCAAGGCAGCCGCACTCCCGATGCTTTTCAGCCTTTCCCCGATATTAACTTCCTGTCATGAATGTCGCACGCACAATTCTGTTGCCGTTGGGCCAGGCTGACTTTGTGAGTTCAGCGAAAGGTGCGCTTAAAAACCTCTTCCATTCTGTAAAATCCGCCGCTAATTTAGGCAATTATTAAAACCAGACTCTGCGGTGCTGCTCTGATCCCGGTTATGAATCGACGCACAGACTGATCTGTGGCAAACACCTCCTGCAGCACGACAGAATATCTGACTTTTCTTTAATTAGACGCACTACAAAAAAATGAGGATCTTTCAGAAATACAAAGCGGGGAAGCACAGCGGGTGAAATATATGATTACCATGTGACAGAACACAAAACTGTTCGCAAAGTCAAGAACAGCGAACTACCTTAGCATAGTCCGACGGGGACCAGAAATACACTTTAAAGTTCAACAATAAAAATAGGTAACAAACGGAGGGGACACAGTGCGACCTGTCTATCCGTTCCCCATGTACGTGTGTTATGTTTTTTAGTGGAATTAACGTGCTAGATCAACTGGCGACTCGACTGCGTTGGACATAAACTACATTGTTGTAATTGCATTGGTCACGAAGTTATCTGGATAGATTCGGATACCCGCATCCTTGGACTGGATTCATCAGGTTCAAAAATGAATTTAAGTTTTGCTTTTGAATAAGCATAACCACGGTGTGGGAAATAAGCATAGCACGGTAACTAATGACTTCTTTCAAATGCAAAGGCTGTCCGATTTGTGGTGGCGTTCAAAATGGCCAGTGGCTCAACCCCAGCAAACTCCTCATACGATTATCAATGTAGAGGCATTGGGTGTTGTGGTTTAAAGTTTGGAAGCAAGATGCCATGGACAAGGTAGCGTTCAGTCACGTAGCCTGTGGATACAACACGTACAGAAAAGTATGGTTCCCGGAAAATTGACCTCTCCTATCAACTCCGGTCCCTGCTTAAGAATAAGTTCCCCAAGTGTATGATAAATAGAATTTAAGTAGGTTGTGGATTATTACTTTAAACTGAAGAAAGGCCACACGGAATCCGCGACGCCACGCCGTCGGGATGTGTGGAGCCAATAGCACTTGAACGATAAAAACAATGCCGTATGTGTGTGTCAGAAACGGTTTGTCATGAAACTCCACTTTATATAGTTATTGCAATGGACTTAATATGCGAGTAGCATGGCTGTTACTTTGACACGCATAATGCACCGTAAAACATAACGAGACGTTATATCCGTCCATCCCAGTAAATGTAATGCGCGGTTCTTTTGGTTCCCTGGTGACAGGATTTCTGGATGATAATGCTCCTTATCCAAGTTGGGTCGTTACTGCTTTACTAAAAACTGAAATGTTTGTTTGGCAAGAGTGACAACTAACTGCATTGCGGAGAAACCTTAGAGGATCGCTGGATGTCACAAACACTCGTGAGCAGAAGGACTAAACGTTGGCACGTCTGCCACGGCACACTTAACATTTTATTCTTCACCCCTGAAACCCATTGGGATTTTGACGTCAGCCTTCCTTATTCTTTGTTGTCACGACTGCCCTCATTAATACTTGAGACACTCCATTTCTCTTAGCCATGTTTTGTGCGGTTATGTTTTTATATATTCTGTCACACTTAAATGAGGATCATACCAATTTCTTACAGTCCCTAAGACGTTAGGCAACAAAATGTGATTATGCTTGGATTACATGAAGAAATCATAATTTAAAAAAAATCAGCAGCAAAGATACAGCAATGAGAGCCTATAATGGACAGGCATGAAGGTATTCCACATCCTGATTCACCAGTGAATCTTCTCTTTCTGATTACACCAATGGGTCAAAAACAACCATGTTTTAAGTCACTATAGCAAGACATGATACTTTTACTTCCTTCTTCTGAACACTTACAATCAGTTCTCTTCAAATCAGTGTGTAGTTATATAGTCTCTTCACTATATTGTCTATAAGTACTGCACTGTCCATTAAATTCACACCAATTATTTTAAATGATTATATAAAAACAGAAAGAACAGAAAAAAATTGCAAGCATAATCAATATAATTCCCAAATAGTACATAAGGTACTATGCAATATATATGTATATATGTTTAAACATTCGGTTGTATATGTTTTAAGGATCATCAAGCCCTAAAGATCTGTTGGCAACAGAAGCAAATAAAACATATAGCTTAGTACACAATATAGATTTTGATCACTTTGTTCTCTATCACCTTCTTATCAATAAGTAATATAAATCACTACATCTTTAGCTACATACAGTACAGATGGTTATATGATATATTAAAGAGTTAACAACAGGAAAAAGTACCAAACATCACACACTTGGTCTCGCTTTATGTAGATATTGCTGTGATAGTGTAAGGCTATCCATCAGGCCATACTCTGAGCTGATCTGGAATCACAGGTGGAGCAAAGGGACAATGTAGACACACAGCAAAGTACATGTACTGGGAGAGAGGCAAAGTGACTTCTGTCACACTGCCAACTCTAAGCATTCAGACTACAGAACTACGAAACAAAATGTGTTGTGTCTGCCATTGACTTCCCCAAAGCAGAATGTTCTTAGACCCTCAGGAATACAATAGTGTTCTCGATGGACTCTGTTATTTCTATTTATTTTTTCCTTATTGCTTATAGTCCTTCTATATTTATCTAAAGTAATTATTGTTGAAAACAATTCCATTCTTTGTTGTGTCAACATAAAATTTATTCTAGTGCTAATAACTTATTACCTGAATTTTAGAGAGGCAATGAGGAAGGAACAAGTGAGGCTTCATCAGAAATATAATTAGGCTCAACTGTAGGTGTCTGTCCAAGTGCTGCGTCTTTTTATGAATAAACTGATCAAACAGTTTTTCTGAATAGTTCTGTCAACAGGTGGATAACATGCCAGCCCTTTTTCCCACTCCCCGTCCCCCTGTCTATCTTGGTCAACACAAGAAGGTCACCACGCTCCACAAGCTCACCTTCAGTGATGCGATGGCTGCTGCTGCTGGACACAATCCTCAAGGGAGACTAAAGAGAGAATGAATCCCATGTCCCTACTAACACGCCAGGAAGCCACAGTCCAAGCGATTTTTACAGATGTCCTCACAGAGCATCATCATCATTCTGCAAGAAGAGAAGGAAGAAGAGATGAGAAATAAACTATTTGCTCCGCCACCGCTCCAGCTGCCTTCCTTCTCTTTCTCTTCTCCTCCACTAATGAAGGCAGGAGCCGGCCGGCTCTTCATGTTCTAGTGTCTCCTACGCAAAGAGCTAAAATTAACAGATGCACTGCACGCCAAGCACTTCTCACTTCGCTTTCAGCCTGACACAGACACTTTTTTTTTTTTTGCCAGCTACATAAAAATGTAAAACGAATCATCAAGCCTTTACTCTTTCCAACAAATCACAACTCAGCCAGAGTAATAAAGCTCCTCTCTACTTTCTTTTTTCTCTTCAACGACTGTAATTAGGCATTCAAAACCTGTATGAAATGATCAGCAAGAGCAGAGTCACCCATTGGCACCTTAGCACCTCTCATTCCATCCAGCACCATCATTCAGATGTGAAATGAGTGATGAAACATTGGCACAAATATACATGTACATACTTGAACTAGCACACATGGGCATGGACATACCCCCCACTGGCTGAGATACACACATCGGCATAGGTAAACCCCCACAAAGGTATACAGTATACTGTATGAGCATATATATGGGCACAGATACATACAGACATAGAAAATGGTTATAAAAATTGACGTGGGCAAGTGGTACATTTCCACAGGCCTAGACCTGGGCACATGCTAATAAATACTTATAGAAACATTTATTGGGATTAATAAGGGCACAGACACACTTTCCAACAGGAATATACAAAGGAACATAGCAATACAGACACATACTTATATTCTTTCGCATGTTGGCATGACCATATTTACAATTTGTATAATGTGAAGAGAGATAAACACATGCACCCAGTACTACACCCTTATGGGTACATGTACTGTACATTCTGAATGATACTAAGTAAATGTACTTGCATTTGCACCACACATTTTGCCAATGACTCAAATCATCAAGTCCGATCATTTTTATTTCAGTGCATACCAATGATGCAACTCCATTCAGACAGGTATTTGCTTGCACTTTTATTCTCTTCCTTGTGTGACTTTTACATTTTTATTCTTACTGTATATAGCACTCTTCACTAAAAACAGTCTCATGTTTTTTACCCAGATCAACAAATGTAGATCAGCAGCAGTAAAGACCATAACGATGTAATTGTTATGTACAAAACTATGCTTACAAGTCTAAATGAACATGCAGATGATCCCAACAGTCTCAGGTCACTATAGGAGGCCTGACTTTCATGCTCTGTAACTATGACATGGAGTGCAGGCAGTCAGTGAAGTAACATACACAGGAGTGATGTGGGACTGGGTAGCACCTTTTTGGTTTTCTTGTCCTATTGAGTTATGAAGAAAATGTAGATATCACCAATCTGAAAATATGTTTCAGCTCAACCAGGCTGGGGCAGAGAGAGAGAGAAGCAGCTCTCATAGGACCCTATTATCTCAGTCAGCAATCAGCATAAGTCATCATAGGTGGGTGTTTTTGGGCTGACTCAGGGACTTTTGGGTACATGTGCTGTTGCCAACGATATATTTGAAAAAATTCCATCACATCACTCTGTGGGTGTGTGACGTCACCAGCACAGCAATTACCTACCAAGGAGGCTAACCATCTCCATTGGGATCACCTGTGTACTAATGTAGGTGGCGTTTCACTGTATTGGGTGCATGTGCCCTTTTATATGAGCTAAGTAAGAACCTCTGTTGTTGCCCTGTTTGTTCTGTTTCAGCAGGAAGCGGCAGAACCACACATCAAGAAGTCAGCAAAGTCTTGTGTTTGTTTCAGAAGACTGAAATATCAAATGAAGGTAAAGCCTCAGCCTGAAAATGAATTCACTTCTGATGGTGAGATTCGAGTGAAAAAGCAGATTGATAAAGTGAACCTCACAAGGCTGTGCTGCCTGTAAAATCTGAAAGTTCAGCACAAAGGGGCACTGAATAAATTAAATCAGTCAAACTTTATGCAGCATCTTTCAGAGTAAGCAAAGTAGGCTGTAGCAGAATGTGTTTACAAGATCAATACTTTTGTTGCAGTTACATGCTATAGTGCAAAGAGTATGAAGCCAGGAAGAGCTGGGGAAACCCTGTCACTTTTTTCTCAAGAGGGCAACTCAGACTTCCCAGTTTATGTCAATACTGGAAAGCGTGTATCTTACAAGGTCAAGTGAAATTAATTATGAGAAGTATGCAAGGACATCTCGGCTTTGTTATACTGTATTAGTTAGTAGGCAAATTTACCACCTGATGAATTTATAGGGTTGCTTAAGATTTTTTAGTAAAAAAAAGTGTTCATGCAAAGAAATTGATAAAATGAAGCTCTTTAAACGTGTAAAGAACCTTCGCACATGCAATCAAGGGATACTACATACAAGAACCGTGCGACCCAGCCACTACTGGGTTAGATGAGCACTTGCTGCCTGTGCACTGGAATCTATTGATTTTCCTTGAGTCATCAAAGGTGGCCCTTCTTAAGCTATTACTCATTATGGACTGGTGTCACGCTGTTTTATGACTGTGGATGCCAAGATTTGTCATACATCCCCATTTGATATTGCAAGAGGCAGTCTTTGGTAAAGTTAACATTAGTGCAAAGCGAAATTGTCCCACAACAATGAAAAACATAGAAGTGATACAGTGCAAAGGCATATGTAAAAGACATCCAAGAGTCTTGGTGCGGCCCACTCAGTTCTGTAGTATCTAGTATGTGTCATTTTATGCATGATGCTTCATGCACTTACTGAGAGTATTGTCTTTAATGCTTGGTTTCTCTTTTCATGCTATCTGCAGCTCTGTGACTGTTTGCCTTAACTGAGCAGGCAGTAAGGAGTCTTTCAATGTCTATTAAAAGAGAATAAAACCAAGGGCCAAATAACACACAAACTTCTCATTATGGGAACTATGAATAATCTAGTGTTACCATGGCATTCAAACCTGGACTGTTGCATGTCACATGTTGACCTGATTTGCTGAAGTGGTTCTAATTGTTTGTATTGCATTAAGAGTGATTATTCCTAGCTGAGGCAAAGACTGTGCAGCTGAAGAAATAAAAGTGCCTGTTTCATATAACAAATGCATCACATTAATGTTGTATTATTGCCAGAAAAGAAAGAGACATTAGGCAGGGATTGCTTATATAAACACAGGTACAAAAGAGGGATGTGCCAGTCACACTAATATCTTTTTCTTAAACTCAGTCATGGCTTCACATTGATTTATTTCACAATACTGACAGAACACAGGACTCCGGACACACCTCAGATGGGATACACAAGATTTAGGGAGGCCTGGTTTTTCACTCTAAGGTCTGAGTAGCACAACTTTTACACTCAGGTGAACAAATTTGAGATGTTTGGCACACACTGAAGCAGCCTAGAGTCAACAGTAACATTTTATACAATCAGGCCAAGAGAAATCATTGTTAACACATTTTCATCAATAGTAAAGAGAGGAAATATAGGGCACTTATCGTGTAGCAGGATCACACTTGCTGTGGATGTCTCCATCCACTCTTGCCTCACCCTGGCAAGGTCACCAATTTCATATTCACTTTTTTTTATTAATTTACCTGTTTAAAAATAAGTATGTTCAGTGTAGTTTTTCTGCATAAGTGACTGCTGTTAATACTATATGTGTGCACTGTTGTAATACTGTATTTTTGCCCATCATATCACTAAAATATCAATCAATCTTATGAGTCATCTAATCCTCTTGCCCATTTTTAATGTGTATCGGGCTCATGGTCACTGAGCAAACTCACTCATCTGTCTTATATTTTGATCATAACCAAAAAGTGTAAAACGGTGCCCACCTCAAGGACTCATTTTGGAAAAATCAGTTCACAATTACAAATACATCAGAGTCTCCTTGCTTTTATTTGCCCACATGTCTTGAAACCAGCTTTTTTAAGTATTCCTGTCATTGGGCTATACTGCCACAGTCGATGCACACTGTGTGATTCCTTAAAGAGTGACTGAACACATGATGTCACAATGGCTACAAAAGAGACAGACCAAAGTTGACCTCCAACAGCACTTGTTCTCTAGCAGGATTAATCACAAGCTGACAGGTGCTGTGCCGTCACCAGTTGTGGTAAGTGATGTCTGCGTGCTTCGGAGGCTTTTCAACATACTATCCCTTCTAGTAGCTACATATAAGAGGTGTTTTATTTCAAACAAGGCAACATTGGCAGATTTCCGTATCTGCAGCTTGCTTTAGAAACATTGACAATGTTTCTTCTAAGAAATGGCCACTCTTTCCATCCCATTACATTGTATAATAGTAGTTTTTTTCCAAAAAAGAGGTCTCACAGATCCACATGGTGCTGTATACGGTAACACAATCCCACCATTGATTTACCATTTACTGTTAACAAGGGTTGCCTGACATGTGACTCAGACGTGCAGAGCTTACTGGTATTACCAATATGTTCACAGAGAGGCGCTCAAAAAGCAGTATATTTGTCGCTTGTCAGCCTGGTTGCTTGGGGTCAATGCAAGCTGCCCTTAGATTGTGCTCATGTAACATTCGTCCACTAGTGTTAGACTGGAATTGTCACTGTATCTTTTAACTCTAAGTGTCACAGTGTGTAGTGCTGCTGCTTTGTGGATCCACCATCCTGAGAATCTTATATGTGGAAATTCCATGTTCTCTGCATGACTGCACAAGTTTTCTTTTGGGTACTTTGATTTTCCTCCCTTATCTCCAAACACAAGCTAGTTACATGATCCTACAAATCCCATTTTGCCCTTTGGATGTGTTCCCAAGTGGATCCTGTCTTGGTCTATTTCTAACTGAAAAGTATGAAGCAGGTCTGAGAATGTTACTTTATTTAACAATCCAGTGAGCAAAGTACTACAGGGTAAACACGGAGAATCAATGAGAATATGTCCACCTTTTCAAACATGGAAAAATGTCATCCATACATGCTGTTCAATTTTTTGTCCCTCTGACCAATCACATAACATTTTCTAAATGACCCAAGTCCGAGCCATGTGTAACCTAAACCTTATCATGACATCATTGGTTCGGAGTATCAGTTATTTCAATCTCACTGTGTTCACTCCATCCATTTATTTAGCAGTTCATACATCCATTCATTTTCTAATCCTTAAGTCCTCGGTCATGGTCAGTCAGTGCCTATCAATGTGTTGTATTTCTTTCTTAATATGCTTAACCTCTACCTTGACATGTTTAACACTCTCACAGCTACAACACATGAGAAACATTCATGAACTGAATCCTGATTACAAGTTCTCTTTAGCCATCTTTCTTTTTTGTCTACTCAGCATGAGCTTCTTTTTCTGAATTTTGTATAGTAGAGTTTCCTTCAAGGACACTGTTTTTTAATACTTTACTTATGTTATGTTTATCTAGATGTAAGCATTGACCTGTTTCTTCTTAATTTTTTCCATGTAATGTACAAAGAGGACCGGAACCCAATAGCACTTTACCAGAAGCAAAGCTCCAGAAATGGATGCATGAACTGGTGCTGAGGAAATATAATCTCCTAGTTTATAACCTGATTGCCTCTCAGCATATAGTATGCCTCAGTTCAGACTTTTTCAAATCATGTTTCTACTTTTTGTTTTTGACCAAACTTCTATTAGTACTCAGATTACTATCCCTCAGAGTTCAATTAGGCTGTGAGCCCTGAGTTCAGTATGTATGATCAGGAATATATGCTTAACCTCCAGAGGAACTCAAAGCAGATCTCACTTCCATCCATTTTATAATTGATCCCAAGATCCATTGTTCATTGATTCCTCTATCTTTCCATATGGATCATTACTATTAGGCCATTAATAATATAGTTTAGTGAGCATCCCTAAATGCAAACCCACTCACACAAAACATATGCCTGCTTTCAAAGAAAATCACAAGAGAAAGATACCATGGTCACTGAGGAGGACAGTCATTATTAAGAGCTACAAAGGATTTTGTGGATTATGTTCAAACAACATCCTTGTCTTTCATAAAATTGGATGAGGCAGTTAAACTAATGAATAAAATGCTACACTACATTGATAAAAGTGTTCATTACAAATGAAAGGGATCAGACTTTATGATGCATTAATGAGACCACACTTGGAGTATTGTATGCAGTTCCGTTCACCATGCAAAATGAGGAAAAGCTCCAGTGCAAGATGATTGGGCAATGCAAGTAACTATAGGTCAGTAAGTTTAGCATGCATCCCAGGTAAGTTAATGGAAGCCGTTATTAAGAAAAACATCACATGGCAAGAGGAGGTGTACAGTTTATGTACTTTGTAGGTTTAGACGGCAGAGATTATGTTTCACTAATATGCTGAAATTCAACGAGGAAGCATATAATCAAAGATGTTTACATAATGTTATTTATCTTTATTTCCAGACAGCTTTTGATAAGATACCACATAAGATACTAGTGATCAAGCTAAAAGAAGTAAGAGTTCAAAACACGTTGTGTATATTGGAGCAAAATTGGTTTAAATACAAAAAGCAAAGGATTATGATACAAGGACTATATTCAGAATTGTACTTTTTAACAAACAAAAATGATTGTGATAAGAATATATATAATATGGTGATTAAGTATGCAAATGATACCAAACTTGGTGTGATGGCAAATAACATAAAATCAGTCAGATCATTACAGACCTGTCTTGAACAGTTTCGTAGCAGATAAAATTCAATGCACTGTAAGTAAATGTAAAGTACTATGGCTAGGAAGTAAACATTTTTATTAGAAGGCACAAAGAGAGATTTGAAACTTGAAAGTACACTTTATGAGACGAACTTAGGAGTGAAACTGGACTTTTCAGTACCACATGTGAACTCTTCATCCAGGCAGAGTACTTACTGAAGTAATTAAGATGTTTGATTGCATAGTCTGTGCACTATAAGTCAAGGAAGGATATGCTTAAGCTATATAATTCAATAGTGAGGCCTCAGCTGGAATGCCATGTACAGTTTTGGTCCCAATAGTACAAAATGCACAGCAATGCTAAAGACGGTATGGAGAAAAGTGACTAGGCTCACTTCATGTTAGCAATGTCTGAGCTATGAAGAATGACTAAAGGAAGTTTACCTTTTCTGCTTAAGGAAACAAAGAGTAAGGGGTGACATGACTGAAATGTTCAAAATTATGAAAGGAATCAATAGTATGGATTCCATGTTACTTTAAAATTGATTCTTCAACATAAACAAAGGAACACAGATGGGAATATGTTAAGGGATTTGCAGAAACCTTATCAGGTTTTTCTTCACACAAAAAAACTATAGACACATTGAATAAGTTACCAAGAAGTGTGGTAGACAGTAGGACTTTAGGGACCTTCAAAACCTAAGTTGATGTTATTTTGGAGGAAGTTAAGCAAATATGATTGAGAAGCTTTGTTGAGCTGAATAGCCTGCTCTACTCAATATTGTTTCAATGTTCTCATTTTCTAATTTTAATGTTCAACTCTCACTGGCCAAGAGAATTAAAGCCTACCTAGAGACCAAATCCAGGTATTCAAATTTCTTCAAGGCATCAAATTTAATCCATCAAAATTGTGTCAGTTAAATGATGAATGACATGCCTGAGAACACAGAAGTTAAAGATATCACCATTTGAGATGAATAATCAGGATGCACTTCTTCACCCAATACGGCAAAGAAATCTGGAACAAACTATTGAACTGTGTGGCTGAACCAGGGAGACTTTAGCATTTCTAAAACTGTCAGATGAAGTGTCAAATGAAATTGACAAAGGAACTCATTGCTTGTTGCCTGTTTAACTGATTATGTGAATTTCCCCTTGGGATTAATAAAGTATCTATCTATCTATCTATCTATCTATCTATCTATCTATCTAACTTCCCCTTTTAAAAAAATTGTTAAGGTGAATGTACAAAAACAAAGAAATCAAACAATATTTTGTGTAAGAATGGCACAAACAATGGTTTTCACAAAGAATGACACAAAGAATCTTCATTCATTCTTCCACACCTCATTTATTTTCAGTTCATCTAACGCTTTCTAAGCAATGCTCAAGATGAGCAAAGTCCATAGGGGTCACTGTACAGCCCACTACTACACCAGTGGTGCTATTCAGATCATGATTATGTGGTATTCACAGGCACCTTAAAGGAATACTTTTTCCAAAAATGATATGCTAATAACTTTCACATTTTGAGCATACACATGGATTATGTGACAAGTAATTTGAAGTTTTTCTTTTTTTGTGGCTATTCTTCACATCATTTGCAGTTGCACAGTGTTGGTCACCATTGGGTTCTATTATATTATAATCTGTTTTCTTTCTATTCCATAGCATTACATTTTTTTTTCTCAGCTATAAACTATAGTCTACATGAGGTAAGTAACATAACAAAGTATCATTTTTGGGTGAAATATTCCTTTAACCAAGGAAACTTACATGATTGCTTACATGTACTTTTTACATGTTGTAGGAAGTAAGTGGCACAAGGTGGGGACTGAATCCGTAACTTATATTTGTGTGCATGAAACATTATTTTTCTTTTGGGATAAAAACTTTTTCTTTGGTTTTCCAGAGGCAACTCCATAGTTATCAGTGAAGAGGCAATTTTCAAGTAAGTTATAATTTTATTTAAGTTTGCACTTCCTTTCCTTACTTTTGCTAAAATGGGTACTTCTTTCTTGTTATATGAAGCCAAAGTTGTCTCCAGTATTCTGAATATGGAAATACACAAGTACATTATATAGTGTCAGCATGGCTTCTTGAGACAGGATATAAATGCCAGTGTCTTTATAATCTCTTTTCAAAGCTGTGTGAATAGCAGTGAGTCTACTAAGTTTCGCATGTTGGTCTAATATGATGTTGTACTATTTAGTCCCACATCCCTACTGTGCCTCATTTTTCCTTTCCAAATGTAAAATTTAAGCTTCATTTTGATTAAACTTCACGTGAAACATATCTGTCCAGGGCCACCTGTATCAATTTAGCTGCCTTCAGGGCAGATCTCCTAATCCGCCAAATGGCTATAAGTTTATCTAAATCATTTCTATATACAGAACACAGCTGTGGCCCCCATGTTTATCTTATCCATACCTGCACATTTTGTACAAATGTTTTCCTAGAACAGCAGGCACTTGATTGAAAACAGAACCATGCCATCAGTTTGGGCCTTGATCAATTGGGCACTTTATATTATTTTTTGTATACTGTAGCTCTCTTCAATGAATGCATTACAGAGTGCTGTGAACAATTCTCATTTTTAATACAAGTATAGATTATACTAATTACTAAAAATGTAACTGGTACATATATAAATGCAGATTTATTAAAACTCAGAGAGAACAAGGAAGAAACTGATTAAACATGAATGGAAACCAACAATATCTGTCAATTAATTAATTGATGAACTATGGCCAGTTGACAATGGGGGAGATTAAACATTTACATAATATTAGCATGCACAGTTGATCTTCTGCTGCTCACATGTATTAATACAGGCTGCTGGTTAAGTATTTCATTCTACATTCTTATCTTTGTTGCACTGATGGCATTTTTAATACTTGAGTTTTAACATTTAACTGGTAATAATGGACATTGAAGATTGAGTATTCACAAGCTGGAAAACCACAGAAGGTTCCATTTCTGGCTCAGTTGGCTGGCATTTTTGCAGCTATGTGATGGTGGCTTTGAAAAGAACAGGCGCATAGAGGGTAACATGGCATCAGTGTTGTCTCTGCCTGCATGGAAAATATCTAAGTTTAATAGCTAAGTTTAAGTGTCATCTAATAGGCCAGAAATGAATTGTGTTTACAAACATAGCTCCCTCTTGGGTGTAGTCATCATACTATAAATTTAAATGTATACAAACATACATTATGAATCTTAATAAAATAATTATAACACAATACAAAAATATTACAAAAATCTGCAATGGAAAACAGAAGTAATTTTAAGGCTGAAATGTTATTATCAATTACAACTGTACAAGACAGCCATATATTCTCACTACCCAAGAATGCATTTCTTATAAGACAAGAAATGTGTACGACTTTTGAATCTTCCTTCAGTATCTGCTGTAGGAAATGTGCTCTCTACCAGTGATGAAGATACAGACATTATCACTAAACTTTTCTTTCTTGCTCTTTAGATGAGTGGGGTAGGTGCATGGCCCCCACAAGGGGGTGGCTGACAGGGCTCTAGCCAGGGGGCCCGGGATCACAGGGGTCTGGCGTGGGATGAGTAGATATTATGCACGAACAAAATGTATGAACAGAAAGCAAGAATTGATCCTACAGCGTTGAGTGTCAAAAATATTTTGAAAACTAAAAACAATATCAAAAAAAGTTTCAGATAAAAAAATGTCTACATACATTTTTCTACAACTTTCTCGCTTTGACATTTTACGAATAAATAAAATGTAGACCTCTCCACTGGTCGAAAATTTTTATATTAATTGCTGATTTGGTGTCATATAGTTTATTTTTTTAGTCTTTATTTATAAATATATTAAACAATAAACTGAAATTATACATGGTTTTAAACACAATTAAATATGAAATACTACAGAAAAAAATTAAAACATTTATGTCGCTTATTTCTGCAGATATAAATAGTTAAAGTTAAAATTTCGATTTTTTCAAAATTGCCACCATTTTCAAAAGGACATCATTTCTGGCTTTTTGCAAGAAAATTGAGGCCTGCAACAACCGCCATTATTTTAGTCAGAAAATTTCCTATAGGAAACCCTACATTAGAAAAGTATATCAAAAATGCCGGAGTACATGAAAAACTAAGCGTCAGAGAACCGTACGGATCTTCAACTAAATTGTATACCTACATTTAAATCCTATTGGGTATCACGTTTTCCTTAACCCTAGGTGAAGGGCACACCAGAGATCCTGGCCTAGGGGCCTGCATTAGAATGTGGGGGCCATGAGTAGCTGTTAAGATTGGATTTGGTTTGAATAGACTTGTTATTCATTAATTGCAAAGTCATTTATAATACCAATACAAATTAACAAAAAAGAAAAAAAGAACAAGGAAAAGTAGAGAGTGCTGACTGGGGTATATAGTGATCTGAACATCATTATTTATCCTTGTCAGACTTCTTTTTATCCCTCTGCTTGCAATATTATCCGTGCAGTAAGAGAACAAGACAATGTTCTAAGTTGAAATAAAGGTGTCTTATGAATATCTTGGCTCCATCTGCCTTCAAGAAAAACTGGGGCTCAAATTACAATGTATGAAAACAGAAACAAATGAAGCTGTGTACCACAGTCCACCTAACACTGAGATAAAGTCAGACAGCCAATACATAGACAAGCCTCAGTGAGGTTTCACACATTTCCTCATACAGGTGCCTCTTACTATTCAGTGTCTGGTGCTTCCAGGAAAAATGAGATAGCATTTAGTGTCATAAGGAAGAAGGCGCTATTGTTACTAATATTTTACATTTTTAGTGCTGATCATCTAGTATAATTAATTCTTAGCTACTGGTGAAAGATACAAAAATATTACAAAAGAAATTATGCTTGCCAGGACTCTTAGTCCACAGGACTATAATGGTAAATGCCATTGTTTAGCATGAAGAGCTTTACTTGTCAATTCATTTAGTTTTATCAGTCTCTTTCCCATATTCGAGCTGACGGGCACAAAAGCCTGGCTCTATTTATGGAGTTGTATGAGGCAGCAGGCCAGTTGCTGCTACTATGTTGGGCAAAGCAACAGCTAAATGAATGGAAAGAGACTGTAGCTCAGTGAATGTTATTCAATAGGAAAGCAGCACAGGGCTAGAGTAATTCAGATTGTAGATCAGAAACCAGCCAACAGCTTTGTCCATTATAGGGAAAAAGAGGAACCCGATCTATAGGAGCCTCTAAAGTATCAACTTGTACTTGCTTTCTTATAGATAATAGAGTTTTGTAATGAAGCTGTAAATCCTGTTGCTAATCATAATGGTATAATTAGGACACATAACATGCACCTTAAACAGTCCCTTAGAGTAGAGGTCCTGAAAAGATCAGTCCCTGATTTAAATAAATCAATGTGGCTTGGACAAACATGAAACATGACCTAAAGCATAACTTTGGAAATCACCATGAGTATTGTTCCAAGAAGCAGATATGAATGGCAAGTCCATAGGAGTATTATAAAGAAAGGGCCAGGAGATAAAAGGATTCCTATGAGGAAATTGAACAGATTCAGAAGACAGGCCAAGGTCAGAGTAAAAACAGAGAAACCAAACATCTAAACAAAACTGAGTAGGCAAAAGTCACAGTTGTAAAAAAACAAAGCTTTCAAAGATTCTAACACTACATGCTATAATTTTCCTAAATACACACTGAAATTCAACTTTAAGTGAATCCAAAGCTCAGAGGATAATCTCGGTGTTCTACGATCTATTATAACAATTTTATAATAACATCTTATTTTGCAACACTGACAATCGCATGACTGACAATGGATATTATTACTAACAAAAATATCGTTACAGTCATAAAAATGGACATTGGATACAGAAAATGGCAACCATTAGAGTATTCCCAAGTGAAATGGTATTGAAGTGACATCTTTAAACTAGCTAAAATAATCTTACAAAAATAAAAATGACAACTTCCAAAAGAAAAACAGTAACACAGAACTTATCTCCAAAGTTCCCAAATGGGTATGGCAGTAATAATTAAACTGCATATTACCAAGCACAGGCTTGTTTGTTTAAGTAGAGAGGAGAGCAGGTGCATCTGGCAGAGGAAAGAGCAGAAGGAAGTGTCAGGGTCGGGTAAGTGTGTCACTAGGGCACAAGACACATTGATTTTTACTTACTTCATCTTTGGATGTATTGTGATGTGAAGCTGGAGGTAATCCAGGTGGGCAATGAGTCAAATCACAAATAGGAGTGAGGTCTGTGCACAAACTAATCCTCAGAGATTGTAGGTTTCTTCTCTAACAATAGAGGAGACTGTTCAACTTACTCTTTATATTATTCCTATGAATTTCGCTGCTGGCTCAGAATCTCATTTAAATTGCAAGAAAATGTTGCTCATGCCAACTCTTCACAACTTAAGAATCAAACAAAGGGACAACTCTATATGGTGTAGAAAAGATGACATTTACACTAACAAAGATCTGTGAGATCAGGCAAGTAGCAAAACTTGGTAACCTTTCAAATGCTGGGCATCATTTGGTCTTCGGCCTAAGTTTTATCTCTGCATCACTATGGCACACAGAACAATAGCTTATATGTATATTTTGACTTATCTTTAACGCAATAAGTTGAATAATGGTAACCATTAACATAGTAGGCTCAGTGAAAATCCTCGTTTGCTTTTCTTGTTTAGGACATTAAACTACCAATGGTGGGCCTTATTCAAAAGTGAAAGTATTGTAGTTGTGTTTATAAAGAGCTTTGTACATAGTGATGTGGCCTCCTAGAAGTTATTTTGTTGGACTATAAAGCCCAAGGCTTTTGGTTCAGTTCCCCACAACTTGATGTATGTCCCGAGCATATGAATGACAAGTGTACCATTCACATGTAATATGAAAGTTAAGCATCTCATAAATTATTTTTTTATACAGTCTGTATACACTAGCTGATTAAAATGGATTGGAATCAAAAGTCAATAGAAAAGAAATTTTATAATATGATATTCTTATTGTAGCAGTAAGAAGACAGGTGTTTATGGACAAGGGAGTGATGAGCATATTATAGACAAATGGGTACACGAACAGGCTAGCACTACAATGGACATCCAGATACCAAACAGAAGATAGATATAAAAATATTCACGTCAGAAGGAATTAGACAAGGCTTTGAATTAAGAGGATTGGAGAGTGTCAGCTTATGTTATCTCAGCAGTATTTTGTGTGTTTTAGGTTTTATTCCCATCATGCCAGAAATTACAGTCTCCAAGACAGAGGTGATGGCATCACAATACAATCAAAAGTTCATAAAGGAGCCGCAATACTCTTCTAGAAGAGGAGCTTTTCAAATTGGTTAACTTTGTGGATGAATTTGTACCCTCCATCACAAAACAACCCCAATGCTTTGCACCTTCTTCCAACACCTTCTTCTCCAATTCCTCACTCTTAATCACCCAATGAAAGTTGTCTTATTTATTTCAGAGTAAATCTCAAGGTAATATTCTTACAGTACTCTTTTTCAAGGACATTTGTGAAGATTCTCATGCTTCAGCCCAGCTAAGAGTCACACCCTGGATATGTTTGCTTTTCTAGTAATAGTTAAGAAAGCTTGCTACTCAGAAGCAGAGAAATATGTGTTAAATGCTGCTGCACAATTAATTTATGCATGACAGGTCCTTAAAAATGCTAGCAGATTTAAGAAGAGGATATGCACAAAAACAGACAGGCCCCTCACAAAAGGAGACAAGGTATTCAAACACAGACAGAGAAACATTTGCTTTTAATATTTTCAGGTATTTTTTCATGTTATGTATGGGAAATTAAATATGATGGTCCACAAACATTTTAGCAAACACCTCTCTAGTGCTTTTTTCATACATACTTGTAACTCAGTATTGTGTGCTGGGGCCCATTAAGGTCATTTCTGTTACTGTCTTCAAAAAACCTAATGGCATTGTAAGGGATGTCACTCAGGTGTGCTGGAAAATCAAAAATCAATATGTGGAAAAACTCCAGCATCTTATCCTCCCATCAAATTATGAGTGAACAAAAAGTAACACTGCTTGCGTACTTGATTTCTGACACCAGGAGCAGAGCATCACTCTGTACCACAGCACCATTGAGAATTGTTCAAAGAAGCAAATACAAGGAAATTTAGGAGGCTTGCAGTGTGCTGGTGACCTCATGTGACACACTGAAGGACACATCCCTGGAACTCAAAGTCTTTACTACCAACCTCAAGCCAAGCAACTGAGTACTCCAAACTGTCAGTTGAAGGAAAAAAGCAGTTGCCTTTAGTTTCATATGTCAGATTTAGCAATCATGTTGCGATACCTGTAGCACAACTATCTGTTATGACCGAAATAGTTACTAAAATGATTTAAGTTTGTTAGCATCTTTCAAACAATTCCTGCACTTGTTTTGAGGGTTTTGCTGGTACCTGATTCTGAATTTTCATTAGTTCTCTTGCTTTTGTTAATTTATTTGGTTTGTTTAATGCCACCACTTTGTTTATTTATTTATTTGCTGCCATTTTGGCTTCCTGTTATTAGGACACCATCCTGTGTTGTTAGGGGCATGTTCTTGGAAGAGTAATCTTTGGATAATGACAAAACAGGTTTAACAGGTCATGAAAAGGAACACTTCCATTCAATGTCTGCAGATACAATATCCTTTTTATCAAGTGCTTTCCTAGTGTTGACTTCTGTGCATATTTTCTTACTCTGATTTTTGGCTTCAGTAATGGTTCAGTAGTTCAGTTTCCTAGTATTGATTCTTCTTTCGTATTTTTGGCTGTCTTTTTCCTACTTATTCTCAAAATATTTTGCCAGTCTCTTTATGAACACAGTATCTTTTAAACAAAGTTATTTGAGGCTTGTTTCAGCACTAAATTTTTCTGCTATTGTTTGTAATTCCTAATGGTGGATTTTCAGGTGATATAATGAAGTTTCATTACATCACATCATTTCTTTTTACTGTGGCTAAATATAAATTTAATGAATATTCCTGTTATGATAAAATATCCTCCATTCTAAAATATAGGATTGTTCTCCTTTATTATTATTATCCAGTTCGAATAACCTGAGTATGAAGAGTAATTCTGCTATTATCACAACATAAAGAATTGGTTATTATTCTATCCATCCATTTCCCAACCCTCTGAATCCGAACACAGGGTCACGGGGGTCTGCTGGAGCCAATCCCAGCCAACACAGGGTGCAAGGCAGGAACCAGTCCCGGGCAGGGCGCCAACCCACCACAGTTGGTTATTATTAGGCTCCATATTTAAATTTATATAAATAAAATCATAATCTGTTTGTCTTTTGTCTGTTTGACAATCAGACAAAAATGGTTGAACTGATTTTCATGAAAATTTGCATGTGCGTTGTCGTTGCTCCAAATTAAAATATAGCTTATATGGCATATAAGGGAGATGGGTTGTAGTGGGGGGACTACAATTCCCATCAGGCAGCAGGAGTGTGTTTCAGCTCTTGGTTGCATTTTCAGTATTCACAAATTTTTGAACTGGCCAAGGTGGGATCTCATTTAACACCATGGGTACAGCAATCCTTCTCGACTAATTTGAATAACAATTTCATTGCCTTGCTGGGTTACAGCTTTTGTCACTGGGTTGTGTTTAGCTATGGTGAATTTCCAAAGAACAGTTTTGTCCCTTTAATTTTCATCTAGATACTTTCTGAAAAATATTCACATTCAAAAGGGGTGTGTGGTGTTGCCAAGCCCGTAATATGCAATGTGTCTTTCCTTTAATCTCCAAATAATGCTTTAAACTTCATAACACCCATTTTAGCAAGTTTCACAGTGCTGAAATCACACCAATTTCATGAACTATTACTAGACTATTTCGCTCACCATTACCAATTACTTAGTAATGTTATATTATACAAATAAACAGCAATATTCAGACCACCACTTAAGGGCAGTAGCAGCCTGGTTTGTGTTGGTCAAATGTGCAGATAGGAATTTCATTGTACTGTGTACATGTGACAATAATTCTGAAAATTAGCTGATGCATACCTTACATTGTTTGAAAAAGCCAATGGCGTTGTGCATATCATAACTAAGTGCAATAGTGATAAGCCATGATGAAATAAAATGAAACATGATTTTTTATCACATGCCGAGTTGCTGTACTGCATATGGTAGAAAAACAAGGACAGAGAAAAGCATTAGTAAAGTTTACTGTCTTTTGATGGCAGACATTCATTCAAATCCATTTTATGATGATGCAGGTATACATTCTGATGCCAATGCAGTGTAATTACTTGTAGTAATTTAAAATTTACATAGAATTAATTTAGCTTTTAATAATATTTATAATATTATTGAAGACCTCCATTGGTGCTGGATTCTGTAATAATGTAAAGACCTACAGTGTTGTCTGTGAACCCTAATCCCCTTACCTCCCCTACTGTAGGACCCCACAGGTCCAAAGAGTCAATTAGTCAACAAGCCACCCAGTCTATGAATCTGAGATTAAACATCTATTTGTAAAGCCACACTAAGTTTCTAAGTTTGGAAATACAAAAAATAGCATTCACGGTTCCAACCTAGCAAGAAGTTATAGCAATTCTGGAATCCAATTATACTCAAAAAAGAACATATTCTCAATTCATGAGAGTGGAAACATTGATACTTGTCAGAGACTTACTGTAGGTGACAAATGACGCACTAGCATTTTAATCAGCAGTGACAAAAATGCCAATATTTAAAAAACATAAATATTTACTTTCTTACCATAACCCATTATACCTGCAATGCCAGGTTTTCCCATTATTATAAAATATGTCAATCCACCTATCCTTTTTATGAACAAACTTAATCCTATCGAAGGTCATCCTGAGCCAGCGCCTAACCTAGGCATGAGACGGCAATAAGTCAACAACAGGACATTACTCCATTGCAGTACGCTGTAAGCTAAGTAACACCAAGCTGGATGTTAAGAAGGTCAACTGTTTTAAATTTTCTTCACTACATATCCTCATTAGACTCACTCATGCATGTTTCACTTGACTGTTGATGGTGCCAATGTGTAACTGAACCCTGGAGTGACTCTCTGATGCTTTTATAACTACACATACAAAGAAAAACATACTGTATAGAAAAACAAAATGCATAAAATTTACCTGAGAGTTTGTCTTTAAACTGTGGAGGAAAACTATGCAATTATGTAGAGAAAAACACTTAAATGTAAATCAATATGCCAGAGATGAGAACTTGACAGACCTAACACATTTATTTCAAATCTCAGATCCTGCTGACTACTCCAAACCTTTCAGAGAGTCATGGAATTGCTGTAGCTACTTGAGTTTTCTCTTAGTCCCATGTTACTTTTCCAATGTCATAGCTCAGAAACATGGGCTTTATAGTAGTAAATGAAGCCTGGACTAGGTACGTTTCTCTGCTCTTTCTTTGCCAAATGGAATTTAAAGACTGCAACCATTATTGGCATGCATTTATCTTCATAGCTTCCTGTGCATTTATTCACACCCTGCTACTTATTTACAAGCTTCAAAAATCAATTTTTACTTTCATCCTGTAATAATCCATACTCCACTTGTCTACTTTTGCACTCTATTGTAACTTGTGGGAAATATCCATCCATCCATCCATCCATTATCCAACCCACTATATCCTAACTACAGGGTCATGAGGTTTCTGCTGGAGCCAATCCCAACCAACACAGGGTGCAAGGCAGGAAACAAACCCCTGGGCAGGCGCCAGCCCACTGCAGGTCGCGCACACACACACACACCAAGCACACACTAGGGACAATTTAGAATCACCAATGCACCTAACCTGCAAACTGTGGGAAATATGAAGATAGCAAATCCTAGAAAACTTTCTAATGTCATCTGGTTATGTTTTCTTTATCAATTTAAAAGCAATGTAAACTTCAACATCTCTCTGATAAAACATAAAACTTGCTTATTTTAAAAGTCTATACATGAACCACTGAATGATCTTAAAGCTTTTCCATCTAGTGTAACTCCAGACTTTTATAGCATGATTACCATATGCCTAAAGTTCAGGTGCAACTACTGTATACTACACTATAGTTTATTGCAAATGTTCATACCCCATTGCATACACTGTACTTTTAGTCAGAAACAATAGGATAGCCCTAATGTGCAATTCCTACAGGCTGACTTCCTCCTCAGAGTACTCCTTTGTGATTTGTGTCATTCTTCATTGTTCAAAGTGATGCTCCATTAACAGTCCTGCATTTAGATATCAGAAGAAACAGAGGCAGTTAGTGTACTAGAAGACACTAATTCTGCATTTAATCTTGCATTGGCCACTCAAATGCATCATCTAACAAATTATTACCACTTCATGATACATGTGGGATGACTTAGGGACATTTGTGTTGGTTAGAATAACCAATGGGGGCTGGATTGTCTTTTGGCCTTGGAACCCCTACAGATTTTTTTTCCTTCAACCTATCTGGAGTCTTCTTTTTGTTTGTTTGTTTGTTTTTTCTATCCTCCTAGTCCTTTGACCTCATCACCAGACTCATCCTTAGAGACTTACAGTATAACACTATATTAGAATCCTACTCTTCTACTTGATAATTATCTGTTAATAAGGTTGTTTACATCAATTTGTTTTTCTTTTATTTCTTTGTTACTTATTCTTTAATATTATTGTTTAAGCTTATTTGTTTTTCTTTACTTGCAGCTTTCTCTTTGACATCTTATAAGGCACTTTGAGCTATATTGTTTGATGAAAATGTGTTATATAAATAAATGTTGTTGTATGTGAGTGATTATTCGTACAATATTTTCAGTGTTTTCATATCTGCAGAATGCATAAAAATAAACTGTAGTTCACCTTTCCCCATACTTCCCTTGTGCAGTACAGAGAGTCACTGGAGTGTTCACTTTGAAGAAACTTTTCATTCTGAGATGCCCCAAATTAGTTAAACTATTGCTTTTTTATTTATAAGGCAACAGTCCCACTAAAAGTGTCAGATACACAGCACTCCCCCTAAATTTGATATTTTGAATCAAACTGGGATTGGCCTTTGCTTAGTTGTCATATTTTCCCATTAAAACTGAATTTCTATGTGTCACTCCAGTTTATGAGCATTGTAAAAAACAAATATTATGAAAGGAAGGAGTGTCACAACAGAGGAAACAGAAAATGCAGGATGTAGCATTAAAAACACAAAAGGTAAAAGTCAAAAGAATGAGAAACTGATGCCTAATAGTGTGGTGCAAAGAAGCACCCTAGAAAACTGTGTATCACAGCAGACAGAAGAAGATATTAGCAAACTAGACAACTATCATGGTTAATGGATACTTGACTTGAATGACTTGAGAGGAGCTACTATATATATATATATATATATATGGTTTATGGTTCTACGTTGCATATAAACTGTAATGTTTAATAAAGTATAAAGCAGAGTAGTGGTTTAGAGATTAACCAAGAAAACAGGTTTATTTTTATGGCATGTAATTGTATTCAGAAGAGAAGCTATATACTGCTGTTAATAAAATAGAAGAAGTTGTCCATGGATTATTGAGAAGTACCACAACTGATGCCAGAATGCTTGGCACATAGAAATCCATCACACAAAAAGATCCTTGAAAGCATTTTTATGCTGGAGCATGTGGAGAAGCCAAGCTCCACTGAGGAAATTGCCTTTTTTCTCTGCTAAACCATGTAATTGTTTTCCGATAAAATCACCTTTGCAGTGAAACGAAAATAACACACTTGTCATTCTCCTAAGTTCTCCCAGGCAAGTATGGTGCACTGTGGTACAGAGTGTGAGGCGTGTGTCAAAAGCAGCAGTCCTTACAAGGATCATTCATCCTGAGGCGCAGTGGAGTGGACCTGGCAGCCTGCTGCTTAGCTCAGCCTCCTTCTGTCCTTATAGTACTCTTAGGCAAGGCTATGAGCCAGGTGGTTTCTTTTCCTGTGACACATCATATGTTTTGAAGCTCAGACAAAGAAAGGTTATTGGAACAAAACAACTTCTGCCCCCTCCCTCAAATTCACCATATCCTCTTTTCAACTCTCTCTGTCTTAGTTTATCGGCCATTTTCCAGATTCACCTGGGTCAAATATTGGGGGAATTGGAGTTTTTTTACAGATGCAATTCCTGATGTCTGCTATTTTTGGCTAACCTTTATGAAAATGCAAGAGGTACAGCAACTTTATTCTACCCAGAGGTCACATGGATTATCCTCTTGGCAACTAAGGAGGTATAATATGACAGGTGACATCAATTCATCAGACAGCCCCTTACATACATCATTACAATTTGGCTTTTTCTTACAATAAGTGCATACTCAGAAGAAGCAGTACTGGTGTTCACGACTTATTTTAATGTTTTAACTGAACCACTATCCTTCATTTTGAGCAGCTTTTGGTGAGACAGCAAAAAATAAATTTGATTGCACTAATACAGCTATGCTGCCAAATCATAATGCCCTAGAAAAAAGCTAAATCAAATACCAATATGCTGTCTTGAATTCTGTGAGCCCCTGTCTATAACAATCTACATTTTTTACACACCATAGTCTTTTTTTCATCAACAGTAAATATTAATATTAAGAAACCCTTGCCATTACAGCCATCAAGGAAAATCAAACAAGACCATTCTGTTTATTTGTGTGGTGTCAAAATGCTCTCAGACTTAATTTCAATAAATTCTTTTTCGACTGCTGGTCAGCGAAGTGCAAAAGATCTCCAACATTATGTACTTTGGACATATGAATGAACAATTGGTAGATAAATACATGCAGTAAACTGCACAGTAATCTTTATATATAACACGCTACCGTGGCTTTTCGTTTGTCTGTCCATGACTTTAAATCACATGTAGCTTGCAAACCATTTGACCTATTGACCTGAAATTTGGTACACATATACTATGTGATGTCTAATACCCGCTATCGGGGTGTTGATTGACCTCCAAGGTTATTCCTCTTTTTATTTTTATTTTATTTTATTGTAGAATGAACTCTCTGCAGAGGACAGCAGGGTGGCCGTGTGGTGCATGCGTATGGGTGCCGTTCTCATCTCTACCACCTTCGCCATCACTTACCCTACCTTTTCATATCTTGAATCATTCTTGAGGCAGATTGAAGACTTAAGTGTTAGCTTAAGTGAAAAATTAAGGACATACAAGTCAAGTGTATTCACTGCACATTATTGTGAAGTGTTCCGTTACTGGTTATTATATATTTTTGTCATTAGTTTTTTTTGGGATGCCAAACACAATTCAAATTACTACTTTCTGGAACATATCCTGCCAACTACTCTTTTTCAGTGCAATATAGGAATTTTTGTCAGCAGCTTTAACATTAGCTGTCACATTCCATTACTGAGTTAGAAGGAGTAAAAGTACACTCACCTAAAGGATTATTAGGAACACCTGTTTAATTTCTCATTAATGCAATTATCTAATCAACCAATCACATGGCAGTTGCTTCAATGCATTTAGGGGTGTGGTCATGAACTCCAAACTGAATGTCAGAATGGGAAAGAAAGGTGATTTAAGCAATTTTGAGCGTGGCATGGTTGTTGGTGCCAGACGGGCCGGTCTGAGTATTTCACAATCTGCTCAGTTACTGGGATTTTCATGCACAACCATTTCTAGGGTTTACAAAGAATGGTGTGAAAAGGGAAAAACATCCAGTATGCGGCAGTCCTGTGGGCGAAAATGCCTTGTTGATGCGAGAGGTCAGAAGAGAATGGGCCGACTGATTCAAGCTGATAGAAGAGCAACTTTTACTGAAATAACCACTTGTTACAACCGAGGTATGCAGCAAAGCATTTGTGAAGCCACAACACGCACAACCTTGGGGCGGATGGGCTACAACAGCAGAAGACCCCATCGGGTACTACTCATCTCCACTACAAATAGGAAAAAGAGGCTACAATTTGCAGGAGCTCACCAAAATTGGACAGTTGAAGACTGGAAAAATGTTGCCTGGTCTGATGAGTCTCGATTTTTGTTGAGACATTCAAATGGTAGAGTCAGAATTTGGCGTAAACAGAATGAGTACATGGATCCATCATGCCTTGTTACCACTGTGCAGGCTGGTGGTGGTGGTGTAATGGTGTGGGGGATATTTTCTTGGCACACTTTAGGCCCCTTAGTGCCAATTGGGCATCGTTTAAATGCCATGGGCTACCTGAGCATTGTTTCTGACCATGTCCATCCCTTCATGACCACCATGTACCCATCCTCTGATGGCTACTTCCAGCAGGATAATGCACCATGTCACAAAGCTCGAATCATTTCAAATTGGTTTCTTGAACATGACAATGAGTTCACTGTACTAAAATGGCCACCACAGTCACCAGATCTCAACCCAATAGAGCATCTTTGGGATGTGGTGGAACGGGAGCTTCGTGCCCTGGATGTGCATCCCACAAATCTTCATCAACTGCAAGATGCTATCCTATCAATATGGGCCAACATTTCTAAAGAATGCTTTCAGCACCTTGTTGAATCAATGCCACGTAGAATTAAGGCAGTTCAGAAGGTGAAAGAGGGTCAAACACTGTATTAGTATGGTGTTCCTAATAATCCTTTAGGTGAGTGGATATAGTACCAGCAATGAAAACTACTTCTCAATTAAATTGCTGCTGTTCTGAGTAAGCAATGCAGTTAAAATGGTAAACTTAATTCTTTCATGGATTTGTCTCACCACTTAAAATTGTTAACTCTAGTCTCCTACAATTTCTGCCATATTAACTTATGACTTGTAAAATCTACAAATACTGATCTTCCCAAGACTGTCTTAAGACTGCTGTAGTTAAACCCCTACTCAAGAAGAATAATCTTGACCCATCTGCTTTTGAACATTTTAGACCCATCCCTAACCTGCCTTTCTTAAGTAAAATTCTACAGAAGGCAGTCATTATGCAGCTAAATGACCACCTTAATAAACATGCTATTCTTGATAAGTTTCAGTCGGGTTTCAGAACAAATCACAGTACAGAAACTGCATTCATTAAAGTAGTAAATGACTTGCAGGTGAATGCAGACAGAGGCCATTTATCTGTTCTCATCCTCTTAGATCTGTGCCGCATTTGACACCATTGATCACAATATTCTTAGAAATTGCCTTAGTCAATGGGTGGGCCTCTCTGGTTGTGTCTTAAATTGGTTTGAATCCTACCTGGCAGGTAGAAAATTCTTTGTTAGTTGTAGTAATTACAACTCAAAGACACATGCGATCTACATGCTTCCGTTAGGTCAGATTGTCTCGGGGCATAACGTGAGTTACCATAGCTATGCTGATGACACGCAGCTGTATTTATCAATAGCACCTGATGACCCCAACTGTTATTTCACTAACACAAGGTCTACTTGTGTTTCTAAATGGATGAATAGTAATTTTCTCAAGCTAAATAAAGAGAAATCACAAATTTTAGTGATTGGCAATAATGGTTATAATGAGGTTATTAGAAATAAACTTGATGAATTCAAGTCAAGAAGGAGGTAAAGAATTTAGGGGTAACCGTTGACTGTAACCTGAATTTTAAATCACATATTAATCATATCACTAGGACAGCATTTTTCACTTGAAAAATACAGCAAAAGTTAGATGTCTTATATCATTGAAAGATGCTGAGAAATCAGTTCACGCTTTTGTTTTCAGTAGACTAGATTACTGTAACGCACTCCTCTCAGGACTACCCCAAAAAGACATAAATTGTTTGCAACTAGTGCAGAATGCAGCTGCTAAAATCCTAACTAGGAAAAGAAAATCCGAGCACATTTCTCCAGTTTTGATGTCACTACACTGGTTACCTGTGTCATTCAGAATTCACTTTAAAATACTGCTTATGTTTTACAAAGCCTTAAATAATCTCGCTCCATCTTATATATCAGAATGTCTGACACCTTATATTTCAAATTGTAACCTTAGATCTTCAAATGAGTGTCTGCTTAGAATTCCAAGAGCTAAACTTAAAAGAAGTGGTGAGACAGCCTTCTGCTGTTATGCACCTAAAATCTGGAATAGACTGCCAATAGGAAATCGCCAGGCTAATACAATGGAGCACTAAAAAAAAAAACTGCTAAAAATTCATTACTTTAAAATGGCCTTCTCATAACTTTATTTTAATTTAATCCTGATACTCTGTATTTTTAATTAATCATCATAACAATTCATGGTGGGTCTAAAATCCGTACTAATCCCTACTCTCTCTTCTGTTTCTTTCCGCCACCACCACCTAATCAAAGCACTGTGATGTCCCTACATTGATGGATTAAAAGCTAGAAGTCTACATGACCATCATCATCAAATCCTTCCATGAGAACCCTAAATACAAGGAGGACTGTTTCATTTATGTTAGGTAGAATGCCCAGAGGGGACTGGGCAGTCTAATGGTCTGGAATCCCTACAGATTTTATTTTTTTCTACAGCTGTCTGGAGTTTTTTTTTTTGTTAGTTTGTTTTTTCTGTCTTCCCTGGCCATCAGACCTTACTCTTATTTTATGTTAATTAGTGTTATAATTTTTTAAATTCTTACTTTGTCTTTTTTTCTCTTCATCATGTAAAGCACTTTGAGCTAAATTATTTGTATGAAAATGTTTTATGTAAATAAATGTTGTTGTTGTTCTCAATGCTCCATTGCCCTGCTACATATGTGACAGTGAAAGCTATTTGTGCCATTGTGCCCTCAAAATCTCTCCACAAAGCTCCTTTGGCTTCAGGCCACAGAAGTGTCTATTCTCTCATGTCACCTCTCCCATCCCTTTGTCACTGTCACTGTGTATGGTGATTGTATCACCCTGTCTCCAGTTATTATTTTTATGTACAATAAATCTGTTGCTCTGCTGGATCCATTGTAAACATACTAATTATTTTGTAAAATACTTTGCAAATGTGTCCACTGCTCAGGGAAGTTTTACAAATTGTGAAAACAGTATATCTTTGAATTCTTCTTTTTATTGTGTCTAAATATTGTAAGTGATTAAGTGAGTAGTAAACCACATATATTACAGGTCCCAGGTTCTCAGATTTTATTCAGTGTTCAGAAGATATGGGTATGCCACTCTGGTCACAGTCTTCATCTTGTGCTGCTGTCTTCACACACAAACCAATTTCATGGATACTTACAGCCTGTCCTATACAATCTAGTATAGAATCAAAGAGCCTGAGCAAGGTCACCACTTGCCTGCTGTCAGCCATGACATTACAATGCTACAGAACCTTAAAGCAAGGATAAAATGAAAAATGAAACTCAAAAAGCAAAAGAGAGGATTTTAAATATAAGATTACCATTTTTGATGCATAGGTTCATTGTTACATCGCACCAAAGTCAGTGTACCTACTCTCAAAACAAACTCTTCGAGTTAACAAGTCATCTTATATACACTTATTCCCTTTGTTGTCCTTTTAAACTTTTTGTTGGTATGATTTTTCTGGTAAATTTTTTTTAAATATCATTATATATTATATTATCAAAGATTAAGTATCCTGTGTTTGAATATTATGTCTGGTCATTGTCTGTGTGGAGTCTGCATGATCTCCCAGTGTCTGCAGGTGTTTTTCCTTCACATCAAAATGATTTATATACCCTAAGTAATGTAATATTCTAAATAAATTGGCTCCATGAATGTGAGTGAGCCCTGCAATGGAACAGTGTTCTGCGAAGGGTTGCTTCCAGCCATGCACCTATTAAATGTTCTGTATTACAAATTGCAGGTAAATACTGCCAATGAGGATGTATTATCTGGAGGTGATGAGCCTGTAAGGTAATTCTGGTATTTCCTGTCCTGAAGAGAAACAGTTCTCACTAAGATGAATGCAAAAGAAAACAGCAAAAAATATATATATGTGATAGACATGTGTCTGCAAGAAACAGGCCTTTAAGAAATAAATTACACTTTTTGAGAAGCGTACTACCGACATTCAATACATTGAATATATCACTGTTAATTGATGAAATTTTAGTACATTTTAGACCACTTTAAAAAAGAACACTTTGAAGGAAGGTATAAATTATTAAAATTTCCAGCAATAAATACAGAAAATGCTTTGTGGTAATGCCACAAGCACTGGTGTGTGATATTACAAGCCCATTATGCCAAGTAGATGAAATTGCCCTTCAAGGTTCAATTACAAAAACGCCCAAGAAACAAAACACAAACACCACACCACACTTTGTGTCCATTTTTCACTCATTACGTGCCTTGTATGTGTTGTCTTTTTTGTTTTTTTTCACACAAGCCTGTATACCTCTGAACGAAATCAATCCTAACCTACACTGTCATTTTGCTCTTCCGATTTCTGACTGTTTTGTCTATACTGAGCCACTTCTAGATTCCTTGTACTGAAGGAATATGAGTAGCTGCTTGAAATTAAAGTCATATGACTTAAAAACAATTGTCAATCAGGACCAGATAATTCTACTAATCCATTGGCTACAACCATTATGACACCATCGACTAATAAGGCAGTCTAACAGGACAAGCATCTGGGTATTCTGTTCCGATCTCCTGCCAGTTCTACTACCAGCTGGACCTACAGTACATCTCCCCTTGCTTCTTGTTTTTTTACCCCATTTATACATGAAAGGGTTAAAATGCTTCCCGCTGTCCAGACTTAAAGATTGTTCCCTTCTGCTTCTTCTGTGATCTGAAAGTGGATACCTTTTTTATAGGGAGTGAATGACACTATGCTTTGTTTCTAAAATGAAGAGTATTAGTTGACACCCTGATCCTGCCTCATCAATATCTGTCTCTTGTGGAATTTGCATGGTTTGGTCTGCGTCCGCATGCATTTTCTCCCATGTCCCAAAGAGCATGCTGGGCTCACTGGCCACTGCATATTCTCCCTGCATGAGTGACTGTGATCCCCTAACACCATCCCACTCAGTCAAACACTCATCTCAAGCAAGGAGGATTCCTGCCTTCCACCCAATGTTACATTGTAAGCTCTACACCCCCATTCCCACAATTTTGTGATGAATTAAGAAAATTAATAAAATATCCTTTTTAATCCTCTATTTTTACAATGATGACTTAAAACTTGACATGCTATTGCTCAATTAGGCCACTAAAAAAACTATGATTGGGCTCCAGAATGAAGCATGCCATTCACCACAATATTACTGAACAAGCTGAAGAAGGCACAATGAGTGTAAAAGCTGCATGTTTGTGGCCAGGGTGCTCAATTTGTCTTTTTCATTAATGAAATTCTGTACAAAAAAAGTCAAAGTTCAGAACAAGTCACTGACAGCTCTAGCCGTGCAGCCTGTCCATATGACTGCTGAAGTGGAACATTAGTTGAGGTAATAGGCGTCTGCTCGTCCCAGCCTACTTTGCAGGCACTCACTAGTTGACAGCGCAGCTCTAGAGGCTATTATTCAGGGAGAAGGAGAAATAAAAACAGAAGCTGAATCCGCACTAGAATAACAACGCAGCTCAGTGGGGAGGCAGGAAACAATATTCCTCAAGTAAAACGGCTGCTGCCGCTTCTCTTTTTGAAACCAGCTTTGCCATGTAATGAACACAGTGTCAGATGTAATTTGTTATGTGCAATACAGACTTAACAAGAGACGCGAGCTCAGAGAGAAGAGAGCTCAAATTTCTGAGGGCGTGCATCACCTAAGCAGTATTTGTAGGTAAGAAAAAAAGAAAAAAAAAAAAAACTTGCAGAAATTGGCCAACCTATTTGTGGCAAAAAGACTCCCATTGCAATAGCAACATGCAATTGTGTTTATCATTTATATAGCCTCTTTCACAAGACTTTCATTAGACTTTGTCTAAAAAGTGTATTGGGAGCCTCAGGCTAAAATGACATATGGACTGTTAAACTTAAAACACCAGTGGGCCCATTGCTATACAGAGTCCATTAAAAGTGTTTCCGCATTTTATTGTTGTACAATTTTGAATCACAATGGATTTAATTCTGCTTTTTTGACACTGACCAACAGAAAAGGTCTCTTTAATGTCTAATGTTTAAGTAAAAAAATCTGTGCAAAGTAGTCTAAATTACTTACAAATACAAAACAAAAAATAATCAAAATCACCTCATTTAATGTCAGTCAGTCAGTCATTGTCCAACCCGCTATATCCTTACACAGGGTCATGAGTGTCTGCTGGAGCAAATCCCAGCCAGCACAGGGCGCAAGGCAAGAACAAATCCCCGGGCAGGGCGCCAGCCCACCACAGCTCATTTAATGTGACTCGTCGAAATCATCACAGTTGCAGTCAATTGCTTTAACAAGTCACAGAATTAGTTACATGGAGATCACATGTTCACAGGCAAGACGTTTTAATTGATTGTAGAATACATGTTCCTTATCTGGAAGGTTCAAATGGTGGTGAGTCAGTAGGGTGACCTAACTTACACAATGAAAACAAAAGAACACTCCAAGCATCTCTGAGAAAAAGCAAGGGATGGAGACAAGAAAACATCCAACTCACCAAATATCCCTTGGAGTACAGTTAAATCAGTCATTAAGAAATGGAAAGAGTAGTGCACATTTGCAGATCTGCCCAGAGCAGGTCATCCTTAAAAACACAGTCATTGTGCAAGAAGAAGAGTAGTGATTAAGGCACCCAAGAGACCTATGATAATTCTGAAGTAGTTACAAGCCGAAGTGGTTGAGATTAGAGAGGCAACAACTGTGATCTGGGTGCTTCACCAGTCGCAGCTTCATAGGAGAGTGGGCTTTTTAGCCATCACATTAAATGCAATATTTGGCGCAAGCAATACACTGCACATTATCAAAAACACACCATTCCCTCCGTGAAACATAGTAGTGGCAGCATTATGCTGTAGGGATGCTCTTCTGCAGCAGACCTTGGAAGCCTTGTGAGGGTGCAGAGGGTAAATAGAATTCAAATAAATACAGAGAAATCCTTTAGGAAACCCAATGCAGTCTGCAAGGAAGAATTGTCTTGGAAGATTTTCTTTCCAGAAAGATAGTAACTCCAAATATAAAGCCAAAGATATGATGTAATTGCTTAAATCAACAATGTTACTGATACAGTCAAAGTCCAGAATTTGTGGCAGGACTTGTAAAAGGCTGCTCAGTTACGACCCCAATACAATTTGACTGAGCTATAGCAGTTTTGCAAAGAAGAGTGGAGAAAAACTGCAGTGTCCTAAAATGCAAAGCTGATAGAAACCTGTGGACACAAACCTAAGGTTGTCATGGTTGCCAAAGGTGCATTAATTAAATAAAGGGGTTGAATGCTTATGCAATCAAATATACTGTGTTTAATATTTATAATTAATTTAGACTACTTTGCTGAGATTTGTTTTCATTTTGACATTACAGTCTTTTTCTGTTGATCATTTCCAAAACAAACAAATTAAATTATCCATGGTTCAATGTTGTATAATAATAAAATGTGAAAACTTCCAACTTCTAAGAGCGTGAACATTTTTTATGGGTACTTCAGCTGAGAGTCCATTTATGAAAATCACTCAGTACTCTTGAGCTCCTGAATTCTCCCACTGCTAAGTATGACTGGCTTGTAGAGGGATAGAAATTGGGAGTGGTTAAGTTTTAGAACTTTGTGGTTCACTGCAGAGGCAGATGACAGGCGTGTACGGGTGCTGTCCAAAGTGTCACTCATGAGACAAAAGGTCATAGAGCTCAGCCACCACCAGCAGATCAGAGGAGGAGCCGGTCAATGTTAACAAAGTGTCATAGGATTTACTAGCCTTGAATGAGATGCCCTTCAATCAGAAACCATCCACTTCCCTGCACATTGCTCTCTCCTTGCCCCCAATTTACTCAGCAATTCTTTAACATTTAAAAGCAATGGGCCCTTGATGCTCCAATGACATATCTGACATTTTTCAAAGGTGAACAAAGCAGGCACAAAGTGCCACATGTATCCTGGGAAACTGAAGCCTTGTGCTGTCTTGTGCACATTCCATACAATTAGGCATTTAACTCATCTAGACAAATGACACACAGAGAAATATAGAGGGAAGGGGCTTTAGACTAGCAACGTGTTCTGCTCCCTCCTCCCTACAGGGAACAACATCACTGTTTGTCTTACAATTGGTTCTAAATGGTGGTCCTAGATCCAAGCTATGTGGCTGTACTCAATGCTTAGCTAAAATACTTCCAAAAAATCTCCAAAGATGCAAAGAGAGCTAATAGAACTAAAGGACACTTATTAACCTGGCATCGGCAGACAAATGACTGAAGTCCATCCAGCAGGTGACATTATAAGGATTGACAAAGTAGAAGATAATAAGATAAAATTGAACCAGGCAGCAGAACAAAAGCAGAGAAGTGGTACTGGCAAAATTAATTCATTTATTTTTGTTGTAGTGAATGATGCAAGAGCCCCAGCTTTTCTTCATTCAAGGCAAGTTATTTAGAGGTTAAAGAAAAGCATACAAACATATAAAGTTTGACAAATAAGCAGAATCCATTCAGTCCATTATGCTTATTCTGTTACCTTGTAGCTAATTGATCACAACATCACAATACCATATCCAAACACATTTTAAAAGTTCAACCCCAATAGAAATTAATATCAAAGGCTGATGTAAAATCACTGTAAGTTGCAGCCCTGAGCCAGTGCCTCTTACCTAAAATAAACCTGATGGACTGAATGGTCTCCTTTGATTAGTCAGACATGTATTCTATATTCTTCCTATGACTTCTACCTATAGTGTTTTGTATGTACTGCAAACAAATGGGGCTCCAGCTGCTAAATCATCTCAAGTAAAATAAATAAACTAGCTTTGCTAGAATGACTTCACTGCCAGGTTCAGGTCCACCTTTAGAACTTCTCCTTTTGCAATACTCTATGCTATTACTTTGTAGATTGGCTCAAGCCTTGAGCCTGCTGCTGCCAGGTTTATTACTGTTCTTTAACTCTGTTAGCTATATTTGTAACTTAGGTTAGTAAATTGAAGTATTTTATGTCAGAACAGAACAAAGTCACACAGCTTCCTCACAATCACTATGTTCTAACATTTTCAGACATGGCATGAATTAATTCTATGAAATGTTCATAGTTTTTACAATTCTTTAGAGTTATAGTGCAGTGAACACACTTTAGTTGTATTTCTCTGTTTGTCTGCTTAACAATGTGCTCAAAGAACAGAATTAATATAGTTACTAATTATCAAATGTAATATATATGCACATGCATTTGTGTGTGTGTGTGTGTAGTATATGCACTGTAAAACAATCAAATACATAAACCTAGCAAGGTGGCATTTAAAGTAAATCAAGTACTTGAAGCTTTGTATCTACAGTAGGTTACATTCTTGAGATTTTCTTTTGTACCAAATAGACACAAGGAAGAATAACAGTGGAAGTACCATTCTGGGGTGCTACTGATGATCTTAGGTAGTTCCAACATTACCTTGGACCACAGCTTCATTCTTTACATACTGAGAGTATAATTAATTTTACTCATTACAATGTGGTGCGGTGTTGATGCCATTTTTAAATACTGCCACAAAAAAGCAGCAGTCCATGACTGTTGAAGTTGATGACTTGGGTTGTGTGTCTGTTATACTTTCAACTGTCACTACAGAGTTATACTTCTGGCACATAATACAAAGGTGATAAACAGACAGGGTCACATTATGATGACCAAAGGGCACTAGCATCGCTGTATGCCAATTATATGGAAGAATTAGTAACGCTGACAGAAGATGAATCATAAAGTAAATGGTCATTTTGATATATGCTGGCATGTGTTGGTTGTACAATATAACAATGGAATTGCATTGATGACAATGGTTGCAGGCAGACTCTCATATTCTTTCAGAAGGATCTGAGAGGCCCGTAACAACATTAAGGGAGGATAACAGAAGAGCAACAATGATGCATTCCCCCATCTACAACGTTGTAGCTCCCTCCATTCATCATCAAGTCAAGTTTCAGACCATACACCAAAAATTCACAGAGGTGCAGTTTAATCCATTATTAAGTATTCGTTTGACTACTTGCAGTTGTCAAATACCTGTTATATAGCCTGTTCTAATGTAGGCTAACATCAGATAATCTTGCAAAATATGTCTTGCTTCTTCACTGGGGATAATTAGCTGCAGATTGGTAAATGGAGATGATGCAGACAATGCAGACATTCTCAAACAGCATACCAACAGAACAACATCTGTCACAGTGTGGAGTACCACAGCTTGTCACCTCAGAAGCTTCCTTAGGACAGTTTGACCACACAGAGTACATATTAAGGATAACTTAATATTTATATCTGACCTTTAGATTCAAGCCTGCTTGTTGTCATTTACCAACAAGGACAATGAATGCCAGCCTGCATTTTTCTAGAATGCCTACATGATGTCAACATTTATCTAAGAACATTTGTCAGAAATTGTAGGAAATCACCTAAACATTCCAATATAATCATTGACTATCTGGTGGAGTAATTGCACAGTGCTCAGTTGGGTTCACCACATGACACAGTTTGACACATGTGACTCTTGTAATGTGTTGTGCTTTGTATTACCAATAACTGAGGCTTGACCTAGTACTAATGACACCCAGGTGTAACTCCATTCCAGGCCAATAATTCTTCAATAATTATTCTTTGGTCTGGTTGTGTCCTCCTGTGTCAATTGTATAAAATACTGTGCATGTTCTTTTTGCTAATTTTTACATGCTAGCATTATATTCCTATGAGGATGTGCACTTCTCTCCCGATACCCCATTTACCTTACTAATTATTTCAATTGAATGGAGCAGCAAGTCTCCTTATGGATATTGGTGTCATCTTCTTTTCTCTGTAAAGTGCCTTGTGATTGTCCATGTTGTCAATGATGTTATAAAATCAAGATTGACTGACAGGGTCAATCTGAAGATGCAGCATGTCCTCTCAGTGTTAAAATGACAACGCTGTCACTTTGGCAATTGATGTGTCTTCATTGGTATCCATTGGTATGGAATGAAGGAGCATCTCCTTTTTGTTTTTGTTTTGCCTTCAGACCCTAAACCAATAGATTTGTCAGCCTAATGTATTTCTATTTCTGTGTATTTGTCTTTTAGTGAATACAGAATGCCAAGTTAAGTCAGGCAATTCCTTAAACATCTTTCTATCTCAACATTTAATATAGAAAGTTAACGTTCATAGAAAATTAAGATAATGACAAAGATTACTAGCCATTTGAATCAATATTTTGCTTTCTATCTCGCTATGTCACATAAAGTGCAGACTAAAGGGGATGAAAATAAACATAAAGCCAATGTAGCTCAGTGATAGCCACTAGCATTACAAGCCAAGGCCCTCATGACCACTTGTAATTGTCAGAAGAGATTAAAGTTTCAATAATAAACAAGAAAGTAATACACAATAATCTGGAGAGCCACAACATTCCCTTTATGTCATAGACAAGGCAAAATCAGGGAACATTTAAATCCTCAAAGATAAGACAGTGAGCCCTCAAGCTTTCCAGGCACACTAAACCAATACAAATGTGGGGACTAGCAGAACAGAGGGAGGCACTAAACCTCAATGAATACACATTGGAGATATCAATGTGCACAAAGCACATCCCAGGTCACTCGAAATGCGTGCATCCCTTCCATTAAAATGCAGTACTGATGTGCCTGGACAATAACAGGGAGTAAATGAAGTAATCAATTATAGTCATTAAAAAAGACATGTCGCTGAAAGTGCAAAAAACAATTGGCTCATTTTTGCCTTTCGTTGCCCATTAGACCAACACAAATACACACAAGTCTGCCTTATGATGGATCTAATACTGGTAGGAAAAAGGCCTTTTAAACACATCTCTATGGACACACATGAGGGTCATCCTTCATCACTTACCCCTGCTGCTGTTTCTGCACAAAAATAGACTTCTTTCAAGAGAGTGAGCCTAGCACTTTATCCTTTTGGTCTATGCAGGAGGTTTGACCAAATCAGCCTGCATATTTTAATATTTCAAGGCACTATATTTGGAGAAATAAATCGGCCAGCTATAGCTTAAGGAGGTAATTTCGCACATAAGGTGCTGAAAATAGAGGCTATATGTGTATGTATGAATGAAAGTACACTAAAGGGCATCAGACACATATACAACTCTATGGGGATGGGCTCAAATTCTTCCTTCTACAAATCTAAAACCAGGATTATAAAAGCTAGATAGCACGTTTATTAGACATACGTATGAATCACAGGCATGAGCATCTCGCTGGGCATCGGCTTCATCGTCTTCATTGTCTCTGTGTTTATCAGTTGGTAGTTACTCTTTTTCACCAAGTCGGGAGAGGCAGGGTCATCTTAACTCATGGGCATGCTGGACAGTTGCCCGGGGGCCAAATGAGCATAAGGGCCCCATGCTAATCTATGTATGTTGTGATATGCTGAGTGGTGCTGTAGGCAAGGGCCCCAGGGCACTGCTTTGCCTGGGGTCTATAATGCTGTTAAGATGGCCCTGGAGAGAAAGCTATGCCACGTGAGTTCTCTGCAAACACCTGAAGTGCAGGTAGTCGCCCACAAATAAAGAACTCATCGATTCCACTGGGATTCCCTTGTGATGACAAACACTTTAATACTTCACGCAACTTGAAGCCAACAAGATCTGTAAAAAGTCAGACTTTAAGGCAGAAAGGGGCATTCTGTTTTACTCTTGACAAAGCGCTTGTGCCACTAATTGAACCAAGGCAATCTCTAGGAGTACAGGTAATCAGGTCTCCACTACATTAAGCCAAGTTCAGAAAGTGCCTAGTCGTAAATGATCTTAGTATTGGGGAAAAAACTCTTAGGATTTATTGCACTGTTTAATTTTCAGTTCACTCCATGATTTCAAACCATTTAATCTTCGTGTAATTTAGTACCTATTGTCAATTGAGCCTATTCACTTTTATATTTCAAAAGCAAACTTTTACATTTATGAGTGAAGAGGAAGACAAATGCATATTCTTAGTATTGCTAAGGCTATGACAACAAACATCGTGTCTTTTGACAGGGCAAAATAATTCATCTCGACTGTTTTCTAAAAAATTCAAACCATTTTCAAACTCGCTTAAACTAATACAGGGATATGATGGTCATTGTCTATCGCAGTTGATTTGTCAAAACAGGGAAACAAACCCGCAATGTACGCCATGCTGTCCATCGCAGAAAACATCCAAGTACAGGCTAGTAATCAAGCCATCGCCAATTAACCTGACATGTTTGGGGCCAGTATGACGCGGAAAAACATGAAAACCCACACAGACTCGGAATCGGAACGGAGAAAGCTCAAAAAATACAAAAAAGAAGTATACTTCTCACTCTAATATATATATATATATATATATGACAACCACAATTACTACCAGACTGGGAATCGATGGGATGGTTAGAGAAGCAGGGTCTCCCCTCAATGGAAAAACTGGCTTATTAGTTTCTCCCACCATATCCATGTATTTTTAATTTCTGTTTCGTTTTTATTGTTAATCGTATGCATGTCAGATGATACGCTATTGCAGAATTTCTAGTCTTAATAGCTTAGTATCATGTAATCAATGAACCATTATCCGCATTAGATGTCAAGAAGGAATCTTGCCGCACATGGACTTAATTGGAGGGAAAAGAGCCGCTCTTGAATTTTAAAGAGACAACACATTTTTCCAAAACGCAAGATATAAATAGAAGAAAATAAGTGGAAACTGCAGGTATCTCACTCACCTCACAAGCATTGGCACAAATGACGATCCTTTGAGTAACATGGATAAGGCATATCTTTTGAAAAGCATTTAAATAGGAGTAGCAACGATCACTGTCACCTTGAACACCTTTATGAGTATTACACAAAACCTAGCCTACTGCTTGCAGGCTCTAGTGGTTTTAAAGAAATGCAATTACTTACATTAAATGGCATGAGCATCATCCTGTAAAAGAAAACGCTATTCATACAGAAACTTGTTTTTCACCTAAATCAATGTAAACAGTGAGGAAGTGTTTTTCACTTTAGAGTGAGTATGAAATCATGCGATTATCTAGATTAATAAACATAACAGCTTTGTAAACTAGAATGCCGCAGCATCAGGAAATTCCTAAAGATATAGCGTCCCGTCCAGGGTTATATCCTTCATTACTGTGCTTCAGTCATCGAAACCCAGCAATAAGAAATCGAGCTCAGGACACAGACATTATTGCTCATTTTCCCCACACCCTGCTACGGAATTAAGAGCACTAAATGCTTATAAATCGTCTTTTCTATACGGAGTATTCTTCACAATACTGAAACAAAGAAAGCCGAAAACAATGAATCGCGAGAAATCTTCCTCCTCGGTCTCCTCCTCCTTCTCCTCGCGTCACGTGTTTCGTTTGCTGTGCCCTTCTTATTTTATTTAATTGGCTGTAGCTTTACTAAAACAAACAGCTGTGCAGAATGCGAGTAGACCCTCTAGGTGTGGTGCTTCAGTCAAACATCGTTCAAAGTAGAGGACCATTTCGCTTTACATATGTCTAGAGCAGGGTATGTATGATGTAGTCTAGTGCAAAAGCAAAATCCTCTGATGACATGCTTTTAAAACAGCAGAGGTCTGTAGATGTTATTTTCCGAGATTCGTGACTTGCTTTTTTAAAGACACCGTAAGATTTATTTTCTTGAAAATATAAACTATTGACTAATATGATCGGCGATTACATTTAAATATACAGGTCCAGTTCTTAATCTGACTCAGGCGGAAATTATAGTATCAATGAACTTAACCCTTATGTGGGTCTAGCAACAATGTTTCCCCAGTGAAGCAAGTTTGTGCCTCAAAAGCCAGAGCGATCAAAATCTGCTGGGCTCTTCATATATCACACTTATTGAAAAAACAAACAAAAAAAAACAAAAAAAAAACAGGGTCGAACAATATTACAAACCTTTGAACCAAAATGCCCTGCGCTCAGAGTTTGGGTACTGGAAAGAAAGAAAGAAAGAAAGAAAGAACATCGATTGCTAAGCCATCCTCCGGAGGAGTAGAGCAGAATGAATTAATAATTTGTCAGCCTTAATCAATCTTTATTTTGTAACACCTTAGAAGTTGTACAGCATATTATGAGAATGCTATAAAAATGTGTAGGAAATAACATTAATGAATCTTAGTACAAAAAAAAGAAAGACATATCTGTTTCCTTTAATTGTTTAAGATCGTCTCGTTGATGAGTAAATCGCACTAATGTCTTCAAGACTGTTACCTGCACTATCGGATTCAAGAGATATCAAGTCTAAGCATCGCTACTTAACTGCTTCCGAAACAAGTAAGCTTCTGGTAATGAACTGTTTCTTTTGTAGGTGAACTTCTTTTTCTCTTCGATCAAATAATACACACTGATTAATGAAGTACATCAAATCTCGCAGGTGATAAAATTTAAATAAAAACCACTCAGATATAGTAAGAGAGTCGAAGGTACATGAGGTCATGCTAAATTACATTTTGACAATCTCACTCAAATTCATGCTTAACAGTGATATACACGAAAGGAACGCACAGACAACGGCAATCTACGCATGCAAATACAAAATCGCGCAATAGAAGCAGACATATAAGCACGCGTACACATCCGTGCACTCGGTGATACAGGTATACAGACAGTGGAACACCCGGCACTGCGGCACACAGAATGACACGCATAGCCGAGACATAAAAACGCGTTCAGAAATTAGACACAAACCTGCGTACAAACACTGCCTCTTTGATCCTGGTACACAACACATTTATAATTTATGATATTGGTTATTAATCATTGAAAAATGCACCCCATTCAGAGCTGATCCCTGCCTTAATGAACTAGATAACGCGAAATTGATAATAGGATGGATAATTGCAATTTGATCAAAGTAATTTCGAACTCTCCTCGTGTACCAAACAAAGTAAATACTTCTGAATATCTTTTCGTACATTCCATTCACACCTGAGGCAACGTTTTTTAAGTGCACAGGGCAAAATTTTTCCAGAACTCGGAAACTAGTTCTCTATCGTGTTTTTGATCTGTCATAAAAATACATTTAAGAGAAAAGAAGTTTTCGATATAGTCTAAGTATTCCGGATTTTCCAACAGATTACTACAGTAACTTGTTTTCATGCCGCTTTATAAAATAGGACTGTCGAAAACCATAATTGAATTCAATGAAAATGTTAAACACATGAACCTTTTTCACAAGAGCTGAGCACACGTAAGTGTTTCTAAATATATCACGTTAATTTTTTTATTATCTACAGCAAGAGTCACTTATTGCATGAACCATTAAGACATGCGACACAAGGTTAACAGAGTGCAGTGCTTGCTGACAGTGAGATCGCCCTGTTGTCAGGGAAATAGAATGCAGAGGACGCCTTATATTATCAATTTGCCAAACTAATGTTTTGAGGTAATGTTCATAAGAGTTTTGAGACCAGAAGAGGCTTAGACGGCTCAACCAGCCCCTCGCATTTTACTTGATTGACAGGTAGAAAGCCAATTTAGGCTAAGCAGCTGTTCTCGCTCTCCTCTGCATCCTACCTGTCTTACCGATGCGGTATTATAAAGTTGGTGTGAAAGGGGGAAAGGCATGCATCAGCAAGCCAGACAACATTTGTCCCTTTCCTCGTTTCAAATGTGCAAGTTCAATTGTATTCATGACAGTCTAACCCATCAAATATTCGGCAGGCGATAGAACTTATTAGTAAATGAAAAAAAGTCAAAAAGAACACCAGCAATCATGCATTTTACATTACCATCTGCAATTCACTCTCAGCACTTGGCAGGCAGCGCATTTCATTTAGAAATCTGTTTTGCAAAAAAGTAGAACAATATTTAAAATAAGGCAATTAACTAAAGGAAAGTGGATGAAGAGATAGAGCTGAGCTGTGAAGACCACCTGGAAGAGGAATGGGGAAAAATATTGAAATGTGTACTTGATACGTTCCTGTTCACATATAACATAGAGCCCGAAATAAAGGTTCATGATGATCACACTTACATAATGCCTTGCAGTGGAAGTGTCCCTTTTACTCTATATACACGTAAAATGACAAAAAACAAAAACATAAAGACAAGAAAAGAACATTCAAGCGAAACACAGGTGACACCACACTACTGCATTTACTAGACACTATAAACACCAGTCTTTATTGCATACAATAAACGAACACTATCACATAGTGCCTTGTCTGAATACTAGATCGTAAAATAACTTCGATAGAAATAGATCGCGGCCAGCTTCCAGAAGTTTACAAGAAAAAAAGCACTTCATAAACCCGGCTCGTTAAAAATGACAATACACTGGTGCCATGCAAACCACCCAGAACCATATAAATGGAGAACATTTAATGCATAACCAAATATGCGCGTTCCCCAATTATCGCAGGCACGATATCACGACATGGGGCTACAGCTGAAAAGTCAGATTTGAAGAAGTTCCAATAGTTTCCATACAAGAGACTGTCCGTAAAGCAGTGAAAGTGAGTGTAAGATGTGGAGAGTCAAGGTGTTGAATCCAAACTCAGGCAATGCCAAATAGGCGATAGTAAGGATGGATAGACAGACCTACTTATTGATCCGGACTTTGATTGTGTGCACACATACAACTCTCTATTTGCATAATGTGTTGTTACAAATCCACGGGGAACAGCAACCACGACTGAAATATGAACGAAAAGTGGGCAGATCAGCAGTGATGCGTGCGAGCTTATACGCCTAAACGGTCAGGAAAACGCAACTTCTCTTAGCCCAGGTTCCGAGCGCAGAGTCAGTCAGCCGATGGCTTCGCGGTTACGATCACAGCTGACACCCTTATCCGGCAAAACCGTTCGGCAGCTGTAAACTGCCAGTGCACACACCCCTCGCCAGTTGACATGCAATCCACATTTCCCCCAGGAGTGTCTGGAGTCTAAACTTGGTGCTGCAGGCAGACCTTCTGTTGGCACATTTCAGGACACTGTCGGCGTGTGAGTGCAGCTGTCGCTCTCAGAGGAAGTGTTCGGGCACCTGCCAGTCGGGGACATTGGGAAGCATCCGTCCGTCTGTCCCCTCTCCTCTGTAAGCCTGGCACTTTTCGCAGCAGGAGTCACCTCCTTAATATCGCTTGGTAGGTTACAATGATGAGCTCTGAACAAACGTATTCCGTTCCCCATTCCAGGAAAAATGCCAAGATGTAATCCGCGGCAGGCAGAACTGATATTTATTTTAAGAAAAACAAGCACATCAATAATGCATGTGGCTCTGCTGGCCAAGAGAAAGAAAGAAGTGCATGTGTGTGTAGCTCCGCGCCCTGCAGTGAGACGTCCCTGTGTGGTGGGGCATTATATCCGCGACGTGCCAGGCATGCCAGCAGAGGAAACGACGCGTGTGAGACCGGCGGACACATTTCATGAAGCGCTCTGAGGAAACACTCATGCAGACTGACGGACAACGCAGACAGACAGGCTACTCGCCTGCCACTGAACAATGCGAGCGACATAGAGAGACACAACGCCAGTTGCTTTACCTTGACAAAGAGGATTCCTCTCCGGCGATCTTGCTCCGGTGTCACGGCGAAGCAGCTCTGCTGTGAGGCTGCCGAGTCCAGCTACATGATTCCTCCTGTTTCTCCCCTGCTGCTGTCAGGGAAGCGCGCGAGCTCACTCCACCCACGCGCGCTCACGCCCCAATCCACCCCCCCCCAACCCCCAACTGTTGGAAAGAAAGATATGCCTTCACTCGCGAAAGTCGCGAAACTAAGCAGAAACCCATTCAGTATCCCTTCAGTTCGGAAAAGAAACGTTAGGCTAATTGGCTACTGTAAATTGGTGAGTGTGGATAACTGACATAGGTTCAAAGGTAGGTTGACCTCCCTTTCAGGTCTGGCTCCTGTCTACCAGATTACCTATGGCCTCACCGCGATCCTACATATACTTGGAAAGTAGTTTTCAGAAAATGAATGGCTTTTAGTCGCCGGCTCGCATTTTGATCCGGTTGGAATGTTTCACTCAAAAATAACAAGGCTAAGTAAATGTTATGTGGGAGGATAACGCTAGGACATAAAGAAAGACTTGAAGAGCTGGTCAAGGCAGGAGACAGAGGGAGAGAGAGAGCTAACAATTATTCAATGTTTGTTTATTAATAAAATAAACAATTCAAAAGCCTGTTGTTGAGCAAACAAGGTAACAGTACAAACCCAAATGGACAAGGTAATAAATGAAAATATAACTTTAGATAAGAATGTAGTGTTAGAAGAGAAAGGGGGAAATCTAAACATTCCTGTTATACATAAGTAATAATAAATATTGCACTGCGGAAAAAGATAAATTGGCTTTAACAGGAGTCTTCAGCATACAGAAGTATGTGGGAGATAATTTCAGTGAGTTAATGTCAGGATGAATGGCTTTAGAGAGAACAGTGAAGAGGCTGGGCTACAGGCTTAAATTAAATGTTATGATTGATGGAGCTTCATGATAAAACACCTCAGGATAGAGAATGAGGTACAACAGTAAATGAGCATTCACCCAGAGTTGTGGAAGGAGTCCCCTGACTGTAAGAGAACTAATGTAATGCAGGATATGCAGGATACAATAATGGACTTGAACAGGTTGGGCAGGTGAGGGTATTAAAGAAGTTTGGGGGCAGGTTGTTAGGCTTTGTTAATGGTCGAGGAACACTTAACTTGAAAATCTGAGGGACATGGTTGATGACAAGCTGTGTAATAACTATTGGAATAAAACACATAGGACTACTGTAGCCATTTCAGATGTAAAATCATTGCTAGCTGGCATATTACTTGTAACTAATGAAACAATATTCTTAATTCAAACTAGCCAACCCGCGGCATACCATACGCTGCATAATCAGGCCGGTTTTTTAATGATTTTTAAGCACAGGAAGAAAATTAACTTTTGAAAAATCGGTAATGTAATAAATCAGCAAGAAAAGCAACATTGTAACAATGCACGGAACGAACCAACACACAATCGTCCGTGACTGAAAACTGGCAGACCGCCATCGTGCCCTGCCTGCTCATGTGCCCACCTCCAACTCGTCACTTGAGTCCTTGTCGTCTTTGCACAGTCCACATGCACCTGTGACTCACATAGACTTTTCATTGCTCTGTGCGGTTTTGGCTGCTTTTCTATATATAATCCACCAAGACACCCGACCATGGTAGTAGAGTGAATTGCTGTATGTAGCGTGTAAAACAGTTTGCTATGGTGCACAAGGTCGTGCGTCGTAACCGAAAACTCAGCTTTTAAAGACTGCTTACTTCATTGTGTTTTAACCTCAGTTGTAAAGAATTGTTTTAAGGATCCCATGGGATACCCCTCGCAAACTGTTTTACATGCTGCATATGGCGATTCGCCTCCGCGAGAAACATGCATCTATGAACAGTCAACATCGCTCGGAGGTGCAAGTGGTCTTTACGACAGACGAATATAAATGACGCCGTTTTTTCTGTGTCGCCGTGTCCGAGTTGGTGGGCGTGGCTCTGCGAGTTGTTGTCGTATCCAATGGTCTTGGAGTTGGTGGGCATGGCTCCTTCCTGCGTGCACCATAGGTGTCTTACTTGTCGGCGGCTTAGTGAATCCACACCCCATCCGGCGTGCTTTCCATGGGTGTCTTGCCTTAGTGAATTATATACAGGTAGATAATAACTGACTCTAATACGCATCTTACAGGTTGTAAAATGCATATAAACAAACAAACACAAATGGATTGATTTCCAGATGAGTCTAAATACCACAATACACCAACTTTTCCCTTATTGATCTGTGTGTCTTTTACAAAACACAATTTTTAAACATCTTAGCATTCCATTTTAAAATTATCCATTAAAATTTGCTAAGAAAATTATATTATGTTTGCTAAGAAAATTATGCTAATCAAATCTCATGCAAAAATCACAGGATGATTGTTGTAATTATGTAATACTATGTTTTTGATTAATTATTGTAATGGATTTTGTATGTAGTATTGTGTGTTTTGGTTCATGTGATCATCTTCTGATGTATTTGGCAAAAATGTGCATGAATTATTAAAATTCTATCACAGCAAAAACAGTATGCGGGTACATTTTGTCACATATGTAAAATGGCAAATTTCATTTATGTAAATTATGTAATTCCACAACATTTTTGACTATTCCATAGTAAAGTACATGTCTTTGTCACCATCAGTCTGCTTTTGAGTTTTATGACCCAAAGGCATTTTTCTGTTGACATCTTTAGGATGTCAGAGCTCTATAGATTTTGGATATACTTTTTGATTCTGGAGAATTTGATAATTGAAATATTTTATATAGCTGAACACAGTGAAGATTTAATGTAACATTCCATAACAATCTGAAATCCATTTAATCCAATACATGTGTACAGGAGCAATAGTGGGAAAAAAGCTAGATAAAGCCCTGGACATGATAGTAACTCCTACAATTCTGAAAAGCAAAGCGTACGTTGAACTGAAATGAGGTGCATGTTTAATTTTCTTTATTTTAATAAATATGATGATTCAAATCCAGTCCTGGTAGCACTGACCACTAGGGGTAGGCTAAAACAGTGAGCCACAAACTCAAGTGGACAACACTTTTGCCTCTTTATTTTGTCCAGATATTTTGAATGTTAAATTTTGCTTGATTAGTGATCTGCCTTCATTGCCTTTCCTGGTGTATAATTTTTAATTCTGAATTGTACTCCAGTTTCCTCCAACAGTCCAAAGACATGCAGGTTAGGTGGATTGGCGATTCTAAATTGTGTGTGCTTGGTGTGTGAGTGTGTTTGTGTGTGTCCTGCGGTGGGTTGGCGCCCTGCGCGGGATTGGTTCCTGCCTTGTTCCCTGTGTTGGCTTGGATTGGCTCCATCAGATTCCCGTGACCCTGTATTCGAATTCAATGGGTTGGAAAATGGATGGATGGATGGATCAAAAGAATAATCTTAAAGATACAAAAAACATTACTGCTCTCTAACTCCTGAGAACCCCATGATCACTGTCCCCTGGACAGACTGAAGCACTAAAACTACTAGTCTACTCTACCCTGGGATTTTTGAATTGTGACAACCTGCAACCTTCCACCCTTCAGTCTCCCGTATGTTCCAATAGCACTGGAAGAAGATACAGACTGAGCATTTAGAGCACCACAGCTAAAAGACAAGAGCAAGACAGTGAGAGAACCAGTGCATCCTGACTGCTGCAGTTGCATTCATTCTGCTGAATTCCAAAAGGCTGTTACTGGCAGGACCAGAAGTAAATGTATACTGAATGATGAATTAATCCAAGCAAAGTATAAATTTTTTTTTTGTGTGTGTTCGAATTTGTTTTATTGTTGTTGGTACTTTGCCACTGTTGTGGTCTTAATCCAGTACTGTACGATGAATTACCTTTCCATAGTGCATTTCTTAAAATAGATCCCAGTCTATTACAGTGCAAACATTCCATGCTAGACAAATGCTAAATTCAGAGAATGCAGGAAAAGTGAAACCTCAATCTGATTTAATCAAAACAGAAATGGAAAGAAGCCAGTGTAAGGTAGGTTGTCATTTTCTGGAGACTTTGCTATCTAGACAAGAAAAACTGAAATTGCAAAATATTATTTAAAGATACTGATATATTCTGAGGCAGTGCCCGCTGTATCCTCTCATGGAATAACATATGATATTTGAGACCTAAATATCCGTGTGAGATAATTCATGAATTCATAATTTAGTCATAGCTGGTTTGATTTCTGATATCTTATGGTTAGTGTAACTGAGCTTAATGAATGTTTTACTGTGATTTCAGTGTAGTGGTATAGCTATATTTCTATTGACATGTATTGTATAGTGGTCCAGTCCAGTGGTCTTAGGGATACTACTGTATGTGTCATACAATCTGAATGGCACCCTGTAATGTTATTTTGAGCTTTTACTAAAAATGAAAGGATTCCACTCTAGACATTTGTGTTACTTTAGACACAGGTGAATCCAAACCTTGAGCCACAAATCTTAAAATATTAAGGACTTTGGTAGCTTCTGTTTAGTGACGGCTTCTTCAAATGTACATTGTCCTCAGATTCTTTAATTCAACCCTCAGAGACGTGGTAGTTGGGTTTCAGCTTAGGTTGTGCTGCAAAGTGTACATTTTACTCAAGATACAATAGAGCCCCCCTTGGAATTTGAACTGCTCACCCCATGAGTTCTTCTCTACCTGTAGCCTGTTCCATGTCACAGGCATATATATATGTGTATATTACCTAACTGCCCACTTCAGATTTCCTCCCTTCAATATGAGCTTGGTAATAATTGGTCTTACCAGAGTTTCTTCTGTTCACATCAGGATAGGACCTGGTACCAGCTGATTATGAGTCACCATTTTTGTCATTAATGTCTAAATTTGACCCTGTATAAGGGTAAATATGTGTGATCAAATTTCTCACATAGTCACTGTGTTGCACTGCTTCATATAAGCTATTTTAACATTTATTCCCTCTTTTTCAAATGCAAACTGAGGATACTGATGTCTATTGTCTATTTTAAATGTGTATCAGCACTGTTAAATTTTAAATCAGCATTTTGAAATTTAATATCAGATTTGGATTCAAGTAGTATATTTTGGCACAAATGATGTGATTCAAGAGTTTGTTATCACGTGTATAGCTTTGCTTTGTAAAGTGAATGCATGTGTAAATGTGTGTAGAACATAAAACATCTAATTCATCCTACACAACCGTACTGTTAATAACTTGGTGAATTATAATATATTTTAAAAGGAACTGTTTAACTTGTATGCAATGCAAATGATGTATCATAATTAAAGTATATATCAGGATACTTAAAACAGCAATTTTAATACAGTAAGTCTCATGAAATATGAATTAAAATTAGTGTTGGGATTTGGATTTTTGGAATCTAGAAATGTGGGATCCAGGCAACTTTCCACAGGTTAAAAAGTACTGTAGTTTGGTGATCTCTACAAACACAATAGAATTCCGGTGTTACTCTTTAATTAATTTAAAGATATCATAATAACTACTGACAGAATTTTACCCTCTCTTGTAGAAACTGGATTCACTCCAAAATTTCCTTACCAAAGTATTAAACAAAAAACAGATTGATTACAATCAGAGGTTATCATGGTAATTTATTGTAAAAAGTAAATTATGTGCTGCTTACTCATTTCAGGAATGGTAACCATCTGTTTGCTTGCAAATTCTTTTTTAACCTTAGAATTTATAAGGCATACAGAGTGCAATCGTTTTGCAGCTGGGGGTGCCACCAATTGCAAGTTGTGTTTCTTTGCAATGTGCAAGTGGTTGCTTAATGCATAATTTACATCAAATAGAACACACTGTGCTGTGCGTATGCAAGGCCTTACACTTTGCTGAATTAAGAAGAATAAGACATCTGTTATTGTGGCATTATAATCTAAGTGTCTTACCACATGCTCTCGTTTCTTATTGCATTGCTGGAAATAGATACAGGCACGTATTGCGGTACTTTTGAGGAAAACACAATGTTCCCTGTGACCTAAATATTCTCACTACCTTGCAGTCCAGTGTAATGGAGCCATACTGTGAAATCAAACATCCCAGTACCTGAGCTCAGATTTCTGTATTTACACTAAAGTGAAATGAACATGAACTGAGGCAAACAATTATTGAAAATTTAAAATGATGCTGTTTTGGGAAACAGAATTATAATGAGAAGTAATCCATTCATACACTCAAAGCCTACTATAGGTTTATAAGGTCATTTTTGTCATGTGTACAGAGCACAGTGCAGTTCTTATTTAAATGAGCAAATCAACATGCAAGATGTTGCCACTTTCCGGCACCATACTTAGTACAACTACCATACCTTGAAAACTTTAGTCTTCCTTACCTGTAGGACTAGGGTGTTGTACCGTGTTAGCCATTATGAATGCAGTGAGAAGTCAAGTAAAATGACACCTTTTATTGACTAACTAAAAAAGATTACAATATGCAAGCTTTTGAGGCAACTCAGGCCCTTTCTTCAGTCAATTACATCAGCCAATAAAAGGTCATTTTACTTGATGTCTTCCTTACCTGGAAAATCTCAGAACATATTAGTCATAACGCCACACAAAGAAACTGGTTGTGCATTATGAGGAGGAGAAGAGCTGTTAGTAATGCAGATGTATACATTTTATTGGCAGATAGGTTTTACATTTCACTTGAGATTTATCTCCTGAACTGTGTATAGCATATTACAAGGTTGTGTTGAGCTGGCTCTATGCTGGCAATATCTGGTGCAAAGAAGGGATTTGCAATATAACTGCAGCACATTGAGAAAAGCCTACTCAACACATGCTGCAGCTAAGATGGGAATTGAATTAATGCCCATAGAGCTGTTAGGAAAAAGCACAACAATAACCCTAAACACCATGCCATCCTTCTGCCCTAAACCCTTCTGATGAACAAGGAAAAAATAAAGAACTTCGCATGTATGGAGTCTCACTAGGTGCATCACCTTAAATCAAGTTATTCTGAGTGGTCAGTCGCTATCAATACTAAAGCACATAATCCCTGTGTGTTATGACACGTTTACTTAGGACTGAGACCAGTTGTCTCCTGAACCTCTTGCTCTGTGTTAATATAGTGCCTTGTGGCAATGATCCCCAAGAGAGGTTATGAAAAAACTAATGTTGCATTGTCACTGTGTTGTTTTCCCGTGAAAAAATGCTCCCGTTTTTTCAAACCTGATTAGTCCAATACTATGTGATAGGGAGACAAAGACAGTCCAAAACTGTAAATAGGGCCGCATTTAATTCTGGGTAGGACACCAGTCTATCACTGGGCACACCAATGCACACACAGACAGTTACTCACTTCTTTGAGATTTGAGAAGACATAGAGGAAACCCTATGAACATTATGAAAATACACAAACTCCGCACCAAGAGAGGTTTGCTGGGAGCAAAGCATAACTTCTTAGAGGTGTGAGGCCACACTGATAAACTCAGTGTCACCATGCTACCAATTTGGGAAAAAATAAGATTTCACAAATTTGTAATGACAGGAAGCACATGGCATAATAGATAACATTGATGTTACTGCACTTGGACTTGACTCACTTTCTGGTTGAGCGGAATTCACTGTGGACTTTGTTCTTTCACTCACTTTCACACATCATTTTCCATAGAGGTTTCCATTTCCTCCTAAACTTCAAAAAAATTGCATGACCCATCCCTTCAGTCAGGCGTACCCTCCAAGGTGAGCTCCTCTCAAGACAGATTTCAGTTCTTTGTGACTTAGGTCAGAAAATGCAACATAAAAGAGACAAATGTCATTTTTGATTGTAATAAGGATGAAATTGAAGCGTTTTCAGTTTATTCAATCAGACTTATTTAATTTGAGAGTTATTTTTAGATAAGATGTAGCTTTTAAGAGAATAAACATGTGACCAAGATGATAAGTGTATTATTGTTTTTAATTGTGTGTATTTAAGCAGGAAATTTAACAGAAGGCACAAGACAGGAAGTCCTGACAAACAGGCAATTAGCTCAATGACACTGCAAGGAACAATGAGAGATTGGTGTGGACCCTGTAGAGGTAAAGACAAGGTTTAAAAGCTTGTGAGAAAAGTTAAAGTTTTAGAAGAAACTGCAGGCCAAGTTTGAGACCAAATTAGAAAATGGGTCAATTAGATCTGTTCTTCTTTTGAACCATCAGTTAAATAAATTGACAGGGATAAACAATGTGCTTTAACAGAATGTTGAATTCTGGGATATGGAAATGAGACAATCATTTTTAGGTCATTCAGATGTACAGCAAATGATAGGTAAAAATGTTTTTATCTATGTGTAAGCTCAGATAAACTAACTGGTGTGTATATGTTTGTAAAAACATGTGAAATGGGGTATATGGAGACTCATTCCTGTTTAATTTGTGTCTCGTAATTAGCATAAAATAACCAGTGGTTGACAGGTAGCAAAACCTAGGGGGAAATTCTCAATCACCCATTTTATTGATTGATATAACTTAATAAAAATAGCTACCAAGTCATAAAAGACAGCAAAGCTATTAAGAGAAGTAAATGCTCTATAGCTATTAAGAGAGGCAGACACTATACAGCTTTTTAAAATGGAGGAACAATTCACAGCTTTT